>NC_044549.1:89740105-90045387 GCF_007565055.1 Rhinopithecus roxellana | reverse complement strand
AACCTATAGTTTTTGCAATTGTTAATAACTAAGAATTAGTTATTCTAACAACTAATTCATTCAACTTTTGAAGCTGTTGAACAAATCTGACTACAAAGTTTTGTCTCACCCTCCAGGTTCACCTGACCTCTCGCCAACCAAGTACCACTTCAAGCATCTGACAACTTTTTGCAGGGCAGGTGCTTCCACAACCAGCAGGATGCAGAAAATATTTTCCAAGAGTTTGTCAAATCCTGAAGCATGGATTTTTATGCTACAGGAATAAACAAACTTATCTCTCATTGGCAAAAATGTGTTGATTGCAGTGGTTCCTATTTTGATTAACAAAGATGTGCCTGAGCCTAAAGTGTTTTAAAATTAATGGTCCAAGACCGCAATTACTTTTGCACCAACCTTATATATAAATTTTGGTTTCTGTGTCTATTTCTGTAGGAAACATACCAAGCAGAACAAATGAATACTAGGTTAAGGATTATGAATATTTTTAATGCACATGATAAATCTTATCAAATTGCTAGCAGGGCTCTCCTGTCAGTTTTACTGCAAATCCTTTCCCCAATGTATTAATCCTCTATTAATTCAGAGGCAGTACAGACACAAAAACATGGTTAATACAGATTGAATTATTTATTATTATTATTATTATTATTATTATTATTTTTTGAGACGGAGTCTTGCTCTGCCGCCCAGGCTGGAGTGCAGTGGCCGGATCTCAGCTCACTGCAAGCTCCGCCTCCCGGGTTCACGCCATTCTCCTGTCTCAGCCTCCCGAGTAGCTGGGACTACAGGCGCCCACCTCGTCGCCCGGCTAGTTTTTTGTATTTTTTAGTAGAGATGGGGTTTCACCGTATTAGCCAGGATGGTCTCGATCTCCTGACCTCATGATCCGCCCGTCTCGGCCTCCCAAAGTGCTGGGATTACAGGCTTGAGCCACCGCGCCCGGCCGAATTATTTATTATTTTTAGAGAGAGATGTCTTGCTGTCATTCAGGCTGGAATGCAGTGGCATTATCACACCTCATTGCAGCCTCAAATTCCTGGGCTCAAGCCACCCTCCTACCTCGGCCTCTCTAAGGCTACAGGCAACACATCATCATGCCTGGCTAATTTTTATTTTTTGTAGAGATGTGGGCCTCTCTCTGTTGCCCAGGCTGGTCTCAAATTCCTGGCTTCAAGTGATCCTTCTGTCTAGGCAATCCAAAGAGTTGGAAATTGCAGGTGAGAGTCACCATGCCAGGCCCAAGTTTGAATTAAAAAATATATATACATTTGAATGTGCCTAGAACTTTCTTTGGCAAAGGACCTTGTTCTTTTAAAGACAGGGTCCTGCTGTGTGGCCCAGGCCTAACTTGACTCCTGGGCTTGAGTGATCCTCCTACCTCAGTCTCCAAAGTAGTTGAGAGTTACAGGCATGTGCCACTGACAGTCCAGCTAGAATCTAATTCTTTTTCAATCTCCTAAGTAAAAATTCCACGACAATTTACCAACTTTTACATTTATATTTAGGCCTGTTATGACTATTTTGTTCCATATATACATCCATTCTTGCATCAATATTATACTAAATTTAGCTATTAGCTTCATACTAGAAGCTAGTCTTACACCTCAAGAGAAAGTACTTCATTATTATTTTTTCAATTTTTTCTTATTTTTTAAAAGGTAGACTTCAGAATCATTTAATCAAACTCCGAAAACAAGGCAGTTTCATGGGAACTATATAAAAGAGAGAGAAAAAGAAATATATATATACACATATATATCTTTACATAATGAACATGAAATTTATCAAAGGTTCATATGTTTCATGAAAAAAAAGAAAAAGTAAAAAAGAAATTTCAATTTCCTCAGACTTTAAAAATATTTCTCAGTAACAGTTTACTCCATATATCCAACTAAGGTTATTCCTAGGCAGTTTCTTAGTTTTGTTAAATTTGGTAACAAAAAAATTGGTATTCATTTACTGTCTTAGTATATAAATGATTTAAAAAAATTTATTTATACTTTTTATATATTTACTCTTCTATCTAGTAATATTAATAAACTCATTATTATCAAAAAAATTTTTTTTTCTTTTTTGAGACAGCACTGCAACCTCCACCTCCTGGGTTCACACTATTCTCCTGCCTCAGCCTCTCGAGTAGCTGGGACTACAGGTACCCGCCACCATGCAGAGCTAATTTTTTGTATTTTTAGTAGAGATGGGGTTTCACCGTGTTAGTCAGGATGGTCTTGATCTCCTGACCTCGTGATCCACCCGTCTCGGCCTCCCAAAGTGCTGGGATTACAGGTGTGAGCCACCATGCCTGGCCTAAACTCTTACTATTAATTCTAAGTTTTCCAGATGATTATTTAGGCTCTTCTAGGAATACACCCACATCATTTACAAATAATGAACATCATGCCCCTGCCCTACTTTGATAATAACTTTTATTTCTATAAAGTTTCAGCTTTTAGGAACTTAGAATCTTTAATGTATTTATTTATTTATTTTTGAGATGGAGTCTCACTCTACTGCCAGGCTGGAGTGCAATGGCATGATCTTGGCTCACTGCAACTTCTGCCTCCCAGGTTCAAGCAATACTCCTGCCTCAGCCTCCTGAGTAGCTGGGACTACAGGCGCATGCCACCACGCCCAGCTAATTTTTTTGTGTTTTTAGTAGATACGAGGTTTCACCATGTTGGTCAGGATGGTCTCAATCTTTTGACCTCGTGATCTGCCTGCCTCAGCCTCCCAAAGTGCTGGGATTACAGGCGTGAGCCTCCACGCCCGGCCAGAATCTTTAATGTATTTATTAATACACAAATACTCTATGAGAGAGTATTCTGTTTAGAATAATGACCGTATAATAATTACTCTTACCGGCCTAATACTAAACTGAGAACTTTATATACATTATTAATTCTAATGTTAGTCCTATAAAACAGGTATTGCTATTCCCATTTTACAGATGAGGCTCAGAGACTTCTTTTTTTTTTTCTAAAGACAGAATCTCCCTCTGTCACCCAGAATGGAGTGCAGTGGCACAATCTCGTCTCACTGCAACCTCCGCCTCCTGGGTTCAAGCAATTCTCCTGCCTCAGCCTCCCGAATAACTAGGATTACAGGTGCGTGACCAGGCCCAGCTAATTGTTATATTT
The DNA here is from genome assembly GCF_007565055.1 of Rhinopithecus roxellana. Classification (NCBI taxonomy): domain Eukaryota; kingdom Metazoa; phylum Chordata; class Mammalia; order Primates; family Cercopithecidae; genus Rhinopithecus; species Rhinopithecus roxellana. Next base: position 90,042,250 of record NC_044549.1, on the reverse strand, counting down.
TTAGTAGAAACAGAGTTTTCCCGTGTTGGCCAGGCTGGTCTCGAACTCCTGACCTCAGATGATCTAGCTGCCTTGGCCTCCCAAAGAGCTAGGATTACAGATGTGAGCCACCACACCTGGCCTCAGAGACTTTTAGTAACATGATATAGTTAGTAAAGGGGACAGCTGGTTTTCAAATAAAGGTCTGTTTGATTCTATTATAGAAATCCTTTCTCTTTTCTTAATATCGCTTTGGTATTCTTGAAAAAAAAAAAACAAAAGAGCCAACAAATAAAAATAATTCCTCAGAATTTATGCTAATTTTGTAGCAATATAACTTGCGCATTTTACAGCTGCTTGATTTTTAAAATCAAATATTTTCCTATGTTGCTCTTTAAGGGCAAGGTGTGTCCTGTGAATGTTTCTCACTGTTAGACTAGGGCAGAAGCTCAACAACAAAAAAAAAGGCTGGTGACTAGGAATCCTCATTTCCTTCCATCCAGGACATGTAATAACAAAGACACTTTTTCCATAATCCTTTGCTAGTCAGGATGTGAACTGCTATACAATCTCCTGTTCCCGACCTTAACTATACACATGCATTAACATGCACACCATAAAGATACACAAACATGATAGTCTATTTCAGCTAAGTTATATTCTTAATACACCTTTAACGCTGTTAAAAAAGAAATAATATAAATGGAAATCTGGTACCAAGATTTCTTTATAGTACCTTATTTGACTAAATCTCCCTAATCTTTGGTGAATAACAGAAGAAAATATTTTAAATAAACAGTATAATTTATCTTTCAGATAAATGGAATTTTATTATCCTGATATACAGGTGGTAACTTATGAGGTATAATCTAATCTAGAGACAGAAGAATAAACCAAATCCATAATTTAAAAAACGGCAATTCACAGCCGGGCATGGTGGCTCATGCCTGTAATCCCAGCACTTTAGGAAGCCGAGGTGGGCGGATCACCCGAGGTCAGGAGTTCAAGACTAACCTGGCCAACATGGTGAAACCCTGTCTCTACTCAAAATACAAAAATTTGCTGGGCGAGGAGGTGGGTGCCTGTAATCCCAGTTACTTGGGAGGCTGAGACAGGGAGAATTGCTTGATTCTCCATCTCAACAACAACAACAACAACAACAACAAAAAGGCAATTCACATTTTCCGAAATAAAATCTAAAAAGAAGTAAAATCCAAATGAAATAAGAACTTTAATAAAATTCTGATTTTAGTTGCAATATCTGTTGCTAAAAAATTATCTAATTAAATTCAAGTTCATTATATTTATTCAGCATGTTGGTAAACAGGAACAATGAGGTGGTTTTTTTAATGAAAATCTGAAATATTCTGTTTGTTGCAACCTGAAAGGTTGCTTTAGCATCTAATTTACTTTGGTATTTTGACTGTCTAATATTTAAAAAACGGATTTAGAGACAAAGTTATGAAAATCACAAAGAACTTTTCAATTAAGCTGATATTTGCAAGAGAAACTGTGGTAAAAAGATTGTCACAAAATACATTAAGATATCACAAGTGCTTTCTTTCTTTTCTTTTTTTTTTTTTTGAGACGGAGTCTCGCTCTGTCGCCCAGGCTGGAGTGCAGTGGCCGGATCTCAGCTCACTGCAAGCTCCGCCTCCCGGGTTCCCGCCATTCTCCTGCCTCAGCCTCCCGAGTAGCTGGGACTATAGGCGCCCACCACCTTGCCCGGCTAGTTTTTTGTATTGTTAGTAGAGACGGGGTTTCACCGTGTTAGCCAGGATGGTCTCGATCTCCTGACCTCGTGATCCGCCCGTCTCGGCCTCCCAAAGTGCTGGGATTACAGGCTTGAGCCACCGCGCCCGGCCCCACAAGTGCTTTCAATTAGATCCTTTGCAAGTCACTGTGAAAACCAATGGACCAGATGATTTTTCATTGACATCTAGTTTAAAAATGCACAAGGACTTTAGATTTAAAGCTGTCTGAAATTTTTTTTTTTTGAGACAGAGTTTCGTTCTGGTCGCCCAGGCTGGAGTGCAGTGGCATGATCTCAGCTCACTGTGTAACCTCCACCTCCTGGGTTCAAGCAATTCTCCACTGCCTCAGCCTCCCGAGTAGCTTTAGGGAGGGATTACAGGCACCTGCCACCACACCCAGCTAATTTTTGTATTTTTGGTAGAGACGGGGTTTCACCATGTTGGCCAGGTTGGTCTCAAACTCCTGACCTCAGGGGAGCCTCCCATCTTGGCCTCCCAAAGTGCTGGGATTACAGGTGCGAGCCACAGTGCCCAGCTGTTCTTTTAAAAATTGTATGCTAATTATATAAGCCCCTTTGAAAACAATCAATTGATAATAATTTCTCACTTACTTTATTCATCCCCTACTCCCTCAACCATGTCCCACCCAACTTAATCACTTAGAATTTTAATTATTTCCTGAATATTAGTGTTCCACCACTTTCTTGCCCTTTCCCCATCTTATAAATATGAATATAAATTTCCTAAACTTACTACTTTAAATGTATCTAACCTTTTTTATAACCATTTCTGCTGTTATCTGTACACTGTCTAGTCCTTCTTTGTCGTCCTGGGAAAACTGATCCCTGACTTGAGATCTCTCTCTTCCTCTGTAAAGACAGATGTAAAGTAACTATTTAGAAAACACGCCATTTCTTTTTGTATCAGAAGTACTCATACTGAAATTTTTTATGCAGACCTGAAACAATCATTGGTCACATATTCAGAAAGGTTTTAGATACGTACCTGCGTTGTCTTTGCAGATACTAGAAGAGCTACTATTCTCATTACTTTGGTATAGGTGCTGAGTTCTAGTCTCTTGGGGTACAGATGATGTTTGAGTCATCCCTTCTTCTAAGGCTTGTTTTATCCAGCGCTATAATTGGAAAAGAACCAGAGAATTATCAGTAATTATTTAAAGCCATTTAGTACACCTGTTTTAAATGTACATCAACTGGTGAGTGATACAATTCAACACACTAATTCAGCTACACAGTCAAGCATTTTATTGTCCTGTGTCTCAGCATATTGGAACATTGCCCTATCAATTCCTTTTAACTGACAGAATTGAGGAAAACTGGATTACATATAATGAGATCCCATCAAAAGACAAAAACCAATAAAAAATGATTACATCTTTTCACACTGTTTGGGATGGTGTAAAACGGCAAGACTTAGGAAGAAATCTTAACATTTATTTAGGAGAGACTCTGATCGTATAGAATAAAACTAACACATAAAATAAGTGCCTAGAAAGAAGATAAAGATCTCTTAAAAGTTGTCTGCCCTGTGCTGGAGACAAGTGAAGAGGTAATAAAAAAGATTCATAGGAAGATTTTGGATGAGGATTAACAGCTCTTCAGTACAGGTACCAAAAGGTTTATCTCAAATGAAATAACCTATGGGATCCCCCCTCCAACAAGTAGTTTGGTTAAATTATGCATGAGTAATGCAAATCACAAAATGAACTTCTGTAGAAATAAAAAAAAGGGAAAAAGTCAAAAAGAAGACCTATCAGTCACAAGTTTTTGGTAGTAAAGATTAGAACAATAAATTGACGAGAAATAAATTTAGGCGAGATAGTAAGCCTGCAAAGATTAGGATAGTAAGATTATGCATCCTGTGGAAGACAGAAAATTTCTTACCTGTAATTGTGTTCTCTTAAGATATACAGTTGTAGGTTGCTCACCACTCTGTGGCTCTCCTGCCCTGACATAAGACAGATCGAATTTTGATAAACATCAATTTCTGAGTAAGACCCTCCCCCAACAGGAAGAGCAAAGGTGAATTATTATAATTTATACCTTTAGAGAACATGTATTACAGGTAAGTAAATATTCTCTTCACCAAAGAGAGCAATTCTTATAGATTTTCCCTCTTAGAAACCTAGGAAATAATCCACAAAAATTTTACTAAAAAAAAAAAAAAAAAAAAAAAAAATCTTATACCAAATGTCATTGTGGCTGGTCAAATGAAAGCAAAACTAATATTGTAAACATTTGGAAGGAAGAGTGAACAAGTATATAAAAAAGAGCTCTCAATGGTAATTTGAATTCATCACATAAATATTTTAGGATACAACCAGGTCTCTGAAAAGCAAACACAAAAACAAAATAAAAAACCCCCAAGAACGAACTCTCTTAGATACAGAATATTGATGTAAAGATGAATTGTCAGAACCACACATATAAGCCTTAAAGCTTAGAAGAGAACTCAGAAGTCATCTTGTCCAAAGCACTCATTTTATAAATGGAAAAATTAGGCTCAGGAGTGAAAAATCTTTTGTTATAGCCACTTTTAAGTTTTTCTTTTCAGAGCAGAAAACAGACTCATTTGGGGTCACTGAGCTTTCCTATATGACTAATTTTTTAATATTTCCAGGATCTAGTAGATGTACTCAAAAAGAATTTACATTCTGGATCTGATGACTACAAAAAGGGAACATAAAACCAGAACAGGAGTATTCTAGAAGAAAGATGTTACCATGGTTAGCTATGAGGTGAAACACAGCAAATACGACCAAACCTACTCCTCCAGGTTCTGTTGTATAATTTTACAATATTTCAGGACTCATATAAAAAAGGAACATGGACATTTGTCTATATCTAACAAGATACAATTAACCTCATGGATAATAAGTTAATTTTAAATGCAGCTACTCAGCAAGTTGTTAAAATCAAAAGAACATTTCTCCCTTCTCTGAAACTCTGTATTAAAGTATATCGCACAAGAGTTTTCTGGGAGGCTCAAAGATGGATAAATGTTTTAAAGGTCTCATTATTATGGGGAAAGAACAAGGAAGTAATACAAGTTTTGGAGTCCAAAAGCCCTGGCTTGACACTTGGCTGTGAGGCTGGGCTCAGTGGCTCATATCTGTAATCCCAGCAGAATGGGAGGCAAAGGTGGGCAGACTCCTTGAGCTCAAGAGTTTGAGATCAGCCTAGGCAACATAGCAAAACCCTGTCACTCCAAAAAACATGAATATTAGCCAGGCATGGTGGTGTGCCTGTGGTCCCAGCTACACAGGAGGCTGAGGTAGGAGGACCACTTGAGCCCAGGAGGTCAAGGCCGCAGTGAGTCTGTGATGATGCTACTGCACTCCAGCCTGGACAACAGTGAGACCCTGTGAACCCTCACTACCCCCTACCAAAAGAAATTTGGCTCTTGTCACTTACTAGCTGCCTCACTTTGGGCAAGTTACCAAACATTTCTGAGACAAAGCTTCTGGATATATAAATTTAGGAAAATGATTCCAATTTCATGAATAGTAAGTGAGACTATATACGTGAAGAAAGCTTATAGTACAGTACTGAACACTCAGCAGGTTTTCAACGAGTCCTGGTTCAACTAAATTTCAATGTAATGTTTGGAGATTTACAGAAAATGCTCCAGTGTATAAAATGAAATATTAATATCAATGTAAAGCAGTGTTTCATTATCAGTCAGATTGGTTTTTCTAAGAAGTCTGGAGACCAAATGCCCTATATACATTGCGTTTAGAAGAGGAGTTTAGAGAGAACAAGCTGAAACACTACCGAAAGCCTTGTTGGCCACTTATAAATGCTTTTAAAATAACAACTGAGGATCTAAAAAAGGATATACTATAAAATGCTTTTTAAAAACTATGATTCAATTTAGAAACTCCAGGAATATCATAAAATGGTCTGTCAAATACTTGAACTTCTCCTCTTTTCAGAAGTAGCAAAATAATAATGATAAAAATAAAAATAAATAGCATAAGAATCTGAGTACAACTATACAGATACAACTTTAATTTGTCCTACACTGGTAAGTTTTTAACTTACGAGGCCAGGCCCTCACCTCTTTAGTGAGATATGAAACAGTGAGCCTATGACCCTATTAGAAATATACATTGTTCTAAATAATCCCATGGAGGGTTGTTTTTCTCACTTATCTGATTAACTTATATTCTGAGGGATTTTCCGAATTTTATTAAGATTTTGTTGAATAATGAAAATGTTCTTAGGTTCTGCATTAGATAAGTCCTCTTTAACCAATCTAAGAAATCTTCTTCACTGCCATAAAGCCAAGTTCAATTATAGCTAAGACATTCAATTTCATTGTATTCTGCCTCATAAAAAGCTGTATTTTAAAAAATAGACTCTTTATATGTGAACAGCACACAATAACGCAATGATTTAAACTTAAACAGTTTTAAAAGACCCTATTTAAACAGTCTTGTTATGATAATCCTGTGTATGCAGCCTAAACTCTTCCTAAAGACTAACCATGACACACAGATAAAAGTGCTTGAGTAGAGCCTGTATAAATGAGATTAAGGATAGTCAGATACATTTGGAGAATATAACACAGACTTGCGTTAAATGGAATTTCTATGTTGTCTGTAGAAATTTAAGGATGTGCTATAGATAGAAGTATAAAAGCAGAACCAGGTTAAAAAAGCTTAAAGAAATGCATTTTCTACCAGATTTGAAGTTACGGTCCTAGACACATGTTTTTGGTTTTTGTAAGTCTCTGCTAGTTGGAAAAGATGGAAACAGAAAGACTGCAACCCAGCATTAGAATTATCAAGAAGGAATTTCAATTCAAGAGCCTAGTTCATATTATTTGCAGCTCAGATTTCATTACTAATCTGTAATAATCACCTACACTCCTAAAAGGACCAAAATAGGATATTGTATGACCTGGCTGGGTAAGACGCTTCAACAGTTAACATCCTTAGAAATGGTTAAATTTCTCTTTAGGAATTCTTCTACTAGGGTTTCCCCGAACAAACCAATGAGTGATTCCAATACTTAGGTAAGATGTGCAATTAGGAAAAGACTTTCTGCAATTAGAAATGGTTAAATTTCTCTTTAGGAATTCTTCTACTAGGGTTTCCCCGAACAAACCAATGAGTGATTCCAATACTTAGGTAAGATGTGCAATTAGGAAAAGACTTTCTGCAATGTGCTGCTCATTCAGCAGTAGTGTCCTTCCTTTTTGCAGATTCCTATTGCCCTCCTCCCCTCCATATCCCACACCACTTTGGCTCATCTTTCATGCCCCTCTCCCCCCAAGAAATAATTTCTGTTCTTTGGGGAAAGAGAAAAGCTTTAAGTTTGGAGGAGTCAGGGAAGACCTGCCTGGAGTTGGAGACTTCATCACATCAAATAATCTACATGCAGCATCCTCATGTACGTGATGCCAGTGGAGGAGGGCAATGGCAGACACTGAGGAAGGCAGCCTGAATCCAGATCTGAGGATAAGAGAAAAGGGTGTTCCAGGGAACAGACTCTACCTCAAAGAAAGACCAAATGAAAGGGTGTCCTATACTTCTAGAAACACGGAAAACAACATCATAGATCTGAGGGTGTGATCTATTCCTAAGAGACACCTTTGGAAAATATGCAGGGCTTCTGGGAATTAAGAAAGAGCATTCCAAAACAACACCAAACGCTACTGCCACTAGATCCAAAAACAGTAAGTAACTAGAAAGAGGAGAAAGAGGCAGAAACAGAGAGGGAGAGACAGTCTTTTAGGGTAGATTCCGTATTCGCTGGGAATAAACAGTCCGACTTTTCATTTGATCAAGGAACAGGAATTATGTCAATTACAATAGGATTTTTCCTCTAATTTCCTTCAAGTGATGATAGTGGATAACAGTGGTTCAATTGATTCAAAACACAATTCAATTATTTTTCATTTATGCAATAGTGTTCTAGAGGACCCAGGGCCTAATCTCACACAATCATCATAAAAGGACATGTTAACCCATACTACAAGAGCACACAAAAAATATATCCGTCCCTACCCAGTCATCCACTGCTGTGTGCTCTCCCTCAGGAACCTCAAAGGTTCTCAGAAGAGACATCAGTGACCAGTCACAAATCTGAGCACCAAAAATGCAGTATATTCATTCCACCACAGTCTCACAGACTCTTGAAGAATCAGTATTTATGGCTGAACAACTAACTCATTATAAACTCACATGGGCAGAGTGGCTATTAGAGAACATGTTATTTATGTCATGATGATAGGAATCTTAGGCTTAAAAAAAAAAGCACACACACACAAACACAACACACACACAAAAACACAGACATACCTTCTTACAGGAGCTGAATGTGCCATCAGGCAGAAGAGGCCTTCGACGTCTCTCAGGGATAAAGGGTGAGCCAAAGCGAATGTAGTGTTTGGGGGTGGTGCAAATTAATGGGGAATGGATAAGACCTGGTAACATGTTTAGGGTCGTTGCCAGTACAGTTGGATCCGTCGTGATACGTAAAGGGCACTCAACAGGGCACTCTTGCTTCTCTGCTTTGTCATTCAACCATTCTGTAACTAGATACTAATGTAAAAAAGAGATCATTAATTTAAATCAAGAGGTAGCAGTGTAGTTCATAAAGACAAATGTCATCTAGAAACTAGGACAGAGGGAGATGCAGCAGCTACAGTATGAATTGGGCAACCAGAACACAAGGATATCTTCCTTTACCCTCTCCACGCCCAGTAAGAGAGGAATAATTTCACCTATCAGTGATTTAAGCTGACTAAAAATAAGGTAACAGGTAGCAGGATGGCTCCAGCCTTTTATGTCAAAGCATTTTAGAACTTTCAATCTAATAATATTGAGATTAGTTTCTTCTGGGGATTATAGGTCCTCTCATTTCACTAAGACTTGTGAACTTGTGAACTTTTATAAGTCCACTTGCCAGACTGGACTTATAAAAGATGTATTTGTGACTCACCTTTTTGGTTTTGGGGTATTTAGATGCAGCACGGTTGACATGGGATCCAGTAATTGACACCACAGTTGGGTCAGACCCTGTTAATGGCCTGTTTTCTCCTGAACTGTCTATACTTCCAGCTTCAGTAGGAGTTACTAAACTGTTACTTCCTCCCTCTTCTAAGGCAGCTTGTGACAATTCTGCCTGCTGTGCATTGGCCTGTTTCTGACGCTTTAGTCTTTGGGCTGAACTGGTCCTGTACCGAGAAATTCGACTCTTCGGCCGGGGCCTAGAAGGCTTTGCTGGAGGTGGCTTGGGGACTGGTTTTTCTGCAGCAATATCCTGTAGCAATAGTAGGGTCAGATGTTTACCAAAAATGTTTTATCAGCAAACAGTCTAGTTTCCTATTCACTTTAAGCATTCAGAACGTCTACTGATGAAAACTATAAGGATTAGAAACACTAATTTAAAATATAATTCTTGGCCAGGTGCTGTGGCTCACGCCTGTAATCCCAGCACTTTGGGAGACTGAGACGGGTGGATCACGAGGTCAGGAGATCGAGACCATCCTGGCTAACACGGTTAAACTCCGTCTCTAATAAAAATACAAAAAAATTAGCCGGGCGTAGTGGTGAGCGCCTGTAGTCCCAGCTACTCGGGAGGCTGAGGCAGGAGAATGGTGTCAACTCAGGAGGCGGAGCTTGTGGTGAGCCGAGATTGCACCACTGCACTCCCGCCTGGGTGACAGTGCGAGACTCCATCTCAAAAAAAAAAAAAAAAAAAAAAAAAAGGTAATTCTTAAATGCAAAAATGTATACACTTAAATGAACTAAAGAGGCTAGGGACAAACGTTTGGGTTATTTCTATTTCTAATAAGCATTTATAAAATAGGCCAATGAAATGGTTCCAGTTACACAGTTAATGGCCTTATTTATTGTGATACAGAGCGAAGGTGAAAAAACTGATTTTAAAAATTCCAAAAATTAGGTAATTGACATTAGCAAAGGTGAAGATGTCTAAGCTCTGAAGTCTTTTCAACTCTTACCCCTGCTTGGGAAGACCTCCGGGTATTCACACCAACACTCTGTGGGGTGCTTGGGATGGTAACATTTGAAGCAGAGTTGCTAACTTCAGATTCAAGGGCTTCAGTTTTTGTCTCTTCACCAACAGGAGTCTCTGAAGTGGTTGTAGTAATCTCTACATCAGAGTTGCTCTGTTCCAAAGGCTGATCTCGCCGCTTCTTTCTTTTCTCTAAGTTTTCAAAAGCATGCATGATGGCTTCTACCTTTCTATCTTCCCTGGTCTAGAAAGAAATAGTATTGGTGTAGAAGAAAGCTTCAAATGAGTACGAGGGGATAGCCTTTATAAAAGTATTTTTAATGGAAATTTATAGAAATTCATTTAACTACCAGTAAGATGACACATATAACTTGGAAAACACAAGAAAAAACTAAAAATAAAATATTTCATTTTAAACGTGGGGAATAGTTGTAAATAAAGGCAAAGTCAAACATAAACTTTTCAAAAAGGGTCAATTATTTTGAAACTTTTTAATATGAAAACAGGATGGGTGCGGTGGCTCATGCCTATAATCCCAGTACTTTGGGAGGCCGAGGTGGGAAGATCACAAGGTCAGGAGACTGAGACCGTCTTGGCCAACATGGTGAAACCCCATCTCTACTACAATACAAAAAATTAGCGGGGCATGGTGGCACAAGCCTACAATCCCAGCTACTTGGGAGGCTGAGGCAGGGGAATTGCTTGAACCTGGGAGGTAGAGGTTGCGGTGAGCTGAGATTGTGCCACTGCACTCCGGCCTGGCGAAAAAGCAAGACTCGGTCTTAAAAAAAAAAAGTCATCAAATCAGGGTCATAAACACACAGGGCTGGTTTCAGCATAAAAGCAGAGAATTTTAGTTCATATGACTAAAAGGGTTTAAAAAAAATTCAAAACTCACACAAACCTAGAAAACTCCTAATTCAGAGCAAACCAACTATAACACATTTTGATTCTGACCAGCCAGTTTTTCGGAAACCAGACTGTTATAAAAAAAACCTCTTAAAACCATCACTAGATAATAATCACTAGAAAACTACTGTGTGTACAGAGAAAAAGAAATCAAAGAATTATAATAAAATCTTTATTATGAAAAAGCTGAAATTATAACCTCCAGGTCAAATCAATGAGATGATACAAAGTTAAGAGAACAAAAGAACATGATGGAGGTAGCAGGAATAAGGAGCAAAGGAATGTCACAGTACTCACCCTCCTGCTATGAGCTAGGTTCTCCTGGTCATCTATAACCTCTTCTTTCTCTTCTTCTGGTTTTTCTTCTGGATTGTCTACTTCCTTTAAGATAGAGGCAATATTCAGCTGTACTCAAGCTCTGAGAAAAAATCAATCTGTTTTATTCTGGTAGCTTAAAACTCTCTATAACAATCTCTAATGCTTTCAAGTGTTAACTCATGTGAGGCCACATGGTAAACATAAATGATAAGCTCTATTCTCTGGTGCAAAACCAGCAAAGGATGTTTTTGACTTTGTAAAACAGAAAGAAATGAATGAACACAATACACGCACATTGATATAAAGGGCATTAAGTGTTACTATAGCTCCCCTACTTAAACCATGCGGCAACTCAGGTTCCCCTTCCTTCGGAGGATTGATGACATAGCATCATCATTTGACCAGGGGCGATTACCTCATGATCACTGGATACAGGTACTTTTTCTGGAACTTCTTGTGATTGCTGGTCATTATTCTCCTCTGGAGCCTCATTCTGCTGCTCCATCTCTAGCTCTTTCCGTCGTGCTTTTCTACGTCTAGTCTCTGCTCCAATGGTGGGTAGGCTTGGAGGAGGTGGTGGGAGTGGCAGTTCTGTAGCATTAGGATTCCTTTTTTGTATAGGACAATTCCGGTTTCCCTTGTGACAGGCACAGTCCACTTTATAATTACTGCTCCAAAGAAACAACCAAAATGCCTGTCTCAGTATCCCTGAAATTCAGTTACATTATCCATTTACCCTCTCAAAATATCAGCCCAGTAATTTCCTCTGATATGATCACTGAATAAGTTAAACAGAGAAATTAGAGAGTCCTATACTTTTGTTTTTCTTTTTACTGAAGATGGAGTCTCACTCTGTCATCCAGGCTGGAGTGCAGTGGTGCATCACAGTTCACTGTAACCTCTGCTTCCTGGGCTCAAGTGATCCTATTAACTCAGCCTCCTGAGTAGCTGGGACTACATGCCCAGCTAATTTTTTTTATTTTCGGCAGAGATGAGGTTTTGCCTTTTTGTCGAGGCTGGTCTCGAACTCCTGGGCTCAAGTGATCCTCGAGCCTTAGCCTCCCAAAGTGCTGGGATTACAGGGATGAGTCACCGCGCCTGACATAACACTTTCAATATTCTGTCTTTCTCTGTGTAACCCCAATTCTACTCCATGGTCAGTGGGAAAAAAAAGAACACCCTCCCTAAATCCAATCCCCCTAGTGGTTTATTAGCTAGTTAGTAGGCAATGAATCAAGGATAAAGGCTGATGTGGCCATACTCATCTTGTGCCCACCATTACATGTCCTCACTTTTACCTACTAATTCCCTACTTCTTAAAACCTTTTCTGGGCCGGGCGTGGTGGCTCACGCCTGTAATCCCAGCACTTTGGGAGGCCGAGGTGGGCGGATCATGAGGTCAGGAGATCGAGACCGTCCTGGCTAACATGGTGAAACCCCGTCTCTACTAAAAATACAAAAAAAATTAGCCGGGCGTGGTGGCAGGCGTCTGTAGTCCCAGCTACTCGGGAGGCTGAGGCAGGAGAATGGCGTGAACCCGGGAGGCGGAGCTTGCAGTGAGCTGAGATCCAGCCACTGCACTCCAGCCTGGGCGAAAGAGCGAGACTCCGTCTCAAAAAAAAAAAATAAATAAAAATAAAACCTTTTCTTTTCATTTTCCTTGATGAATTAAACAGAACATCTTTTTTCTTACACCTGGGCCAAACATCACGTTACCACATAACCTCTATTTTGCCCCCAATGACCAAGGAACAAAAAACATATACTTTATAAAATCCACCACATATTCATCTATGAATTGCCATTTATGGTTTTCTGCACTGTCATATACAGCTAGATAACATGGTTTCTGTGGACAGGGTGGATCTTTAAATCCCACTCCTAGCTTTATAAGGTTATAACTGACAAATTCTATTTTTTATTTTTTTAAAAAATAATAACATCAAATTCTATTTTTTTTTAAGATGGAGTCTCCCCTGTTGCCAGGTTGGAGTGCAGTGGCGCGATCTTGGCTCACTACAGCCTCTGTCTCTCAAGTTCAAGTGATTCTCCTGCCTCAGCCTCTCGAGTGGCTGGGACTACAGGCGTGTGCCACCACGCCTGGCTAATTTTTGTATTTTTAGTAGAGACAAGGTTTCATTGTTGGCCAGGATGGTCTCGATTTCCTGACCTCGTGATCCGCCCACCTCAGCCTTCCAAAGTGCTGGGATTACAGGCATGAGCCGCTGTGCCTTGGCCTAAATTCCCATTTTATATGGTCCCTGACATAAGTACTCAGCACATAACAACAGGATGCTATTTTAATTTCCAGGAGTATCTCATACATATATATCCATTTTGCTATTCTTGCTAAGAAGGCATAAGTGAAAACACTTTTGTCAGGAAACTTGTGAGCAGTATCATATAAGGTATCCATATCTCTAAAAAAAATCTTGTCTTTTCCTTTACAATTTCTAGGCAGAAAATTCATTAGTCATGGAAAGATTAAGTAAACAAAGGAAAAGGCAAGAAACAAAGCAGACTTTAGAGTGAATAGCTTAATATATAAGACAAGGACATTCATGTTAGGAAAGGGTTTTGAGATCTTACCAGTTACTATACTCATAATCAAATGCTATGGTGACCTCAGCATCCTTGGTGATGGCAGACACAGCATAGATGCACAGGTGAATCATCCCATCTGCAATCATGTGTCGCACCTGTGTGAAAAGGCATCTGGTTGGATTTTTCACAAAGACCATGAACTTTCCGTAAGAGAAAAAAAACCATACTTTCTCTCTATTTTAGAGTTATAGTAATCTCTATTTAACTCAATCTTTTTATCTGAAACTATTATACTGTACTGGCTTGAAAATTTATGATACTTCTTGAAATACGTGGAGAAACCTTGAGATGTTAGAAATCAGGGTAAAAATCTCTACTTTTACATCTTTTTTTTTTTTTTTTGGAGATGAAGTCTTGCTCTGTCGCTCAGGCTGGAGTGGAGAGGCGCGATCTCGGCTCACTGCAACCTCTGCCTCCCGGGTTCAAGCAATTCTCCTGTGTCAGCGTCTTGAGTAGCTGGGAATACAGGCACATGCCACCATGCCCGGCTGATTTTTGTATTTTTTTTTAGTAGAGACGGGGTTTCACCATGTTGGCCAGGCTGGTCTCAAACTCCTGACCTTGTGATCTGCCCGCCTCAGCCTTCCAAAGTGCTGGGATTACAGGCATGAGCCACCGCGCCCAGCTGCTTTCACATCTTATAGCTGTTTCCAGCTCCACCAGAGAATTAAAATTCCTTAGCCAGTAAGTAAAGCTCTGTGGATTTTCTTGCTTTATTTGATGTGGCTGCTCTGAGTAATGAATTCTAGAAATGCCTAGATCCTCTCATAGAACACTACTTACTAAAATCTAAAGAAGCTGCAACCAAATAACTTAGTTAGGCCTGATGACATCTACTTACACCGTATGGCAATTTCTTTAATACAACTACACTTGATTTTCTTATCCAGTCTAGCTTTCTCCTTAGCAAATGCTAACTTGCTCTTTTCTATTTCTGCCTTCTCTAAAGAAAATTCTTTCCTTGCTCCCATTTTCTCAGTATAAAAGCACCATTACTTTTGTTTTTCACCTCTCACAACGAAATATCACGACTATTATCTACAGACCTTTATGTGAGTGAAGTTTTCACACTGTTTCTTCAGTAAGCTTGTCATTTGATGGTTCCAGTCAAAGGGAAGTTGCTACAGATATCTTACCTCTGCATTTGGTGTACATGATCTTCTGATGAACCGAGCATCATTACCGAAAGTACGGGCATCCACACACATCTCTACACCATTGAATTTTGAGTAGAAGAGCACAAAGGGGTATGGTCTAGGGATATAATTAAAATTCCTGTAATTCTCAACACAAATAAGAAAGCCACCCCATGACTCCAAATATGAAGCATATGCTGAGAGAAGCAGCAGCAGTCTTTTACAATGCCTAAACTTGGAAAACATCACATGCTTGTCTGCTTTTGATTAAAGAACAAGCACAAAGCAAGGAATGCTTGGCTTGGAAAGGAGTTGTCACCACTTTGTACATTAAACAATTTGCAGATTTACTTGTACTTCTCTACAAATAGCAGACAGGCGTGAGCTTATCTGAGCTGTGATTTTTTTCTCCCAAGAGCATCCTATCAAACAGAATGATTTTTACAACAACACTGGTCAACCAGGTCCACCTTAGCCCTCACTGCTTAATGAATGATGTTCTTACTTTTTGAAGAAATGCCCATTGACCTCAAATTGCTGTCGTAACATGACTTTCCCACGATACTCTATTATAAGAGTGTCCAAAGCCAAATCTCTTGCAGCCCTCAGGATCTTCCGATGCTTTTGAACACGAGTGACTCTTCCCAGCTGTAACTGAATAAAACCAGAGCAGTAACATTACACAACAGCAAGAACACCTTAGTAGACACTCATTTCAAAATTAAGGAAAACATGCTAACATTTTCAGGTTTTATCTGTATATGTTAAATTTAGATCAATGATGAGAAATTTTAAAATGTGACAAAAGCTCAATTTTTCTAAGAGACATACTACATCTAGTGAAACTGCCTCCCCAGGAAAGGCAAGATAAAAAAACAAAAACAAAAACACAAACAAACAAAAACAAAACAAAAAACACAAAAAATCATCATTAAAATTTCAGTGACTCTATCTCTAAAATAAAGTTGAGAAAGAACATGCTTAACTTTCTATAAATCTTAGATAATTCCTACCTAGGTTATATAAAATTTCCCATACTAAGTCATCTTTTTTTTTTTTTAAAGAGACAGGGTATCACTGTCACCCAGGCTGGAGTGCAGTGGTGCAATCATAACTTACTATAACCTCAAATTCATTCAAGTGATCCTTCCACCTCAGCCTCCCCAGTAGCTGAGACTTACAGGTGTGTACCATCACAACGGCTAACTTTTAATTTTTTTGTAAAGAGAGGGTCTCACTATGTTGTACAGGCTGGTCTTGAACTGCTGGCCTCAAGCAATCCTCCCACCTTGGCTTCTTGCCAAAATGTTGTATTCTAGGAGTGAGCCACTGCACACAGCCTCAATTCATCTATTTTTTATTAATAAAGGTAGTTTAAAAATATGTATCCAGATAGTTTCCAGTTAATATAACCTACTTTTGGTTACATATGATCAAGACCTGTCTAATCTGTTATTCTATGGCCTTGTACATTTGGAAGGAACAGTAATTCCAATCCATTACCCTCTTTCTGGGTTCTTAAAATTTCAGATACTTAAGAGAGTCTTCAACCCTTTGGTGCTTACCTGCATTTGGGAACCAATAACTGTGTTATTACAGGCCAATTCAGTCTTATTAATAGTGTCTAAAATAGTAGGTTTGCCCACAAATTCCTTGCTAGAATGTAGGTGTTGTTCAAGGGCGTTCTGTACATCTGCACTGTACTGATTAGTGAAAGCTTCTTCATACTGGTCAGTCCATAGTCTTATCCGATTTTCCCAGCCCTCAGTTGTATTCTCATCTAAATTCTGTGCTTCAGAGGGAGAATTCTGTAGAAAACAAATTAAGGGAGGTTAGTAAAGTCCATGCATAAATAGGGGGTTGGGAATGGGGGTGGGACAAGTTGGGGTTCCAGAGAAAATTTATCACTTGGCAACTGATGTGGCATAAAAGAGTAATGGACTGGGAGTCAGAGGATCTGGTTTCTATCATGCTTTTGTTACCAATGAGAGGTGAGACCTTGAACAACTTCTTTAAATGGGGAAGCTCAGTTTCTCCATTTATAAAGTAAGAAATTAATTGGGATCATAGTTTCACCCCATCACTGTGATTTTATGACCATTTTAAAGTCATAAAAATCAATTTTCTTATCAAAAGACTGACATCAAGTTCATAAGAAAATCTTCATAAAAATGAACAGCAGAGACCTCACATTTACCACTGCTTAAATTTTTCATACTCACTCTGTAGTTGGTGTTAGCCCAAATTGGTTTTTTGACTATTCTCCAGGAGAATGAATGTTTTCGTGTCACTTATTATTTTCATAATTCATGTTCATTCTAAACCTACATATGACCTTAATCAGTCAATCAATCTCATCAATCCAATCATAATCTTACTACCCATATAAAAAGTTATTATTTGAGTATATCTTTCTAACACCCTATTTTCAAAATTTTAAATTACCACATTCTAAATAATCTGAAGAGGTGAAGTGAGGGGAGAGGAGTAGGTAGGGAGAATACAGAAAATGTCTAAGAGGTACTTTGCTATACTCCTTTAGGAAAACCATTGCCTTCTATGGTGACAGTATTGAGAAAAGATTACAACAACTCAGGAACAGCTTCCTAGGCAGACAGTGCCTGGGCTACAAAGACAAAGCTTAAGCCCAATACATGCTCTCCTCCATGGTGTTCAAGACTTAAGTGCCATCAGAAAACAAAACAAACACTGACAGTAATGATGTCATGCTAGTGATGATTAGAAGGAAAAGACACTGTAGTACCAAAGCTACTTGAAAATCCATGTCCACATTAAACTTGCAAACAGGCACAACAAAATTAAATATACTTTCCATGAATGGCACAGAAAACACGGATGCTTATCATAACACTTTCTTTTGCCACTTTTGCATCACTGTTGCTGACTGATTATTGTCTACTATCCTTTCTGCAAGGAACAGGAGTATGAAGAAAAAAAATCAACACTATTGTTTCCACATTTCTTACTAGAGTCCAAAAGACTGAACAATAAACAAAGGGATCTAAAGAAACACCTAAGGCCAACATACTGACAATCAGATTATCACCTGCTTGACATCAGTAGCAGTTATGCAACAGAATAGTGCAAAATCTTAGGCTTAACTGAGCTTACAGACTAGTGGGATTGGCAGTGTTCAAACAATATTCCCAGCTTTAAGTAGCAATCGTTAAACTTGCGACTTGGTAAGTGTACTGTATTCTGGAAGTCTGTGTCACAGTATTAGCCATTGTTTACTAATCTCACTATGTGTTTATTCTGCTGTCCCATCCTTCAAGGCATTAGAGACTCTACCTCGGTTGGGTTTAGAGTAGTGGTTCTCAATTGAGGGAAATTTTGCACCCAGGTGACATTTGGTAATATCTGAAGACATTTTTGAAAATCTCAACTGAGTGTATGAGTGTTACCGGCATCTAGTGGGTAGACACCAGGGATTCTGTTCACATCTTGAAAGCACAGAACAGTACCTTCCACAACACAGATTTGGTCCAAACAGTCAGCAGTGTCAAGACTGAGAAACCCTGATTTACAATTAAGTCTTCAGTAGGGAAGCTGCTCTTGACACTGGGATTAAAAATCCAAATGATATGTTTTTTTCTAATTCTTAGGGCTCCCACCTGGAACACTGGAGGAGTTTTAAACTAGTAATTCTGAGCATAAAATTTATAACTCAACTTAGAATTAAAAGACTCAAAATGACTAGTAATTGTTTTTTTTTTCTGTCTAAATTTTAACACACCTATGAGGCTGTCAACCTCCCAAAACTGAAAGCAAAATATGGGGTTTATGTGCAGTTTTCTGGTAGCGCCAGTCTATACCTTTCAAAAGGTTTCGAGCTTCTGGAGATGAGTTATGATAGTTGCTTGATGAGAGAAAAGCATTTAGTAGCCGGGATTAGGGCAATTATCTGCCTCCAAAGTCTATTTAAAAGGCCCCTCTCTAAGCAAATGAGACAAAAATAAAGGGGCAGCTAAAGCAAACTTGGCCACTTGCAGGAGACAGATCCAGCAAAGAAATGATTAATTTGTCTTCCAAGACACATCCCAGGCCTCTGATGCTCTCCCAACACTTTCACAGGTATGTGCAAGTCTGTTTACAGATATTAAGTGAGGTCTTTGAACTTTAGGTAAAGTGCTACCTGTAATCTTTGCTAACACCAGTCACATTGGTGCTGCACATAAAGCAATTCTAAAAAAGCTTATCCTTACTGAATTTTTTTTTT
This sequence comes from Rhinopithecus roxellana, assembly GCF_007565055.1. Classification (NCBI taxonomy): domain Eukaryota; kingdom Metazoa; phylum Chordata; class Mammalia; order Primates; family Cercopithecidae; genus Rhinopithecus; species Rhinopithecus roxellana. The sequence continues at coordinate 90,023,301 of NC_044549.1, read as the reverse complement.
TGAGATAGAGTCTTGCTCTGTTGCCCAGGCTGGAGTGGCGTGATCTCGGCTCACTACAACCGCTGCCTCCTGGGTTCAAGTGATTCTCCTGCCTCAGCCTCCCAAGTAGTTGGGACTACAGGTGCCTCCACCATGCCTGGCTAATTTTGGTTTTTTAGTAGATACGGGGTTTTACCATGTTGGCTAAGCTGGTTTTGAATTCCCGACCTCAGGTGATCAACTTGCCTTGGTCTTCCAAAGTGCTAGGATTACAGGCATGAGCCACTGAGCCTGGCCTTACAAAAGATTTTAATGTTTATGCCCTATAACTCTCAATAGGAAAGAGCTTGCTTTTGTATCATTTAAGAATATGAATACTTACAAACTCGAATTTAATTCTAATTAAATGCTTTGAAGCCCTCAGTAATAATTTGGGAGGTATGTTTTCCTCCTATATAGATATATACATAGGTAAAGGAGGATACCAGACAGCATAATCAAATCTCCTTTTGGCAAACTGTTTTTAATCAACCAGCACCTAACAGTTATTTTAAACCATTCCACATAATTGCTCTATTCTCCAAGTTCTTTACAAAGTCGTACCTCATAAACTCTTTTATTTGATATCTTAAGAAACACGCTAGCATTATCTAAGTCTTTTCCACCAAACAGATACGCTAAGAGAAAACAGTAATTCTTATCAGTAATACAAGCTTCCTGCAATTAAAGCCCACACAGTGCTAGGGTAGATGCACAAGAGATCCTATATCATTACCAGAAAACTCCACTCCTAAGGTTGAGTTCAATCACAGTGACAGAATATACCAGCCTCATGTTGTTTGGAAAAATGTCACTTACCCCCTACAAAAGCAATGCATGAAAAACCAATCAATGAAGGCTGATTACAGAAAGGGAAAATATTTCAGAAAATGGCCAAGAAAATCTACTTTGGAGAAAAGCTCTATGAAAACTGAATGGCAACAACTACAAACTAATGAAAAGCAGACTCCAAGATTCCCAGACCATCAGTGTCAGGAAAGAAGCTGACCAAAATGCAAGATCACAGTGAAGTAAAACACAGCATCAGCGAAGATTACCCCTTACCTTCATCCGCAAGGACTTCCGGGATCCCTCTCGAAATGCCTATCCCAAGGAGGAAAACAAGTAGAACAAACAAAACTTGGTACCAAGAATGACAGTTATACCTGAGACTAAAACTAAGGCACAAACTAGTGTTCTATTCTGTCCCCGTTTCTCTAGGTAAAAAATACAATAGAATTCCCCAAACTATTATCAAGAATAGGGGTAGCTCAAGGCCAATGAACTCTGAGACTAATTTTAATGCTTTCTACTGTGAAGCTAGGTAATTAACAGGGAAGAGCATGCTCTCTTAAATCCTATATGCACCTCTGATACTAAGAGAAAAAGTAAACAAAAAAAACTTTAAAGTTGCAGATTTACCAGTTTTGCAACTAAGAAGGAAACAAAGACCAATCCCCTTAACAAGGGGTGAACAAGTCACCTAGAAGCAACAAAGTTGCTGTGATGGGGAAGAAAGAACACAAACCAGAAGTTTCTCCCGGAGACTTTTTAGCTGAGAATACAGGAAAGTGACCATGACACTGAGGAAGCCTAGACCATTCAAGAGATGTTTCCTGATTTTTATTTTTTTTGAAACAAGGAAAAACAATCAACCCAAAGATATGAGGCATGTAACCAGGACAAGAATTTCAGACTGTACTTTGGGATTGAGAGGTGGGGAGATACTGTAAGGATAGTGGAAGCCTAGACTTGAGGCTGCAACACATATTGGCTTGTGCCAGGTAGGGCTGGAATTTCATACCTGGGATGGGGGCTGGAGTAGAAGAAACTTTGAGCCAGTGGTGATGATATGGTGTGGCAGAAGAGAGGTTGGTCTACATGTACATAACACAGATTAGCTGATTTTTGCAAGTAGAACAAAAGTGGCCCTTCAAATACCTTGGTCAAACTTCTTAAAAGAATTCTGGTGCATTCTTGCTCCAAAATTTGAGCTATTTCAGACACTTCTATTTATTTTTACCCTACATACCTTGATTTTCTTTGTCTTTGGTGCTGCACGACCCTTTTCTGGACTCTTTTTCCGCTTCTTGGGTTTGGTTCTTCTAACAGTTAAGGTGATGCTTGTAGGTGTGTGCTGTGTTGCTGTATACAACACAGTGGAAGGAGAAAGCTCCTCATCCCAGCTTTCTGTTGCACTGCTATCCCCACCTGAAAAACGATGATTTATTATTTCAGGTACTAATAGCCTCAAAAGTATATTAAAAGTAGCTTATTGTTTTAGATGTACACCACATGCAGTAAGTCATTACTTACATTATTAACTCTCATCATCTGTAAAGCAACGTTAAGTACCCATCTTCCTTATGAAAACAAGATTCTATGTCATTGGCATTAAGCATATAAACCCTATTCCTCATGGTATCTATTTCTCCCCTTGTATTCAGTCTCTAAGCTTCACTGACTCAATCTATAACAATTTGAGACTGGCTAATTTTTAAAAGAGGGATCCATATTTTTGGTGTTCACAAGGAATGCTTTGCTACAGGGCTAAAATGTTCCCAATACATTTCGTTTACAATGGGAGAACTATACTGTGGTCTTCAGAGGACTTCTATCTCTTTCTGTGAAAAGAGCTGGCTGGGGGACCATGGGAACTTATAAGAGAGGTCTTTTTTTTTTTTTTTTGAGACGGAGTTTTGCTCTTGTTGCTTAGGCTGGAGTGTAATGGCGCAATCTCGGCTCATGGCAACCTCCGCCTCCCGGGTTCAAGCGATTCTCCTGCCTCAGCCTCCCGAGTAGCTGGGATTACAGGCATGCGCCACCACATCTGGCTATTTTGGATTTTTAGTAGAGATGGGGTTTCTCCATGTTGGTCAGGCTGGTCTCAAACTCCCGACCTCAGGTGATCCGCCTGCTTTGGCCTCCCAAAGTGCTGGGATTACAGGCATGAGCAATTGCACCCGGCCAAGAGGGGTTCTTAAAACCAACATTCAGATCACAGAATATTTATATGTCAAACTGTGGACCTAACCCATCTTCCGCTCACCTGATATGTTGTCCTGCTTCCGCCGATGAAGTCTAATAACCTTCCCCCTGCTCATTCCCCTAAAGAGGGAAAATAAAGTAGTCCTTTCAACAGCATGCATCACATCATAGCACACATGGGCGAAGTGTCTCTGCATATGCTACCCCCTCCCTCCCACCTACCAAATGTTTCCAGGACATTAAATTTCATATCAAATTCAATAGCTTTAACATCAATCTCTCATTCCTTGTTGTCAGCAATTCTCACCTAGTGCAGAGAATTCGAGCCAAGGAGCACTAAGGAATCATCTACATTAACAAACACAAGAAAGAATACTTTGAGCTTTTCCCTACTTGTAAGAAACCCTAATCCCAGCAACCCAGACTTAAATTTAGATGGAACAGGATCTTACCTGCACTTGTCACAGTTGAGAAGGAAGCCATCCTGAGAAAGACCACAAGGACACCAGGTAGGTACTGTCTCTCCTTCAGAGTTCGGGCTGTCTCCACAGCGTTCCTCTACGGGCGACGGCAGGCCATTCAGGTCAGAACAAGGGATGATCGTCTGGACAGGGGGAGAAGCAGGAGGTGTCGGAGGAGGAGGGGCTCCGTAATTATGATCCTGAAAATAAGATTTTTTAAATCAACAGTGTCCAAACACTGGCCCCTCTCTCCCCTAAAGTATGGTACATATGGAAAGAAAGAAGAAAGTAGTACCCTTCGTTTTTTGGCTTCAACCAGGAAAGTGATAAAACAAAATGCCAAGGTCAACTGGGACATAAAAACAAGAACAATGATGCAGGGCTAGACGTCCGCTGGAGTCAGGGAAGTGCAAAAGGGGCAACTTCGTCATGCTGCATATAAACATTTCAAGAAAGTCACAATGTATAAGAATGGATTACACTCCAGGAAGATCACTGTTCTGGAGAGAAACAAATGCATACTCACAGCATAAGGCAGTCCTCGACACCCATGCCTCTGAGTGGTCCCATAATTATGAGTGGAATACACGCTCTTCTCATTAACTGCTGGACTAGCCTCCACAGATTCAGGGCTGCACAAAGGCGAAAAGCAATGCATGATAGCATAACACCTAATCTTCCCTTAAACTAACACTTCATTTCCCATTCTAACCCCTCCTCTTTCCACAACCACTAGCCACTAGGATAAGAGAAAGAACTCAGTGAAACAATCTTATTAACATAACTAAGCCTATAAATAACAGTAGGAGTGTTATTAAATGTGGATTTGTGTGTAACACGAAGCCAGTACAGGCAGATGTCTGAAGGCAGGCACCTGAGATACAAGGTGTCCCTAATGACAAACACAAACGTACCAGCTGAGCGGGGAGTTTCCCCTAGAGAAGCCACTCTGGGCTGGTTTAGACTCAGAACTATTCTTCTTAATTGGATCTCTTAATACTTCCATGAAACCTCACATGACATTTGCAGTGAGTGAGATGATGAAAGTGCCTTCTGCACTGCCCCAGGGACCAGGCCCTCTTCCATTCACTACCAAGACAGGATACCCTGAAGAAAGTACAGGTAAAAACAATGGCATCTTATATTTATCATACCTCTCATCTTGACGAACCCCCAACACCTTTCAAATATTAGAGTAATAATTTCTCATCCACCAATGACATGCAAGCATATTAAGGACAAAATAATTTATCAGCTGCATGATAATACCATAGAACTTCAAAATAAAAACTAAACTGGAAAGTTATGTTAGTCTAGTGACAAGTAATAACAACAGTAATGGCCACCATTGTGAACTGCCCATTATTTGTTAGGTGCTTTATATATCTATTAATTCAATTTCAGCAACCACTAAACATGGTATATACCCTATTTTTACAGAGGGGGAAGATGTGGTGGTGAAATTACATGACTTCCCCAAGGTTACATACTGACACAGCTAAGATTTGAAACAAAGTCTGTCTGACTCCAAAGTCTATGCTCTTTCCAATACAGAAACGAGGATGACATTCAGTCCTTTAAAGAAAATTATTTGAGACCTTTATTGACCAGGCTTAGTGAGAAGCTTGGTTTAGTATCTTTTTGTACCCTTTGTGAGTAGAAAATAAACTATTCAAGCACAATGTATTATTGTAGAATTATACATGTATTCAAACTTAGAAAATTAACGTAAGCCTTTACAATAAAAAGGCTTTCATGGCAAAGGATAAAATTCAGGTTTATGGGAAGCAAGAACTTCAACTCTGATTGTTACCTGGTTAGGTTTTAGGGAATACTGAAGAATAATTCAAAAATATAAAGTTTGTACAGCTTTGCAGAATAGAATAGTTTGTAATTTATATTAATTAGAACACAGATTCACAAATTAGAAACTCTGATGATTGGTATAACACAAACTTAGAGATTAATGGGTCTTTCAGGGAGTCAAATAATGCATATTGTTTGCTTGAAATAACAGACATTTTTTCCTGCTTAGAGATATACAATATATAGTACGGCAGGAATAAGTGTGCAGTTCAATGTGGTGCAATGTCAATTGAGAAGTGAGGGATCAAAGAAAATTCTGAGACATGTATCCAACTCACCCAGTTATATGCTCCAAAACTGTGAGAAGGGATCTTATTAATAACAGCAAAGGAAATTTCTAGGTGAAGAAGAACTTTAGACAGAGGAAAGTATTCTCTGTTAGTGAGGTGCATGCATTTTATTACTTAAAAGTGTCTGCAAGATGGGAACGGGGGAGGGGTACATCAAGAATGCAGGTCAGTATTCTTGAGAAAAAGATGATCTGAACATGGCTCACTGAGAGGCAATCATCTCTGAGTATTAGGAAACAGGTGGGGTTTCCTAAATGAAACCAAAGGCAGACAAGCAATAATAAAATGAAGGTATAATTTAGTTTCTATGATGGACAGTTAAAAGAAAGTAATAAATTTATACAACATTGTTAATTTACTAGGTACATTACTAAACAAGTATTCCAAAAGCTGTATATATTTTATATATTTTGTACCACTGAACACATGGAGTGAAACATGATAGCTGTTTACTAGGAATGGATTTTTTTGGGGGGGTGGGGACAGGAAAAAGGAAAGTTGCATGAAATCAAAGATGGCCATGGAGATGGAGCTATGCTGGTTGTATCTTACCCATCTCCAAACGGGTAAATATGAACATATGCACTTCATGTGCAAGTCTAGGGAATAAAAATAAAATGTATATTGTGGAGGTTAAAAGGCCATCATATTGCACAATACTTTCTAGTTAAGCACAGCATTGAATATATTGCTGTGCGTGCCAAATTTAAAATTTAAACTCTTATCTTCTGATGAAGAAACTCTGCAATTTCCATATTGGTTACTGATTAAATACATAGTTAGACATTGACAGGTAACTATAAGATTTCCTAAAATATTCCTTGATATATATACTGGTTTTTATATTTAAAAATAAGAATTAAAAATTTGGAATGGAATTACATCTCTTTAGCAGTCAAACACTTTATGCAAATCTAATTACAGCCTTTCTTCTCCTATCACTGAATTGGACACATACACAGAAACCAGGCTCACAACAGATATACTCCATCAACTGTATTCTAAGTACAACATGCAACCCAGCTGCTATCATGCCATTTCTTGGAAAACGCCTGAAATTCTGTAATGGTAGAATTGGAAATTCAGAAAAATCTTTGCTTTGCTTGTTACATCTACAAATTTTCCTACAAACACACACAAAAATAAATGCATATTGCATATAGTTGCCATCAGATTTAAAATCCTATGAAGTCTAGGTCTAGTTCAGTATGCTGCACTTAATACCAGGTTTAATCTTAAAGTGCCCAGAACAGCGAAATAGGCATGATGAAACATTAATAAATATTAATAATTTAACAGAATGGTATGTAGCTAGTTATTGACATTCTTTCCTTTTGTAGAAATGCGTAACTATGTAGCCAGTTACGACCACAGTATCAGAAATCTGTCTGGAGATCATGAAAGAAAATGTTTCAGGAAATCCTAGAATATGCTGGTGTTAACAGAGACAGTGCAGTCACATATGTAGACCAGAAGTATTTTTATTTCTGGAATTACTCCTGGACTCCCTAGCAGTATTTATGGGCAGTCATGTCTATACTTTGGGGAAAACACCAATTGTAAGATTAACTGCTCTGGGTCTTTTATCTACTAATTCCAAACTTACTGGTTTAACCTCTTTGTTGAAATTTTTCACAAATGTTAATGCTATCTATCGACATAGTTAGACAATCTACATAGTACCAGGTTAGTAGCCGACTTTATAAAAACCTATAAACACAATACAACTGGGCTACCTACTAATGCAGGAAGAGTTTAAAGTATTTATTTGGGGAAAGAGTTGTAAAATGGTAAGTCTCAGTTACTGACATAACTAAATACCTTTTGCATGCAAAAAAACCCAAACCAAAATAAAACAAAAAAAAACAAAAGAAGAAAAAAGCTCTAGAAGAAACAAATCAACCCTTCCCCACTCCCAACCCTCCTTTCTCCTTTTTATATGGGAAAAAGCCCAAACGCTGCTTTCCATTTTAGACTACCCCAGAATATTATACACTATTTCTCAGGGTAGCTTTAAGTCTTCCTCTTTAAGGAACTCAGTCAACAGGTAAGTTATATTAGGTGGCTTTATGAAGAAATATACACAATCTTCAATAATATTGTTTTAAGGAAGAAAACCACTATTAATCAGGGTTGCCATTCAACCCAGAAATCAGGTACAGTTGCTTTGCTTTGCTGAAGGGGGACGCATCCCCAGGGACTGTGAAAATGGCAAGAGAAACAGGGGAATTAGAGCAACACCCACCTCACTCAAGAAGTGGCTGTGGGATCAAGAGTCTGAACTGGACCTGAACATATTCAAAACACCAGGATTTTTCCAGCCCAGACCCTAATCCCTGGTACTGCCTGGAATAGACTTGGCTTCTGGGGGTGTGCTGCCCCCTAGGCCCCTTGGGTCTCTTTCGCTGGACTTTCACATCCTGGTGTAGTGCCACTTCGTCTTGAAAGGTAGGGGGCTTCCACTTCCTTTCTGTAAGCAAGGAAGATTGGGTACAAGGGAGGTAAAAGGACAACAGGGGGAATCTGTGAGCAGGGGGAATCTTGGACAACTTAAAAGAGAAGGGATACAAAAGACTAAAAATTTAAAAACTGTGAATAATATATATAAAAGTTGTATAATGAAGGCCTACCTTCATTGTCATTTGTCAATTACATTCTTCAAGAATTGAGAGTATAATTTTAGGGATTGGGCCTTTGGACAAACTCTGAATTCCTAAAGCTGCTCTTAGCTGAAAAGAAAGTTTGGTACCACTGATTTTGAAGGTCCTCTTTCTAGGCAATGAATATTATAAAAATAAACAGATGCCACTGCTCTCCATGTTTTCTACCCCAGATGTCAGAAGGTCTAGGCAACCTGCCCATATAGTTTCGACCCCTTTACTCTAGAACAATGGGAAGTACATAGGAAGAGGACTTCAAGGAAAATCAGTTGGAAAGAACACCTTATCTCCCTCCACCAGAATAATCATTAACTCTACAGAAGCAGGTAGTAATACCTACTTTATTCTAATTTTCCCCACCCATTAAAATAAATGAAAATGAATTCCTACTTTGCAACTTTGGTTCTATTAATTATTTGCCCAGAAATACCCCTCTGAAAACTCTTCCTTCCCCTTCTAATTCCTTTTTTCCTCCAGCTTCAATGGGGGTAAAGGGAAAGGTCTAATGTTAATTATAGTGGGACAGGATCTGGTTAAGAAAATACTACGTATTATCTTACTAGCTATCCATAAGAAAGTTGTCTCCACACAGACTGGTAATTTACCTACAACCTAGAAAGTAGCACTTACTCTGATCCAGCAGCCATATCTGAGTAGGATGTATCTGGTGTGGTGACTCCCAGAGGGATTGCAATGCTCATGACGTCCAACACAGCAGAGATTGGAAATCACGGGGTCCAATTAATGGAGACTGACCACTCTGAGAGTGGGGGTGAGCTGCAGAGCATTATCCAACATGTTATGGACATGAGGAATCCTACAACAGAAAAGGAAAATATCTAGTAAAATAAATACCTAGTTATCAGATAGTTCTTTAAGTTTATCTTAAATGCTACTGAATATTTTTCTGCATTCTTGAACAAGGCTTTTAAGGGATAATTATAAAATAAATATAGCCATAGTGTCCCATGTTTACTATGCATTTCATTAATGTTTCACAAAGCAGGGGGCAAAAAGTTATGCTTACTTTTGTTTTTCTTTTCAGTTGAAGGGAAAGGAAGAGTCTGCCCATCTCACTAACCAACACTTTCTCCCCATTCTAAAACTGCCCAAACAAAATTTTCTGGCAGCCTAGGATCTAGCAAACAGGTTTTAAGATAAAGGATGGTTATTAGAAATATCCTAGTTTACTTAAACTCTTTAAAAATTCAAGATCTTCGTTTTTTTTCCTAGGCCACAAATATATGCAGTTTCATAAGCAGTCAATAATGTTATTTCTTCCAAATTAAAAGAGATCAATTTGTTGTTTATACTTGATTGGAAACAGCTGTTTCTTACTGCCTTCTTTTGTCACTGAACACTCTCTTGCTTCTTTTAAATCATCTTAACTATAATTTTGGGAGAAGATGCAATCATCTCAGCAACTTTATTTGTGGGGTAATAATACGCTGCTAGATATGAACAAAAATATAAACCAGGAGGAGGCTGTGCATGCGTGGGTGCAGAGGGTGTATGGGAAATCTCTGTATCTCCTGATGAATTTTCCTGTGAACCTAAAACTGCTCTAAAAAAGTCAATTGTTTTTTAAAAACAACGAAAAAAATCCCGAAATCACGAAGAGTACAGTTTCATGATAAAGACTAAAGAACTGTGTATGAAAAAGCAATGAGCACAGCTTCACATGGTGACCATAAACCAGTGAAATTTGGGAACAGAAAGACTCAGAAGAAAAAAATGCAAAAATAGATTAAGAGATTTGGAGGTATGGTGCAGAGGGAAACAAGTGTTCTTTGTGTGACTTTACGTTAGTAGTTTTACAGTAGTGTAAAAAAACATCAAAAAGATGAAACAAAAAAGCATTTTATGTAGGGGGAATAAAGTCAATGTGAATGTCAAAGATCCATGTTTAACAAGGACTGTTGCAAAAAAGACTACAAAGAGAGTCATGACTGATGCACTGATTCATAATAAGACATTAGAACCATTATTAATACTAAAAAAGCTAAAGGAATGAAAAGTACATGATACTGACTGAATCAACCTAGAGGGTTAATGTAAATTTTATTTTTATTTTTTGAGACAGTTTCACTTTTGTTGCCCAGACTGAAGTGTAATGGTGCAATCTTGGCTCATTGCAACCTCTGCCTCCCGGTTTCAAGAGATTATCTTGCCTCAGCTTTTCAAGTAGCTGAGATTACAGGTGCCCGCCACCATATCTGGTTAATTTTTGTAAGTTTAGTAGAGACAAAGTTTCACTATGTTGGCCAGGCGGTCTCGAACTCCTGATCTCGGGTGATCCACCCACATCTCAGCCTCCCAAAGTGCTAGGATTATAGGCGTGAGCCACCGTGCCTGGCCGGTTAATGTAAATTTTAAATGACAGATGGTCTGAGATGCTCCAATCTTACTTTGATATACACAGATTAATGCAAATAAAAAAAAATTGTGAGCTGGGTGCAGTGGTTCACAACTGTAATCCCAACACTTTAGGAGGCCCAGGTGGATCACCTGAGCTCAGGAATTTGAGACCAGCCGAGGCAACATAGTGAGACCTCATCTCTACAAAAATAGCAAAAAAAAAAAAAAAAAAAATCAGCCAGTCATGGTGATGTGCGCCTGTGGTCCCAGCTACTTGGGAGCTGAGGTGGGAGATCACCTGAGCACAGGAGGTAGAGGCTGTGGTGAACCATAATCATGAACTGCACTCCAGCCTGGATGATGAAGTGAGACATCTGAGTACGATAATACGCCTGTTCCTATACCCAATTGGAGGTGACATATAGCTGGGCTGGGGAATGACTGGGCCAGGTGAAGTGGCTCACTCCTGTCATTCCAGCACTTTGAGAGGCCAAGGCAGGTGGATTGCTTGAGCTTGGGAGTTGGAGACCAGCCTGGGAAACATGGTGAGATCTTGTCTCTACTAAAAATACAAAAATTACCTGGTGTGGGCCAGGTGCGGTGGCTCACACCTGTAATCCCAGCATTTTGGGAGGCCAAGGCGGGTGGATCACCTGAGGTCAGGAATTCGAGACCAGCCCGGCCAATGTGGTGAAACCCCTTCGCTACTAAAAACACAAAAATTAGCTGTAGTGGTGCACACTGGCAATTCCAGCTACTGAGGAGGCTGGGGCAGGAGAATCGCTTGAACCCAGGAGGGGGAGGTTGCAGTGAGGTAAGATCACACCACTGCACTCCAGCTTGCGCAACAGAGTGAGACCCCATCTCAAAAAAAAAAAAAAAAAAGAAAAAAAAAATCTGGTGTGGTGGCATGCACTTGCAGCCCCAGCCACTCAGGAGGCTGAGGTGGGAGGATTGCTTGAGCCTGGAAGGTGGAGGTTGCAGTGAGCTGAGATCGTGCCAGTGCATTCAGCCTGGGCAACAAAGTGAGACCCTGTTGCCAAAAAAAAAAAAAAAAAAGAAAAAAAGAAAAAAGAAAGTTTTCTGCCTTTAGGCCAATCTTACACATGTATGTTTCCTTTCCCTAACAGTATTTCCAAACAGAGACCTTGGCAGTACATCTTCTAAGCCTTTGGGAAACTGAAGTAAAATCTGTAAATGATAAAACAAGAACACTCATCAAGTAAACCCAAAAGATACAGTTAAATACCGGGGGCTGTTGGTTACAACTCTATTAGTATCACTGTATAATTCAGATTTTTAAAAAAGCCCCAGGCCGGGCGCGGTGGCTCAAGCCTGTAATCCCAGCACTTTGGGAGGCCGAGACGGGCGGATCACGAGGTCAGGAGATCGAGACCATCCTGGCTAACACGGTGAAACCCCGTCTCTACTAAAAATACAAAAAAACTAGCCGGGTGAGGTGGCGGGCGCCTGTAGTCCCAGCTACTCGGGAGGTTGAGGCAGGAGAATGGCGTGAACCCGGGAGGCGGAGCTTGCAGTGAGCTGAGATCCAGCCACTGCACTCCAGTCCGGGCAACAGAGCGAGACTCCGCCTCAAAAAAAAAAAAAAAAGCCCCAAAGCTGTCTGACCAGATAATCATAAGAAAGTCTGATTATCACTACACTTCCACTGATCAGTAAAGGGAATCTGAATTGTGTTATATTTTCAGTAAAAGACTTAAACCAAAAACCGTACTCAACATTATTAAAAACCCTTTGCTGTAGCTATTACTATTGTACACCCATTTAAAAAATGCACAGTTTAATGGTGAAACCCCATCTCTACTAAAAATACAAAAATTAGCTGGGCATGTTGGCACATGCCTGTGATCCCAGCTACTTGGGAGGCTGAGGCACAAGAATCGTTTGAACCTGGGAAGCAGAGATTGCAGTGAGCTGAGACGGGGCCACTGCACTCCAGCCTGAGCAAAAGTGAGACTCTTGTCTCCAAAAAAAAAAAAAAAAGGTACAGTTTCCAGATAAAAGACAAGTTATAAACCCAAGATGATAGTTGATATTTTTCCTAGAGCAATTTTTAAAAGATATACTAAAAGGAAAAGATGGAAAAGTTCCTTCAGATAACATCTTAACGAGTGAATAAATGAGTGCTACACCAACACAGATATTTTGGAAAGTTGATAAATAACTTTAAGAAACATTAAGTCAGCCAGGCGCAGTGGTTCACGCCTGTAATCCCAACACTTTGGGAGGCTGAGGTGGGCGGATCACCTGAGGACAGGAGTTTAAGACCAGCCTGGCTAACACAGTGAAACCCCATCTCTACTAAAAATACAAAAAAATTAGCTGGGCATGATGGCAGGCGCCTGTAATCCCAGCTACTTGGGAGGCTGAGGCAGGAGAATCTCTTGAACCCGGGAACCAGAGGTTGCAGTGAGTCGAGACCACGCCATTGCACTTCAACATGGGCAACAATAATGAAACTCCGTCTCAAAAAAAAAAAAAAAAAAAAAAAAAAAAAAAAAAAAAATTAAGTCAGTAACTATAAATTTCTATTTAAATATTTCATAAAAAACATTCCTTTATCCTTGTGTCTAGTTTAACATGACTGCTTCATTCTTCTGATGAAAGCAACTATAATAGGTTAGCTTGACCATCTCATTCTAACTAACACTTTAATAATAACGAGGCTTCTTAATTCAAATTCTGTTAATAACCCCAAATTTCTCAAATACTACCCTAAGAATAGTTTCTTCCCTAAGTAACTCTCTGTAAAATGTCACTATTAAAATGTTAACTGAGGAACATTTAACAGATCATCCAAATGCAGTATTTTCTTATTATAATTTGTTTTTTCCTACCAGACTATAAACTCTATGAGGACAGGGATTTTTATCCACTGCTGTAGTTCCAATGGCCAAAACAGTAACTGACACATAAAGAAGTTCAAGAAATATTTGCAGCCGGGCGCGGTGGCTCAAGCCTGTAATCCCAGCACCTTGGGAGGCCGAGACGGGCGGATCATGAGGTCAGGAGATCGAGACCATCCTGGCTAACACGGTGAAACCCCGTTTCCACTAAAAAATACAAAAAACTAGCCGGGCGAGGTGGCAGGCGCCTGTAGTCCCAGCTACTCGGGAGGCTGAGGCAGGAGAATGGCGTGAACCCGGGAGGCGGAGCTTGCAGTGAGCTGAGATCCGGCCACTGCACTCCAGCCCGGGTGACAGAGTAAGACTCCGTCTCAAAAAAAAAAAAAAAAAAAAAAAAGAAATATTTGCTAAGTAAATTATAATCTCCATTTACTACAACATGATTCCAGCAGTCATTAAAATGCAAAAAATAAAACAGAAATTAAAAGGATTTACTTGGGTCAGTCACCTTTATATAGACTTCTGAATATGAAGTCCCCCCAAATTATCTGCTAGTAGTTCTGAAGACCTAGAAAAAGTTGAGACACAAATTAGTATAGAAAGAAATAACATTGATCAACACACAGAATGGAATTCTATAGCTATAATTAATAATTTTGTTTCTATATACTATCTTATTTACCATCCTACATCTGTACTATCTTGTTTACCACTCTATGTCCATCTAGCACTGAATTTTTTGCCCTTTAATCTTTTATTTTTCCATAAAGCCAGAAATGAGAGAGTAGGGAAGGAAATTATTTGACATAAATTGTAAATACTTATGTCACTAGCTAATTCTTCCCCTTCCTTCAAATTAGAATTCCCTCTCATTTTCCAAGGGACTCCTTCTTTTTCTCTCTCCTAAGAGGTGATTCCCTTCTCCACTGAACAGTTCTCAAATTCAGAAATCTTTCTTTAACCCGATGTCCGACAGCTGTCCAGCCAGACAAGGGCCCATCATCAGCCATTAAATTACAAATCCATATTTATTATTCCTTTCTTTCCCTTCATTCCACACCATAGTAGTATTGTCCTACTATAAAAAAGAATGATAAAAGGGAGTCATTTCTATGTGTGGTCAAATGGAAACATGCTTAAAAAATGGGGCTTAATTTTCTACCTTCCAAAAAGAAAGGGAAAATAGGTGATCCAGGACTTTGCGGGGAAAATGATGAGTATCCTTTAAGTCTCTGGTGTTTTTTCCAAAAAGTCAAATTTAACACTGGCCAGAGTTATTAACAGCTTAAAGATTAACATTTCATAAACATGAAAAGAGTTGTTCATAGGGTTCCAGTTACCAAGCATTAGAACACATGCATTTTATTTACATTCATGTTTTATGATTTCTAATTTAAAAAAACTGGAAAATAAGCTATCTTTTAGAAACAATTTAAAATAGTATACTCAGAATTAGAGAAAGAAAAAGTATCAAAGTAACAGTAAAAGGAAGGAAGAAATAAAGTAAATCAAGGCACAAGCAATAGCAAATAAGAAAGAAAAAAGGAAAGGAGGAAAAGACAGAAATAGATATGAGTGCACAGTATGGGGAAAATGAATGCATCACAATTTCAAATTCTTATTAACTATTTCCTCAACAATCCATCAGAAACCACAGGAACACTAGTAAGTTCTCGGATTCAGAAACAGAGACAGCCTGTACCTTCCAGTAGTACCGAGTACTCTCTTTAGGAGGTGCCATTTACATACAGTTTTCTAGGGGAAGGGATGTTAGATAGAACATGACAGAAATGTTTCTTAACGACCCCATCTTTTTAATTGCGTTCAGAAATTGCCAACAGTCTCTATATCATCATTCTGACAGTCTCTTCTCTATATGACTTGCTGAAAGCACAAGACCTGTATGATCTCCCTGGTCACTCACAGAGAAGACAAACAAAAAGTGTTTTATGAATAATTCCAACAGAGATTTCAGAAGAAGAAATTGCATCAGACAGGTGAGGCGGAAGCAGCTGGGAGACAAGAGTCCAATAAACAACCAATCCAATGAAAGAAATTCAGAACAAGTCTGCTTCAGTAATCCTGTGAAGAGGACTGGCAGGAAGAGGAGTGCCGCTTCAGAAAGAGAACAGGCCTCATATGCTTCAGACAGTCTTTGTACTGAGGCTGTGGACCTTGGCCATTCTCCCAGAAATGATGCAATCCTGATGAACAAGATCTGCTGCCAGAGAAACAATTGTTAACAGCCTATGCAGACAGCAACTCAGCCAAGGAGCAATCTCACTCCATAAACCAACAGAACGCCAAATCTCTCTTCCTCAATTTCAGTATCTGACAAAACATAAGTGAACACAGTATATATTCAGATACATAAGAACAAGCCATTTTCTCAAAGTGTCCTTTTTCTTTTAATTTCTTTGGCTGTACAATATCCATTATTACATTTTAGATAAAATACTGAACATTTTTTACTTTTATAAATACAATTATCCAAGCATATCAACTTAATAACATAAATATGACAATGTATACTTATTTTCCTCATTCTCATAAGAAAACCTTTTTGGGAGGCAGTGGCTTCCCTAAGCATAAAAATTGCTCTGAAATCTATCATCCAGCTATAATATTTCAAGTAAAGACAAATATACACACATTCTAATTCAGAGACAGAAAGTATATTTCAGAGATATTTTTGAAATTAGATAAAAGTCAATGTTAAATATTGGCATCTATTAGAGAAAAGAGAAAATCTAATCTTGCTTAGGCTGACATACAAGGTAGACTGAGCAGTATCATCTCACAATAATAGTACTTATAACAACCGCTTTTTTGAAGGGCAAAAATATTACTTCAGATCTTACTAAAGGATCAGATTATTTTCATCTTATTAGCCACAATTTACTAATTTAGAAACTAACTTAAAAATATCCTCAATTTAATAATCTTCTCTAGACTCCTCATCTCCTAGGCCTGGTTTCTTTTTCAGAAGTTTTGGTATCAGGTTTTTCACACAGTATTATAAAATTATAAAAAGTTGTTTTTTCTCACTAAATAAATAAAAGTTCCTGTATAAAGCAGTTCTCTAAACGTCAACTAGCCAAAAGTCATAACTAACCAAATTTCTTCCTTTTGAAAGCAATAACCCTTAAACTGGGATTCATGAAAAAACACAAATATCTAAGATATATCCTGAAATAAATCTATTTAGCCCAATCTACTACTTCTATATACTACTAAATAACGAAAATGAACAGATACACAGAATAGCTCTGAAGCACTAAAAAAACTTTAATAGGTCAATAAATGAAAAAATTTAACTCGGGAAGAGAAAAACACTTTTTGGGACTATTTCAAAAGGGTTAAAGTAGCTAATAATTTTTTTAAAATCCAATTTCTGAACTTGACTATTCAAAATTTTATTACATATAGGCTGAATTTCTTCTTAAATACATCTATAGTTCTTTGATTTATCTTTTGAATGACTTTACAAAATAGTAAAAAGGGGAAATGGGGAAAGAATATTGGGTTTTCTGGTATGATGATTTTTACTCTCTACATAATTTTTAAATCACAGAACAGTCCAGAATACAATAAATATATGACTGCTTTTTACCTACATGACCAACTTTTATGAGAATGAATGTCAAAGTCAAATATCTCAAGTAAAATCACTGTAGCTGTACCATGACAAACAGCCTTTTACCTTAGGAGAAGAAAAGTATGCTAGGAAAAAGCACTATTAGAGGCTGGGTGCAGTGGCTCACACCTGTAATCCTAGCACTTTGGGAGGCTGAGGCAGGAGGATCGCTTGAGCCCAGGAGTTCAAGACCAGCCTGGGCAACACAGTGAGACCTATCTCCTAAAAAAAAAATAAAAAAAGAAAAGAAAAAAAGGCAGTATATTAGGAGTTAGGAGACTTGAGTTCTAGTCTACAACATAGTTAGTAACCTCAGAAAAATCACTTTACCTAGATGATCCCTAAATTCCTCAAAGTAAAATCTTCATTGTGTGTCTTCCTGCTCCAAATTTCTATGAATCCTGGCACTGCTGCCAACTAGCTTAGGAAATTCACAGAATGTCTCAGTCTGTTTTCTCACCTATACCAAACAAACAAACAAACAAACAAAAAACACCAACCCCCCCAAAAAAACCAAAAAAAACAAAAACAAAAAAACCTGTTGTGCTGACTCATAGGCACACATGGACTAGCATTTGTAGCAACTAAGAGCTTAAATAACTTTCTGGTCCCTTTGAGTATACGTGAAGAAAGAGGAGCTGCTGCTAATAACTGGAATATGGCTAAACACTGTTTTCACTCTTCTCCAAAAGCATGTATTTCAAGTTTGCTACAGCAGATAATGTGGAAAGAAAAAATGTGAGAAACATGAAAAAAAAAAAAAAGAGAGAAGTGTGAAGCATTAGAAGAAACAAATATGAGTTACTGGAAAACAAAGAGATGAACTCTAAAAGACCACTCAGAGATACAGTGAAAAGTTCATGTATTTGGAACAGTATACACTAGGCTTATAATCTGAAGCAAATTAATACAAGCAAAGAATTTAGGGGTTGAGGACTGAAGGGAAAAAAGAAAAGAGAGAAACACTGATTGGGATAAGCACTGAGAGACAGGAAACACCATGATTTAGTCATTTAAAGCAAAAATAAAAATTTCCTTTTCCCCCATCCCTTCTACAATACCAGTTTATTCCTTTGCCTAAATTTACACTCACTCTAGGAGCTACTGAGCTTGGATAATAAACTGATGTCTGTAAGAAATCTAAGTTTACTAGAATAAAAGGCCATCAAAAGACAACTTAAAAAAATTCTACTTTAGTCTATATTAAGAATTTCCTTCTCCATAAAAAACTTCATAATTAGTGAGTATTATAGAGACCAAGTCATACTTAGTAGTACGTGCAGCAGAAGAAGGGAGTGGCAGTAGGATAAGATTACATACCATAAATGATACAATTATTATTATCTAAATAATATGATTGTAAATTAACACTGAAGAAAAAGAAATATTTTATTTACAACCCATTTAACAATGATAAAAAGGTATTTACTGCTAAACTAACCAACAATACACAGACTCTTTGTAACCTTAACAAGAATCAGGAAGATTTTAGACTTCTAAGTACCAAATAAAAATGATGCCCTCAAATAATTTAGACTGACTAAACCTCTTTACAGAGTTACTCTCTCAACACTTTCTGAAGGTTCTGTCCTACTGTGTTCTTAGGCTCAGAACATGTGTGAGACCAACGTACCAAACTAGAGTAGGAAAAGAACTTCTCATATCTCTACACGTGCCTCCTTTGTGAATTCAGATCTTCTTCACTTTCAAACCCCAAAATGGGAGCCACTTTTACTTACTATAGATGAGGTGGGTTGTGCACATTTATGAGCCATTAATATCTGTATTTTTACTTTCATTAATTTAGGTAAAATTTCTCCAACCGATGAAGAAACAGAAATGAAGAAACAGAGCTACAAAAAGATTAGCTTGTATGAAGTCTACTACATACCTACAGTAGTAGAGTTCAGAGGAAAAAAAATTAAGATTTTAATGTATAGCTTCTGTTTATTATAGTAATTACTACTTACCTTAGATAGTAACATCTGAGTTAAAACTAAGTGTTTTTTATTTTTATTTTTGAGACAGGGTCTGTCACCCAGGTTGGAGTGCTTTGGTGCAATCACAGCTCACTGCAGCCTCAATTTCCTGGGCTCAAGCGAGCCTTTCACCTTAGCCTCCCAAGTAGCTGGGACCACAGACAGGTACTGCCATGCCCAGCCTTGTTTTTATTAAGTACCAATTGGTGCTATGTTAGACAATTCGGTCTAGACAAAATTCCTGGCTGTCTTGGGATTTATATTATGTAGATTTGCTACTTTTTTCATTCATTCATTCATTCATTCATTCATTCATTCATTCGTTCATTCAACAAACATGAAGTAACTACTATTAATATACATATATATATAAATATAAACTATGTTAAGTACTATTTTAAGAGGTTTATTTTATCCAAAGTAGAAAAGGGTGGGCAACTTGCAAACTGTTTAGGTTTGCCTATGTGCCAAGTATTGCATTTATACAACCATGAAGGAGGAAAAAATCCTGTAAGTGGGCTGGGCGCAGTGGCTCATGCCTGCAATCCCAGCACTTTGGGAGGCCGAGGCAGGGGGATCACCTGAGGTCAGGAGTTCGAAACCAGCCTGACCAACATGGTGAAACCCTGTCTCTACTAAAAATACAAAACAAGCTGGGTGTGGTGGCGCATGCCTCTAATCCCAGCTACTAGGGAGGCTGAGGCAGGAGAATCGCTTAAACCCGGGAGGTGGAGGAGGTTGCAGTGAGCCGAGATACCATTGCACTCCAGCCTGGGCAATAACAACAAAAATCTGTCTCAAAAAACAAACAAACAAACAAACAAATCCAGAAAGTGTGTCTTTAACAATTAATGAGTCAAATTCTGAAGGAAAACACTACCCTCGCCTGAATGGAAGAAATCCCTAACCCATTCCATAGTTTACCAGTGAAGGAGTCTCTTATAGAAATAAATTCTTTTATAAATCCCTTTTAAATTAGCTTAGACAAAGCTTACCATTGGTCTCAAGGAAAATACTATGAAAAATGAAGGCCAATGGGCAGCAAGAATCCTCAAAGTACAGAAAAAAACCTGACTACACGTTCTGTGATCATCTGGCAAACCATGTAGCTAAGTATACAGCAGGAAAAGAACTTAAAGCTTGGCCCAGCCCAGCGGCTCATGCCTGTAATCCCAGCACTTTGGGAGGCCAAGGCAGGTGGATTACTTGAGGCCAGGAGTTTGATACCAGTCTGGCCAACATGGCAAAACACAGTCACTACAGAAAAAAGAAAAAAAAACTAGCCAGGCATGGTGGTGCACACCTGTAATCCCAACTACTTATGAGACTGAGGCACGAGAATTGCTTGACACTGGGAGGCGGAGACTGCAGTGAGCTGAGATCGCGCCACTGCTCTCCAGCCTTGGTGACCGACCGAAACTCTGTCTCAGAAAAATCAGTATCAACAACAACTTACAGCTTAATAGTTCTAATATGCACAATAGTGTTCCCCTCCCCCATGAATGGCTATATCAATACAAATAATGCCTGGAAAAATATGCAAATATTACAAAAGCATAAAAAGTAGAAGTTAAATTCTCATGCAAGTGATAACCCTACTGCTCTGTAAACTGCTTTTTAAAATTCAGCAGTTAAGTTTTAGATATGTTTCCATGAGTACGTACAAAACCACTAATTCCTCTTAAGCAAGTATTCTAGTCTATGCATCTACTGTAATTTAAACCAGTCCTCTGCAGGTGGATGTTTATGATTGTTGCTGCTTTTCCATAACATATGCAATGCTGTGTTGAATGATCACGTACTTAAACCTTTCTTTATACACATGCACAAATATTTCATTGGGACAAATTCCCAGAAATGAAACTGCTAGAATGGCATTGGCATATTTATTAGTGACGACAAACCACCCTCCATAAAGTTAAAACCATTTTACATTTCCACAAACATTTAGGTTCTTGATAAACATGGTAGAAGGCTAAATTTCCTTAAATAATTTCCTTAAAAGAATTTTTCTTTCTTTTTTTTTTTTTGAGACGGTGTCTTACTCTAACGTCCAGCGGGAATGAAGTGGTATGACCATGGCTCACTGCAGCCTCAACCTCTCAGGCTCAAGGGATCCTCCCATGTCAACCTCCTGAGTAGTTGAGTCTACAGGCGCACACCACCACTCCTGGCTAATTTTAAAAATTTTTTGTAGTGACTGGGGTCTCACTATGTTGCCGGCGACGGTCTCAAACTTCTGGGCTCTAAGCAGTCCTCCTGCCTGGGTCTCCCAAAGTGCTGGGATTACATGCATGAGTACCACGCCCAGTCTTAAAATAACTTCAATTCTCACTTTCCTCATACAGTCTTTTCCATAGAAGATTCTCTACATTCTAAAAGAAAACCCTAGGGCCGGGCACGATTGCTCACGCCTGTAGTCCCAGCACTTTGGGGGGCTGAGGCGGATGGCTCATTTGAGGTCAAGAGTTCGAGACCAGCCTGGTCAACATGGTGAAATCCTGTCTCTATTAAAAACACAAAAATCAGCCAGGCATGGTGGTGGTCACCTGTAATCCCAGCTACTTGGGAGGCTGAGGCAGGAGAACCGCTTGAAGCCGGGAGGTGGAGGTTGCAGTGAGCCAAGATTACACCACAGCACTTCAGAAACCCTAAAATGAAAGTTATCTGCAAATTCCCAATGTTTATGTATGTGATTCACATTTTTTTTTTTTTTGAGACGGAATTTCACTCTTGTTGCTCAGGCTGGTGTGCGATGGCATGATCTTGGCTCACTGCAACCTCTGCCTCCCGGGTTCAAGGAATTCTCCTGTCTCAGCCTCCTGAGTAGCTGGGATTACAGGTGTCCACCACCACACCCAGCTAATTATTGTATTTTTAGTAGAGATGGGGTTTCATCATGCTGGCCAGGGTGGTCTCGAACTCCTGAGCTCAGGTGATCTGCCTGCTTCAGTCTATGTGATTCTCTTTTAAGACTACTACTGATTGGATGTTCTGTAAAATTCTTACACACTAAATATTAGATCTTGGTTGCATTTCTACAAATTTGGGCTGGGAGCTTCAAAATAAACCCTAGCTGAAGCAGTATTTCAGAACCAAAGTATTTTCTTATAGTTGTCCTTTGACATAATCTTCAATTCTTTTAATAGACTGCACTAAGCTCTAAATTTCTTCTTTCTGTAATGAAAAAACTTATGCTAGCCATCTGTAATCTAGCTGGCATCTGTAGAGGTCTGACTGCAAATGCAAGTAAGCTAGAAGATTTGAGTGCTTCGTTTCAAACAGATAATCAAAACTCTGTTCTAGCAGTTCTGCCTCAGAAGTATAAAATACGATGCTTCATTTTTAATCACCTTTGGAAAGAAACCTAGACATTATAAGAGACTTATCTTAGAACATGTGGGAAAAAATAAAGAAGAAAATAATTAAAAAAAAAAAAAAAAGACTTGGCCAGGCACGGTGGCTCAGGCCTGTAATCCCAGCACTTTGGGAGGCCGAGGTGGGCAGATCAGGGGGTCAGGAGATCCAGACTATCCTGGCTAACACAGTGAAACCCCATCTCTACTAAAAATACAAAAAATTAGCCAGGTGTGGTGGGGGGCCCCTGTAGTCCCAGCTACTTGGGAGGCTGAGGCAGGAGAGTGGCGTGAACCCGGGAGGCACAGCTTGCAGTGAGCAGAGATCACGCCACTGCACTCCAGCCTGGGCGACAGAGCGAGACTCCATCACAAAAAAAAAAAAAAAAAAAAAAAAAAAAAAAAAAAAAGACTTATCTATACTGATTTACTAAAAGACAGGAGACAAAATACGGACTTCATTTTCACTATAGGAACAAAATCACTTGGTATACTTCATTTTGACACCCACATGGTCCAAATCCACACCCTGGCCAAATGAAGGAAAAACCCCTTTTTTGTTGTGCTGGCACTAGCAACTGACTGAGAGTCTGAGTGAAGAGCTATTCTCCTTTGAAATTTTTGCAGACTTTTAGAAATCCACATCAGTCGCCTCCCTATGATTTCAAGGTAGCATTATATAATAGCAGTGAACTGGTCTCACTACATCTGGGGTGTGAACCCTCCAATCTACTCTACGTTCTTCCATGATGTTATCCCTTCTAGAACATAACTTTGGTTACTATCCTTCCATTATTTGAAATCTACAAATAATGCTTTCCTTAATGCTTATTGGGCTAGTCCAAACTCCTTTGCCTGAATGGAACAAGAACTTTTTTGTTAATGAGCTACTAACCTGTTTTCTTCTTCTTCAAAACTTTGTTTACACTATTTATGCTTTTTTTTATCTTTAAAAAAAAACCAAAACTTTAAGGTGAAAAACTTCAAATAAATATAAAACCAGAGAAAATCCCATGGTCCCTACCCAGCTTTAATCAACAATCAATTCACGGCCAATCTTATTTTATCTATAACCTCTCTTCCTCCCAGGATTAGTTTACAGCAAAATCCCAAAAATACCAGTTGTGTCTACGACATCTGGTGGGTGGAGCTATCCCTTGTTTATCCTTATAATGAGTATAAGGACACATAAGAGGGGCATGTTTATCCTAATGATAGGTCATGGTGACAGGAAATCAAAGGTCATCATTCTTTAGCAAAAGTTCCAATGAATAGAAAGCTTATGCAATTCCACAATTGCTAGATTTGCTGAGTAATGCTTAGGTTTACAATTATACACTTATGGTTATTAAAAAAGTCTTAATCATTGAAACATTTTAAGAAAAAAATCACTGTAAATTATTTTTATGACACAAGTTTGTTGATAAATTTCTTGCATTCTTGGGAATGCAAATTTCTCCTTAGAGCAGAGCTAACTGCTAGTATATACATAACCCACAGTTGTGACATAGCATTCCTATATTTGCTATATGCCAATATTCAAAAATGAATGATGACACAGGAGAAACACCCCAAAGCAGGCAGACAGTGAGTGTGATATTCCATAAATCTGTGTCCTAAAGATAAGGACTGATTGTATCACAAAAGTGATGGCTCACATTTGAGGTAGATGACCAGCTGTTCTTATTTTTAGTGAGCAACCTCTTAGAGTACTTGGAGTCTTAGAGTGCTGACAGACTTAGGGCAAAAAGGCTCACCCACTCTGAGGCACACCTTCCAATGGAAAATGACTCAATAATAACACTAAGTGTCACAAAGCAAAAATATTTTGGGTGCGTGTGGAAGATTCCCATTTGAACCACAAAAAAAATTACGAAGAAAGTAGCCAGGCATGGTGGTGCACACCTGCAGTCCCAGCTACTCAGGAGGCTGAGGTGGGAGGATGGCTTGTTATGAGATCCAGGACCTTCAACAGTTGCCGTCATCTAAAGCATTAAAACATTTAACTTATAGATTACAAAAACTTTCTCTGGAAATCTTAATATGAAAAATGTTTTTAAAGCCTTGACACATATGCTCATCTTTGATCCAGTTTCAATAAACATTTCAACTGTATTTGGGCCAAAATGCTCATGTCATTAATTAACTTATAATAAATTAGTCTCAGGAAACTGATAAAATAGTACTTTTTAGTTAGGAATACAACTGGTATAAACTGCTTTAATTCTTATACAAAATATAATTACAACCATATACCATATTCAAACTTTCCCATTTATGTTACTGTCTCTTTTAATAATCTGTTAATTTTCCTGTCATATCAGTTTGACCCCAAACAAAGCCCAGAATTCTAGCACTTTTAAACAGAGTGAAGCAAAACACAGACTATCTCGGATTTCCATAAATTTGCTATTTTCCTTTTCATTAAAACATCTATTTATAAACTTATTTTTCCTCAGTAAAATACTTCTAAATCCTGAACATTATTGTTTTCAAACACTGTATTTCCTTTTCCAATATCCAGTAACCAATAATAATAACATTAAAAAAAAAATCCATGCCCCAGATTTTTAAAAAATCCATTGTAGACCACCATTAATAACTTAAAAGCAGTGGTTCTCAATCTTTTGGAGAAAAATGCTTGTTTTTTCTTCTAAGTTTAAAAATATTCCATCTGTTGATGAGGAAAATACAGTAAAAAAAATATACTATGAAGAATTAGTAATTCTTCTGCACAATATCCTTCTATTTTATGTCCTTAAGGACCATTATCTATTTAGCCAAGACAGGACTAAACAATGCATATCCTGGTAAATACATGGAATGATACTACTAAGGGGAAAAAGGGAAACCAAGATCCCTGCTCTAGAAAGTGCTCCCCTTTTACCTGTTGTGCCAAGCAGCAAACTATCATTAAGCAGCCTTGTAGAAGCAATGATAGTCTCATACACATCCCTGAATTCTTAAAAACAACATGCACACACCTGCCCCTGACAAAAAACACACATGACCAACGGCTCTTCAATGAATTAAGAATTTCTTAAGAATCTACTGAGATTCAAGACGGCTTTTCACATTTTGAATTCCAACTCTTCCTACATCTGAATATGAAAGTAAAAAGGAAATCTAGTAGCTACCCACTTGTTCTTGTACCAATATTCAAAAACATCCTAGGCATAACTACCTTACGATTGTTTTTCTAGAAAATTTCGAGCTTGCCGGGCACAGTGGCTCACGCCTGTAATCCCAGCACTTTGGGAGGCCTGTAATCCCAGCACTTTGGGAGGCCACGGTGGGCAGATCACGAGGTCAAGAGTTTGAAACCATCCTGGCCAAAATGGTGAAACCCCATCTCTACTAAAAATACAAAAATTAGCTGGGCGTGGTGGTGGGCGCCTGTCGTCCTAGCTACTAGAGAGGCTGAGGCAGGAGAATCACCTGAATGCAGGAGGCGGAGCTTGCAGTGAGAAGAGATCAGGCCACTGCACTCCAGCCTAAGAGACAGAGCCAGACTCCCTCTCAAAAAACAAACAAACAAAAAAATGAAACTTCTAGGTCTCTGCTGTATATTCTTTCCTGAACTGCAGCCAGTCAGAGATAAAGGAAGTCCCAAACTGATTGAAAGGCAAGGTATTATGTTTGGAAGAGGCTAATTAACTTAAAAACACATACACACACACACACACACACACCCCCACCCACCCCCCCTACAGAAGCTAGAATTTACAATCACTCCAGCAAGGGATAACATCTGAAAAACATTCATCCTCTTCCTTTATCTGTGTTCCAGATCCAGAAGGCCCATGCAATTCTAGGCAAAGAATCCTAGAGAAAAAAGATCAAAACTACAGATGGGCAGCAATAAAGTCAGGGGGAGAGAGAAAGGCAGATTATATCAGTAGAAGGCTCCTTAAATAAGGTCTGATATTTATAAGATACCTTTCCAGAAATTCAACCATATCATAAAATGTTACCTATTGCATACTGAGCACACTATTACATTAATTAATC
The DNA here is from genome assembly GCF_007565055.1 of Rhinopithecus roxellana. Classification (NCBI taxonomy): domain Eukaryota; kingdom Metazoa; phylum Chordata; class Mammalia; order Primates; family Cercopithecidae; genus Rhinopithecus; species Rhinopithecus roxellana. Next base: position 89,996,810 of record NC_044549.1, on the reverse strand, counting down.
GATTTGCTTCCTCAATCTTCTGTTCAGGATTGCTCTCCAGAATCTGTATAGACTTCTTTATAATATTAAAATTTCCCTCTTAGTATTAACTCATTATATATCTATGTAGGCTACTCTATTTTTCTGTTGATTGGAAATAGGAGGTGATGATCAGGAGAGGAAAGGGGCTCAGAGGGCAAGCAGTACCAACAGGGAAAGACTGAAACATCTGATTATGTTCACTAGTCTGCATTACCAGGACCCATATAGCCAAGTCTATGAATACTTTTATTTTAAAATTTAAAACTTTCTATTATGGGCTGGGTATGGTGGTTCATGTCTGTAATCCCAAAGCTTTGGGAAGCTGAGGCATGAGAATCTCTTGAGGCCAGGAGTTCAAGTCCAGCTGGGCAACATAGCAAGATCCTGTTTCAAATAAAGTATGAAAGTAAAATGGTATAAAGAAGTCCATTTATTCATTATCCAGTATCAACAATGACCAACTAATAAGTTGTCTGTTTCATCTATTATCTCCTCTCTATCTAAAGCAAACCCCAGACAACATTTCATTTCATACACAAATATTTCAGAACAGGTGCGGTGGCTCACGCCTGTAATCCCAGCACTTTGGGAGGCCGAGGCGGGCGGATCACGAGGTCAGGAGATCGAGACCACAGGGAAACCCCGTCTCTACTAAAAAATATGAAAAACTAGCCAGGCGAGGTGGCCGGACGCCTGTAGTCCCAGCTACTCGGGAGGCTGAGGCAGGAGAATGGCGTCAACCCGGGAGGCGGAGCTTGCAGTGAGCCGAGATCGCGCCACTGCACTCCAGCCTGGGCAACAGAGCTAGACTCTGTCTCAAAAAAAAAAAAAAAAAAAAAAAAAAAAAATTTCAGCATGTATCTCCAAAAGATAAACACCTGTTTAAAAAAAAAAAAATGTGGCCGGGCGCGGTGGCTCAAGTCTGTAATCCCAGCACTTTGGGAGGCTGAGGCGGGCAGATCACGAGGTCAGGAGATCAAGACCATCCTGGCTAACACAGTGAAACTCTATCTCTACTAAAAAATACAAAAAACTAGCCGGGTGAGGTGGCAGGCACCTGTAGTCCCAGCTAACGTAGTCCCAGCACCTGTAGTCCCAGCTACTCGGGAGGCTGAGGCAGGAGAATGGCATAAACCCGGGAGGCGGAGCTTGCAGTGAGCTGAGATCCGGCCACTGCACTCCAGCCTGGGCGACAGAGCGAGACTCCGTCTCAAAAAAAAAAAAAAAAAAAATGTGGGCTGGGTATGATGGCTTATGACTGTAATCCCAGAGCTCTGGGAGGCTGAGGCATGAGACCACTTGAGGCCAGGAGTTCAATCAAGACCAGCCTGGGCAACATAGTGAGACCCCCACCTGTATGAGGTATTTTTTAAAAAAATTAGCTGGGTGTGGTAGCACATACCTGTAGTCCTAGCTACACTGGAGGTTGAGGTGGGAGGACTGCTTGAGTCCAGTGGTTTAAGGTTACAATGAACTATGATTGTGCCACTGCACTCTAGCCTGGGCGACAGAGTAGGACCTTATTGCTAAAAAAAAAAAATAAATAAATAAAAATAAAAATAAAATCCCAAAAACGTGCATTGTAGTTTGCTGCTTATTTTTTTTTTGGTGGTGGGGGAAGAGGAAAGATAACTTTATTGTACCATTTTGATCTTTCCTAAAATACTATCGTCTAATCTGAATTCCTTATAGCACTCTATAACCTCACTCCAACCCCAAAGTATTAAAAAACAACAAACAAACAAACAAACAACAACAACAACAACAAAAACCTGAACTAACGAACAATCTGGTGTTATGTATCTTACTTTGAGGGCCCGTAAAGGCAAATGTATCTCAAAATTCTAGACTTAAACAAAAAAACCACCTGTGACTCTGGTCAGCATACAAATACCCTAAGGCCACATCAAATAATACAATTTCAGGATCCAGTGTTTGTAAAGGACTCTGGATTCTGAAAAGGAGACTTGTTTCCTTAAAACTTTATTAAATTTTTAAATGTGGTTATATTTATATAGTAAGTACTGGTATACCTGTGAAGTCAGAGGCCTCAAATTTTAACTAGATACCAATTATTCCTTTGTTAACAGTTGGTTCTTTTCATATAACCAATGAAGTATTGAAAATCAGGTGTTATTTACAGCATATGAACACTACTAATTCTAAGTAAAGTTCAGACAGACTTTAGAGAACTGATCAAATACTTGTAACAATAACCACTTCCAAACAAAGGCAGCATTTACTGGATGCTTATGTTGCACCAGCCACTGTTCCTTTAACCACTTTTCATGCATTAGCTCATATAAAGCTCACATGTTTAGGAGAAAAGTATTATTCCTATTAGGCCAACAAATTAAACTCATCTTGGCCAAAGCCAAAGCAAGAAAACCACAGCTAGAATACTCATTCTTAATCACTGTTTCTTCACCTTTGGTGTATCTTGATTTAGTATTTTTAAAGACTATATTAGTTATTAGAAAAGTGACATATTGCTGAAATATGATAATTGTAAGATACTGTAATTAGGAAGGATAAAACAGATTTGATATTTAGCAGGTACAAGACTTTTAAAGTTTTAATATTTTATTTAAAACACATAAAATCAAATAACTTGGATTTTAAACAACAAAGTTAAAACATATATGACATCCTTTCTAAATAACACACATTTCAGGTCTAAGGGCAAATCATTCAAGAAATGTTAACTGATGAGCTCTCTACTTCAAGTAACACCACTGTCCCAAGTGTACCTGAAATTCCCAGACACAAATATGGTCTGGAATTTCAAGAGAGAGAATTTTGGCCAGGCACAGTGGCTCACGCCTGTAATCCCAGCAGTTTGGGAGGCTGAGGTGGGTGGATCACCTGAGGTCAGGAGTTCGAGACCAGCCTGACCAACAAGCAGAAACCCTGTCTCTACTAAAAATACAAAAATTAGCTGGGCATGGTGGCAGGCGCCTGTAGTCCCAGCTACTCAGGAGGCTGTTGACAGGAGAACTGCTTCAACCCGGGACGCCCAGGTTGCAGTGAGCTGAGATCACGCCACTGCACTCCAGCCTGGGACACACAGCAAGACTCCATCTCAAAAAAAGAAAAGAGAATTTTTACTAGAGAAAGTAAGTCTCTTATCTCAAACTATTTATATTAAGCCAAGAAATTCTGGTTCCAAAAAAAAAAAAAAAAGAACAGAAATTTCCACATTCCTCTTCTACAGTGTGAAAATACTAGTTACTGAAAAATCTAGAAGGAGATAGTTTTAGTAAATGAACTAACCCAAATGCTTCTTGTGCTAGCTAAAAGGTGAAATATCACTCTGAAAATTCATGATGACTCTGTTGAGTCTAACATATAGGGACAGAGAGAGAACCAGTTGGAAGGCGCTAGGATAGAAGGTCAATTTTTCTGATTATACCCAGCTTCATAAATTTCACTTACTAACCATTTAACTATTTTACATAATTATAAAACAAAACCTAATCCCTGCAAAATCTGAAAGTAAAATGTAACAAACTAACCTCACTGTGTATCAAACTGGTGGCATAACTATAGACAACTATTCTAAGTGGGATTTCAAAATACTGTAATCTGACTGTATATGGTCATGTGCCACATAACGACATTTTAGTCAAGGATGGACCACATATGATAATAATCCCATAAGACTGTAATGGAGCTGCTCTACACAGGTGTACCATTTTTTATCTTTTATGCCATATTTTTGCTTTATCTTTTCCATGTTTAGATACACAAATGCTTGCCACTGTGTTACAACTGCGTATAGTATCCAGCGGTCACATGCTGTACAGATTTGTAGCCTAAGAGTAATGAGCTATACCATGTAGCTTAGGTGTACCATCTAGGTTTATGTTAGTACATTCTAGATGTCCCGGTATGACTATCTCTATCTCTAAAGGGATATACCCTAAGAGCAAAAAGACATGAGAAAACAAAACAAAAAACCACTTTCCAGTAATCATATTGTTCTGTCACTCTAAAATTGTAGTGTGTGTTTTGTGGCACAAAATAAAGAGAAATTACATTGGTGTTAGTGAAAACTGAGATTTTGGGGATGGGGAAAGGGAGAAAGATTAGGTTTACATAAACATCATGTAGCACTGACTTTGAAATGGAGCTTTTCCAATACCAACAACTGATATTTTTAAAAAGAAATAAACACTTTTAAACTTTGTCCATTGAAAAATCTAGAAACAAGGCCCAATCCAAGAGCAATGAACACTCCTACCATCCATACTGTGGTTTCTAAGTACCATTTCTCATGAAAAGAACTAAGAGGTTTTTGCCGAAATGGCTGATTCCAGGTTTGGGGCAAAAAATGTACAAAACTATCCTAGAACATCTAGTAATAGTAGGAAGCAAGGAAACAAGTAAGGAAAGTATTAAGAATGAATCAAAAGAATTTAGTAGGCCGGGCGCGGTGGCTCAAGCCTGTAATCCCAGCACTTTGGGAGGCCGAGACGGGCGGATCACGAGGTCAGGAGTTCGAGACCATCCTGGCTAACACGGTGAAACCCCGTCTCTACTAAAAAATACAAAAAAAGCTAGCCGGGCAAGGTGGCTGGCGCCTGTAGTCCCAGCTACTCGGGAGGCTGAGGCAGGAGAATGGCGCAAACCCGGGAGGCGGAGCTTGCCGTGAGCTGAGATCCGGCCACTGCACTCCGGCCTGGGCGACAGAGCGAGACTCCGTCTCAAAAAAAAAAAAAAAAAAAAAAAAAAAAAAAAAAAAAAAAAAAAAAGAATTTAGTAGCCAACAAAGGTAGGACAACCTGAATGTCAAAAATGGCAACTGCCAGCGACTGTAACATATCAAACATATTTAAAACCATGAGTATGCAATAGTAATACTTCATTTACGTCTTTAGATGTTGCTAAGTTACCAACCCATTATTCTGAAAACTGGTAAATAAGAGGGTAAAAAAACCCAAGTGCTTATCTTACCTTCTGTATATAAACTATCTTAGTATAGCCAAATAAAAATGAGGGTGAGTATTCCAGATAATAAATGAAGAAGTAATAAAATATCTATTATGAAGTAAATAATGAATATAGACTGGTGATTCTCAAAAAGTGGTTTGAGAATGCCTGAAGTCCTCTAGATTCTGTCAGAGGGTTATATGAGGTCTTCCATTTTCCAATCCATCATCTGTACAAGGCCAGTTTTCTTCAGTCTTCAACCAAAACAACTTATCACAAGAAATTAAATGCAGAAGGAGTTACGAGAAAGCAGCTGTCTTCTATTAAGTCAGATATTAAAGAGATTTGCAAAAATGTCAAACGACACTTAAAAAATTAGAAATGTAGTTATTTTTATAAAAAATCACATTACTTGTATTAGCAGGCTTTATTACTGTTATTTTAACATTAATAAATAACTTAAAATTTTTCTCAGTTTTAGTTTCTAATATGGTAAATCTTGACATAATTCGCACAAACAAAAGCTCTTCCGGGTCTTCAATTTTTAAGACCACAGAGTTTGATCTAGGCAATGAATAACAACAGCTGCTTAACATTACATAGACAAGAAGACATTATGTAACTCTTAATGGAAATACACAGTACTATTATAAAATATGCTTGCAATCTATCACTAATTTACATGAAATACAGGTGGGGGGAGGTTGTTTACTACAGGAATGTGTTAAATGATTATCCAACCTTCAAAATCCAGAGTAGGAACTCTACAAAAGAATCAATTTCTTCAACAAGAATCCTACACGGAAAAAACAGAGAGAATCTATAAAAGACTCAAACTTATCAATCAATTGCAATGTATGGACCTTATCCTGGTCAAATGGAAACTTTTAAACTAACAGTTTAATAAACTCCAAAGGGAGTCTATTTTTCTATTTTGTAGTATTTGGATTTTTTAATAATAAAAAATTAATCAAATCTATACCTACCCCTTCCCTTACTACCAACTAATGGGAAAAGAAAAAAGACATTCTAAAAACTGCTGATTTGGAAATGGGGGTTCAGAGAGGTCAACAGATAAACTGCAGCACGGGAAACTCCAGAATCAGAAGAGCTTTATCAAGAAAAGCTAGGTTGCTAAGTAGCAACTAAAAGTCTCATAATCCTCTGTAATTATGGCGAGTATATAAATTATGGTCCAAATGGAGACATTTTTGAGAGTGAAAGGGGTGCTATTACTAATTATGCTAGGACAGCAGGTATAAACCAGGACTATCCCAAAGAAAGTAAAACATATGGTCACTATCTATAAAAGATTAATTTTTTTTTTTTTTTTGAGACACAGTTTCACTCGTTGCCCAGGCTGGAGTGCAATGGTGCAATCTCAGCTCACTGCAATCCTGCCACCTGGGATCAAGAGATTCTCCTGCCTCAGCCTCCCGAGCAGCTGGGATTACATGTATGCGCCACCATACCCGGCTAATTTTCTATTTTTAGTAGAGATGGGGTTTTTCCTTGTTGGTCCGGCTGGTCTCGAACTCTGGACCTCAGGTGATCTGCCTGCCTTGGCCTCCCAAAGTGCTGGGATTACAGGCATGAGCTACCACACCCAGCCAAAAGATTAATTTTAAAATTAATTTTCACCAGAGATATTTGACATAATCCTTTGGGGTAACTATCTGCCATGGAAACATATTCCTAGTATTGAAGTGTTTTAAAAAAAATGAAGTGTGCTATTAAAAAAATTGTTTTCCATCTCCCTTGGCTGGCATGGTCATTTCATGAAGTGGGATATGTTTATTTCTCTTGCTGCTCAGTGTACTATTGCAAACTTCCAGCCATTCCTTTTCATACTACTGTTCATGATAAACTGTAAGAGGAAGGTTACACCTACCTAGAGTCTTCCTTCTCTAAAAATACATGTCTTCCCCTGGGACTTCACACATGGCCTAGTAAGAGTGGTATGGCTACAGTAACTTCTTTATTTTTTATTTATTTGAGACACAGTCTTGCTCTGTCTCCCAGGCTGGAATGCAGTGGTGCAATCTTGGCCCACTGCAGCCTCTGCCTCCCAGGGTCAAGCAATTCTTATGCCTAAACCTCCCAAGTAGCTGGGATTACAAGCTCACACCACCATGCCCAGCTAATTTTTGTGTTTTTAGTAGAGATGGCGTTTCACCATGTTAGTCAGGCTGGTCTCAAACACCTGACCTAAGATGATCTGCCTGCCTTGGCCTCACAAAGTGCTGGGATTACAAATGTGAGCCGCCAGGCCTGGCTGGCTGGCTACAGGAACTTCTGAGATCTATATATGATGTTAGCGTAATCTTCACATTTTTGGATTAACAGTAAATATCTGGCTTTAGTACACTTACATAATATGCCACCAATAAAGTGGCTACCTGATTTATATGTGAATATTTTATGCCACTTTGTTTTTAAAGGTTTTTAAATATTGGGTAAACTTTTTCAATAAAAGTAGCCCAAATATTAAAATGTGTAACAATTTGGTATGTAGACCCTATAATTTTTAGCTCCATCCTAAAATGTGCATGGACACATAAACCCACCCTTATTTTGTTCTATTACTGAGTTACAACATTAAAGTTCTATTTGCCACAAATAACACTAAATTTGTCTAGGAAAAAATAACATTTTAAAAAGGACTTCAAAATTTTAGACTTGCTCTTACATTTTCCTCAGATCTATTCTTTTTTAAGGCATTCTACCGAATATATTTCAGAATGTGGGCATAAAGGCATACTTCCATGGGCGTAGTAGTTTGTATCACAGAAATTGAGAAAATAAAAATTTATGCTTTCATACAACATTCTAATGCTACATTCAGCATGTAATCCATCATATTGCTTCAAAGGCCCTTCTCTTTGTTCTGTTTTAGGTTAAACTCTTTTGTCTTTAGAACTAAAAGTTTTTAAAAAATATTTCCTTTAGATTCTACCCCAAATGTTAACATAATAAACACATTTCTTTTTAAAATAACTCTATCTGATTGGGGCTCTCCTCTGTCAATCTGGTTTCTCTTACAAAACAAGTCAACTCTCAACAGCCTACGTCAATAAGGAAAAATGTAAAATAAACGCAGAAGTAGTCTAATTGCCAACAGCTCCTTCCAGGTTCTTCCTTCTAAGTAAAACCTTCCTTGGATACCAAGAATACCCAAACAGTTGATTATTAACTGCAGATCATCCTCCTTCACAGAAGCTGTGAAAGTACAAATTGTATGTGTTGTGGCATGTACAGAGGTTGGTGGTAGGAAACAGAATTTTTGAAACATAAGCCAAAGAACGTTAACAGGACACGAAGATGGGGGAGAAAATCCAACAACAAAAACCCCTCTCATACAAAATGACAAACAAGTGGCACAAATGAAAGCAAGGAGATCTACCAGGGCATGTATTAAAATTAACATGTCAACAGTATTAAATATGCTAACATGATCCTGGAAACCAGATTCAAACCAGATCATAATATCTAAGAATGATGAAACAATCGTCTTAACTATATTCAGCAATGCATATACCTTACTAGATTACTGAGTTTTATTTGAGTCTTCACATTTCAGGAATGGGGAGGGGAAAATTTCACCACTGAAAGACAATAAAAATAAAAAATAAAATTTCCCCCTTTGTGGGGGTGGTATGGGATAAAAATGGCTTGAAGAACATAAATTATGCAGCTTGAAAAAAGAACTCTGAAACATGAAAAATTTATATTCAAAGAGCTAATTAATTTCATCCCCACGAAGGTAACAGGGTAAACATACATAGAGGTCTAATTTTGTAGCCTTATTTTAGTCATAAATCAGATTTACACAAATTAGTATTTTCCAATACAAATTGCAGATATTATCCACAGAAGACAGTCCACCTTTCTTCAAGCTAATAATACAGTGGCATCTGGTGGTAATAATGACTGTGTGAACAGCCAACGAAAATTAAGTATGCTTAAAACCTTTCTTTCCGACAGGCTGAGAATCTGAAATGGTTTATCAAGAAAGAAAGAAGATACAGAAGTTATAAAATCTCTATCACTAGAGACTTTTAAGAATGTGGCAAATTAGCTTTGTATTTAAGTACATATAAACAAGCCCACAACCTAAGCATAATTAGCCCATCCAATTTTCCCCCTTTGTCCTAGTTTCTTTTTGCTGGGAAGAGGCGTTGTGAGATAATAATAGCAGGAAATAAGGTGGAGCAGCTGCACAGGCAAGATGAGGTATAGTGCTTGTGTTTCACCTCCATTCTAAGCCCTCTGCTGGGTAAGTCTTAGTGAAAATGAGATTAGCTGTTTGGGGAGCCCTAACAGTTATCAAAACCTTTGGAATCAAAATGTGGTCCCTTACTCTTTCACTTTTGCCAGGAACTTCTTAGGTCCTCTAGCAAGATCCAGGTAATAGGAGCAATGGAAGCTACACTGAAGAAATTTCTAATTATCTGGGAGGAGGGAGGGTGTAAAGGATGTTTAATACTGGCAATGTGGGTCACAGCACATGCAGAGAAAACTGTCTGGTATGGAGACTGGGGCTTGACTAGATGGCTTCTATTTTAGTCCCACAAATTTATGGAAATAATCCATGTGAATAAATTATAAAGGGAAGAAATGACTACCCTCAATTTCTGTAGTAATATAAAATACAGCTCACTAGATTTTGTGTTAATGCTGTTGCTATCTTACTGATGAGAAACTTCTAACTAATTGCAATAATAATTACTCAAAATTTCTTTTTTTAGGTCAAAATACTATATAATTACTGCCAAGACCATTACACATAACAATATAATGTTAACTAGTAACACATCCAGTTTTCTTTAACAGAGAGAAGTAACACAAAACTTGGTCAGGCTTGCTTAATATTATGTGTATTAAAGGCAGTTTTTTGGTTACTAACTGGTTAAAACATGTCTTTTGCTAATCCATAAATGGAAATTGGCATTCCAGTTCCCTTTATTGTTGCATGCAGTATAGACAGAAGGGAAAACTTTAAGGCCAGTTTAGTAACATTGCAGTATAGGTGGTACCTCAACCCAAGCAACAGATGTGCTCTTGGAAAACTGTTCAAACCAAATATTTCTTTTTTTTTTTTTGAGACGGAGTCTCGCTCTGTCGCCCAGGCTGGAGCGCACCACCTCGCCCGGCTACTTTTTTGTATTTTTTAGTAGAGACGGGGTTTCACCGTGTTAGCCAGGATGGTCTCGATCTCCTGACCTAGTAATCCGCCCGTCTCGGCCTCCCAAAGTGCTGAGATTACAGGCTCGAGCCACCGCGCCCGGCCTCAAACCAAATATTTCTAAAAATTAAAGTCTCTTAAAATACATTAAGCATTTTGAAAAACCTTGTCATATATTTCTTCATAAAAGAGAAATTCTATCACAATGCAAATAATTGCCAGCTAATTTGCCTATAAATGAAATTCTTTATTTTTAAAAAAAGAACTGGCACAAAACATTTATTTTAAAAGTAACTAAAAATGTTGTTCACAACACCGATCCTTTAACATTTTAATGAAAACTTCAACAGGGACCCAAATTTCAAAATATTTCATTATGATTTTGTTTTAAAGGACCAGATAACCGACAGATCTTTTCCAACTCTATGATTCATATTAAGTCTAATAAACTGGATGCAACCATCCCACTTGCATGGGAGCTGAGCATAAATATATCAAAGGAGGTTGCCTAAACCAAAAGGTGGGGTGAGTGAGTAATCTCCAGGGAATATCAGGTTCTCCAGGAACTAAGGATGAGGCTGAAATAAAAAGTAGCCTTTCTTCAGTTAGCATTTTACATGATGGCAACCCAACACATGAATGCTGTAAGGTGCTCTCCATCTTAATGAAATAAAATTGTAGACAACGACATGCAACTATTTCATAAAGTGAAACAAATTATTCTACATGTTCAGGTTCAATCCCAACCCAAACAAACACATTGTATTACAATGTGTTTTTATTCAGATAGATAAAAAAGATTTATTCTTTTCCATTTCTTACTGAGAATTCAGCTCTAGATCGGGTCTACTCGGGAGGTAACTTACTTAGGAGGGTGCAGAGGGTGGGATTTATTTTATTTTAACCTATACAGAGATTTATTTTTTTTAATTTTTCCTTGGTGAGAATGGATCCCTACAAGATATTCTGAAACGTATCAAATTTGGGGTTAACAGTATGTGGCTGGCAAAAATTCAATGCTTGAGTGGGAACTAAAAATGATTTCTTTAATTGTATGCCAAACTGAATAATCTCCCAGGGAAAAGAACCTCCTCCTCCTGCCTTTCCTACCTCCTGCCCCTCCCCCACCAACATTGCCTCCCTGCTGTGCAAAGAGCCCTTTGTCCTGCCCCGCACTTATCTAGCTGTTTGGCCATATTGACAGGCCTACTGGAGGCCTAATAAGGGAGTCAGTCTGACATAAGCAGCTGGCAATTTGAAACAAAAATCTTCCTTTTCTACTTAGACCAAATCCTGCTGCAGAGGTCTCTGGCTCCTCCCATGCTTCCATTTATTTCTCAAACAGAGCAGCAAGAAATTCAGCATTTTTCCCTCCATTAGGTAGCACAAATCAAAAACTTGATTCCCCAGACAGAAATCTATTCTGTATACATTCCTATAGCTACCGCTTTTTGTGATTCATAACATAGGCCAAAAGTGTACACGTAACTAACATGGCTAAGGCAATGCTTCTTATTACTTCAAATTGCCATGAAAGCTCTGGGAATCATTATACCACAAGGAATCCAGAAGAGCACAGAAGAGAAAGCAGCAGCCCAACCAAAGCAACAGACATGAGCATCAGGCAAAACTGGCCTGATATAAAAAATTAGTGTTTTAAAAATACTAAGACATTATTCCAAGAAGCAGAAAATTCCTTTCCTGTCTTCATATCAAACATACTTAATGTGACCTTACATTAAGTAAGGTATTCCCTCAGGTATTCAGCAAACAAAATCAATATGATGGAATAACCGAGTGAGGCACGATGGGATTACAAATTCCTTGCTCAGTAGGGCATATATAAAGCAGACTGAGCTTACCTTCATTGTTTGTTTTATTATATCCCAGAGTTCCCTTCAATAAGTGTTAAAGACTCTGAATGCATTTTGTCCCAGGGTAAGGGAATTCTCCAACATAATGCTTTCTAACAGCACCTCCCCTCAAAGTTACTGGGTATCTTATGCAATTCATAAAGATACAATAAAACAGTTTTCCTAAGACTTAACAAAATGTATACAGCTAAGTGAAGGAAACTGTATTCTCTCCATCTTTCATGAACTTCCCAGAATCCCAACCACAAGAGAAATCAATCACTTTACCACATATTTTGGAATTTTTGGCAACAAGGAATGGTACCAATCCCTGCCCATCATAGGTATATTACACTTATTTTCTAAAGAGTACCCTTGAAAAAACATTTTTAATTATAAATGACTACCAATTATATTACTAAATATACATTACACATTTTGCACAGTTTTATGCCTCAAACAAAATATACTATCAAGAAGTTCCAGTTTTCAACACTTGAAATACAATTTTTATAAATAAAATTCACTGCTAGACCTAACTTCAAATTAAACTGATGAATCACCAGAGTTCAGCCAAAAATTATTTTTAAAATGTTATTTTATTCATGATCCAGTTCCCCTCTGATAAAATGTATTCAATAGTCATTGACTGCTGTTAACTACGGCCTAATTTTTCATAAGTTATTTCAATAGGGAGAAGATAAAGCAAAAGTAATGATCTGCAAATTTGTACTTTGCACTTTATTGTTTCCTCATTCAAAGGTAAAAACGAAATAGTCATTCTCCCCAGAAAAGCCAGAATAATTTCAGAAAGTCAGTACCTGGACAGAAAACAGTATCTAAAGATATAAAAAAGTTTTCAAGGATATTACTTAAGTAAATCCTTCTATAAAAAGGCCCTGTATGATCCTCTAAAAAATGATTATATCAAGAGCACAAAAGGTTCCAAACAACAGGAAATTCGAGTGAAAAAGCAATTATTTTATATGGCAACTTAAGCCACATAGTAAAAAACTACAGACATTTTTATCTTAAACCCTAAGTATGTCAAACAGCCAGTATACATGAAATCATATTTATCTGCTATTGCATCTTATCTATGTGATAGTAATAAGAATTGGAACCTCCTAAAATAGTATCCATTAAAGGTTCTGTTTCATTGGTCTGCTTTTATTACTGGGAAAACAACGTGAGCCACATTTGTGAATGACAAAACTCATTTCCATTCTTTTTGGTTCCCTGCCACAAATGCCAGAGTCATACTACAAATTATAGATGTTTATGAGATTTAAGTACATTTACACAAAAATGAACAAATCAAAATTCTGAGGAGAAAAAAGTATAGATACATGAGTCTTGGGAGAGAAAAACAGCACACACGCATATGTCCAGTATTGCATATAATTGGTGGTGGTGGTTCTCCTTCAAGCTTTTCCACGCTCAGATTGTTTTGCTTAATCAGAGATCATCCTAATGTTCAAGAGTTGTGGGGGAGGGGAGATCAACTAAGGGGCTCAGAGGCCATCTTCTCGGTATCCTGAACTAGACTTACTCGATTTCTGCATATTTCTTCTAGTGTGTCCTACATTTCAGATGGATTACGGCCAAAGACATATATTTGTGATGTCAGAAGGCTATACCCAACAAGTATATAATGAATCAATCTTATAAGTCAAACTCCAAAGAAAATATCTAATCCGGAGAAGTTTATTACTAATACACAAATTAAGAAGAAATATTTATTTAGAAACCACTCCAAAATGGCACCTCTTTTTAGAGTTTAAGAGTCCAAGCTTAGTAAAATGTTAAGCAAATCATCTATAAGGTAAATATGGTCTAATAGAAAGGAGACACATAACAAAATAATAAGAATTGATTCTATGATTAAAGAGATGGAGGAAAACATGATATGTCAGTTGCAGGAAAAAAATTCCTGTTATTTTCTTCCCATTGTGGTTATCAGAAAGATCCTTAAAATTATTACTTGGGTTTTTTAACTGATTCAAAAATTAAAACTCTAATGGAACTTTTAGTCCTGTCCAAGCACAATTATCTAGATAAAAAACAAATATCTGCCAAAAAACAAAAACCAAATCAAACAAAAAAAGAAAGTCTTTATGATCCAGTTTCCAGATGCCAATACCCATAAATGGGTAGGAGGTTATGAATTGCTAATTCCCATCTCCCCACCAATAAAAAGCAAACCAGCTCAGCAGTGAAAATTCTCAGAAAAGCAAGGTTTCTTCTTAGTCCTGAAGCAGCCATCGCCTAAGTGCTGCTCCCTGCAGCCAGCAGCATTTAATGGACGCTGCACTGCTGTCCTTCCCTGGAGACAGCAGCCAGCACTACTCAAGCTTCTCACGTAGCAACCAGAGCTCCAGAGCCAGCAGCTGCTGCTGCCTTGTATACTCACCCCTGTGATCCAACCCAAAGGAACAACCTTCTCTTTACCCCACCCCCACTCCTTACACACACTTTTTTTTTTTTTTTTGAACCAGTGCTCCATGCCAGAAGGGCTGGAATTATGCTTTTAGAAAGAAACAATCCTAAGGTCACCCTTTTAAACCAAAGCCTTTTATTAGAAAAATCAACATTTACCAAATTCTAAATATCCATCTGAATTAAGCCAGCAGTTTAGAAGTGAAGATTAAGCTTTGGTCTTTTGCAAGCCAATTTCCCAAGCACTCTACAGTCTAATTTAAATTTGCAGCTAGAAACAGAGCCTTGTGTCATGTCCTACCAAAGGGCATAATTCATTTTTCTACACATAATGCCCGTCTGAGTAAACCTTAAAGACTCTAATCCCATAACAGGCCAGAATTTTTGGCTACAGAAGAGAACTAATGATCCTGAGAAAACTGGAAGAAATCCAATAGAAAAAAAATGCCCTATGTCCTCCATGGAGTCCAGAAACCTCTGCTTATGTGAGTATTCTCTGCTTTAGTCCTAACTCAGATCCCACACATCTAAAATTACCATTTACAACTTTCTGTGACCTAAAAACAATAATAATAAAATTAACAACCAAAAAATAATTTCAAAGAGAGAGTACACACTCTCCTGAAAAGCTCAGCACACTCCACTCAGCTGGATCCTCCCCAATCACAAGTATAGCTATGTAACATCTGCCCAACAAAGAAATGTAAATATGACCTTGGTCACAAATATGTCATCTAAAAACAACTTGTTTAGTCAAGTGATGAAGGGAATTAGCAGAGAACTTGGGGATTCGTTCAGTACCTATGTGCACGAAGGAAACTGGAGAAATGAACTTAAATATAGACAAAGCCCAGTGGAACCCAGAGGTCTGGGAAAGAAATGAGTTACTGGTGAATACATTGCACAAGTAACATGAGAAAGCAGAAAATGCAGGTCATACACGCACCCCTGACCCAGACGAGCAGAGCTGGCTGCAGCATCCGTATCCAAGAGAAAGACCACTGACGCCCAATAAGTGAGACATGCAAGGGCTCTATAGAATCAATTAGCATAGAAGGGGCTTTCCCAACAGTTAAACTTTCCCTCTCACGCGATTTACCTACTTGAACCAGGGCTCTTTCCTACCCTCCTCTTTACATTCCCGACTTACAAGCAGAGGAAAAGAGAATTCATAAAAGGTAAAATTTTCTGCCTTTGAAGATATTCTCACAAGATCGCTCTCCACGCCCAAGGCAAGTAAAACGACACAATCTGGCTCAACTCCAGGCTCGAACCCTACACATTCAATGAGGCTATCTCAGACACGCTGGGGCACACGCCACGGGGAGCCAGAGAACGTGTGGTGGGGGTGGCGAAGGTAATGCCTTTCGGAAGCAGCCATCTGAGGTGGGAAGCCAGAAAACGAGAGGGAAGGCGTCCAGGAAGATTACGGAGGGGAGATTGCGGCCCCCAGAGCGATCAGAGTTGTCTGTCACAAGGCCGCGAGAACGGGGGTAGGGAGTGGGGGATCCGGGAGAGAAAAAAAGTATGCCTGTGTATTTCGAGCGGAGGGCAGCGAGAGGCCTCTCCTCAAGGCAAAGGTAAACGTAGAGTAGGCAGTTCCCAGGAAAGGGGGTGAAGAGGCGTGGGGGGAGGGGAAGCGTCCTGACCCAGGAAAGACATGAAAAGGGGAGTTGGGTCTCCTAGGTTAGACGGGGCCTCTCTCCCTGGGAAAATGGGGTGCTGCAACGGTGTGTGCGAGGCGGCGAGGGGGATGAGAAGGGGCAGCATCCTCCTGCTAAGAGTTTGGGGAGGGCCAAGCCCACGACCCAAGGAGAGCGAGCGCGGGGAAACGGAGGAGGTGACCCTTCCCACCCCTGGGGCCCGATCGTGAGGTTCGGTCTCTTTTCTGTCGGACCCTTACCTTGTCCCAGGCGCTGCCAGGGCCTAGGCCCGGGCTGCGGCGCACGGCACTCCCGGGAGGCGGCAGGACTCGAGTTAGGCCCAACGCGGCGCCACGGCGTTTCCTGGCCGGGAATGGCCCGTACCCGTGAGGTGGGGGTGGGGGGCAGAAAGGCGGAGCGAGCCAAAGGCGGGGAGGGGGGAGGGCCAGGGAAAGAGGGGGGCCGGCACTACTGTGTTGGCGGACTGGCGGGACTGGGGCTGCGTGAGTCTCTGAGCGCAGGCGGGCGGCGGCCGCCCCTCCCCCGGCAGCGGCGGCGGCGGCGGCGGCAGCTCACTCAGCCCGCTGCCCGAGCGGAAACGCCACTGACCGCACGGGGATTCCCAGGGCCGGCGCCAGGGGCACCCGGGACACGCCCCCTCCCGCCGCGCCATTGGCCTCTCCGCCCACCGCCCCGCACCCATTGGCCCACTCGCCGCCAATCAGCGGAAGCCGCCGGGGCCGCCTAGAGAAGAGGCTGTGCTCTGGGGCTCCGGCTCCTCAGAGAGCCTCGGCTAGGTAGGGGAGCGGAACTCTGGTGGAAAGGGAGGTGCGGTGTACTGGGGGGGGGATGGGTGGCTGGGGTGACCGTCTGGTGGCTTGCGGGGGTTGCCTTTCCCGTGGGAAGTCGGGAACATAATGTTTGTTACCTCGGGAGGGAAAGGGGTGGTTGGATGCAGGCGGGAGGGAGGCCCGCCCTGCGGCAACCGGAGGGGGAGGGAGAAGGGAGCGGAAAATGCTCGAAACCGGACGGAGCCATTGCTCTCGCAGAGGGAGGAGCGCTTCCGGCTTGCCGCTTGTCGCTGATTGGCCATTTCTCCTCCCGCCGTGTGTGAAAACACAAATGGCGTATTCTGGTTGGAGTAAAGTGCCTGTCAGTTACAGAGTCGGGAGTGCGCAGCCGCCTAGTGACGCTCGCGATGCCCCCTGGGTGGGGCGGGTAGGTAGGTGGGGTGATGCTGGGTGTGCTGGCGCGGCCGGCCTCCCGCGGCTTGAGGGGAGGGTCAGTGAAACTGGGCTCCGGCGCGGGCGTCCTTCCACCCTCCCCTTCCTTCGGGGGAGTCGGTTTACCCGCCGCCTGCTTGCCTTCGACACTTGATTGGCTGCCGATGCTGTGGGAGCGGGCCTTTGCTACTGGCTCCAGTCTCGCATGAGCGAAACCACTGCGCGGGGCGCAGGGGTGGCGGGGAGGCGGGCGTTGGTACGGTCCTCCCTGAGGCCCAGCGCCGCAGTGTCTGGCCCCGCGCCCCTGCGCAACGTGGCAGGAAGCGCGCGCTGGAAGCGGGGGCGGGCTGCCGGCTGAGACTTCTGGATTGCGACGGTGGCGGCTCCGCCCCGGGTTCCCACCGCCTGAAGGGCAAGACAAGCCCAACATGCTACAGGCACTCTTGGGGGTTGGGGAGGAGCGGGGGTCGGTCCGGCTGGTTTGTGAGTGGGAGGCGCATGTTCTCCAAAAACCGGCGCGAGCTGCAATCCTGAGGGAGCTGCGGTGGAGGAGGCGGAGAAAAGGCCGCACCCTTCTGGGCAGGGGGAGGGGAGTGCCGCAATACCTTTATGGGAGTTCTCTGCTGCCTCCCGTCTTGTAAGGACCGCCCTGGGCCTGGAAGAAGCCTTCCCTCTTGTCCCCGCCCGCGTGATCTCGTCATCGCCTCCATGTCGAGTCGCTTCTCGATTATGGGCGGGATTCTTTTGCCTAGGCTTAAGGGGCTAACTTGGTGCCTGGGCGTTGCCCTGCAGGGGAGTGAGCAGGTGTGAGATTTGAGGGGCGAGTCGGGTTAGTTATCTTCCCACGGACTTGACTTGGTGTCGAGGTTATTGTAATAAGGGTGGGGTAGGGAAATGGAGCCTAATGATTCACCTGGGGCTGATTTTATGCAACTAGACTGCAGATTATCACTACTTATGATCAGTTTTGGAGTATTTTTCTAGAGATAGACGTAAAGCTTGATCACCTGAGTTTTACACCATTTGAGACCCTTGCTGCACTCCCAAAGTGTAGCATCAGATTAAATCTTAATAGAAAAATTTTAGCCTTTGCTTGAGAAACCAGTGCTTCCCTGCCTCCACCTCTCCCCCCAGGCTCTCCCCCTTTGCATCCCTACCAGGCATCTTAGCAACTCTCACTCATACTTGATCCTATTTTCCATTTGTCGTACTTGCTCATCCAGTATTCAGACATAGCACTAGCTTTCTCCCTCTCTTGATCTTGGGTAGCCTGGTGACTCACGAAACCAGACAGATTGGTTCCACCACAAATTAAGGCTTGAGCTGGGGCTTTACTCTTACCCAGCAGTGCTTTTATTCCTCCCTAGTTCTCGTTCTTTAAGTGGTTACCTGGATTTTCATTTTATCCTTTTTCCTTAGCTGGGATTCTATCCCTGACCCTCTTCACAGTCCGGGTGATCTTGACTACTTCTTTACAGAGAATTGGACCTGAGGTTAGGCAACATCTCCTTTTCTCTTCCTCTAAATACCTTTCGAGGCATCCCTTCATTTCTGTTTTCAACAGTTAGTAACTGAGCTCAGATGCCTGTGTGATAGCTTCCAAATTGCTGTCTCTGTCTTTAGTATTATTTTCTGATCCATCTTACATCTTGTTAGAATGATTGTCCTAAAGGAAGATAGAGCATGAAAATGACAGATGAAACTCCATTACTGGCTTTCACTGTTTACAGCAAGTTGTCTAACCCGCGGGGTGCATGGGACCCAGGACAGCTTTGAATGCAGCCCAAGACAAATTTGTAAACTTTCTTAAAATGTTAGATTTGTTTGTGGGGTGTTTTTGTTTTTGTTTTGGTGGTGGTGGTTTTTTTTTCTTTTTTTCTCATCAGCTATCCTTTATGTGTGGCCCAGGGAAGCCAAAAGATTGGACACCCCTGGTTTACAGGATGAATTCTGTTCTCATGAGTGTGATGCATAAGGTCCCCGGATAGACTTACCTCAATTTAACAGCTTTTTCATTTTTCACTATTTTCCACATATTACACGCACAAACATGACCTCTCTCCTGAAGTCACATGGAATGAATTGCAGTTACCAAAATCATAGACATTGTCATATATCTTTGTGGGGTGGTTCTTTCTGGAATGCTACCCTTGCTGCTTTTAATCCTGCAGATTCAAATGTCATCTCCCTTTTGGTCATGCCTTCCATGGTCTCTTGTTCTATGAGCCAAACTCCCCTATTAAGCCGTTTTCTCCCGACTCTTGAGCAGTTTGTACTGCGTGGCTCATAGTACTTCTCGGGTTGTCATTGCTGATTTAAACTGTCTTTATTCTGAGCTTTTTGAAGGAACAGTGTCTTGTGTCTTGTACTCCTGAGCTCCTAGTATACTCTGATGTCTAGCCAACCCTAAGTAAGTGAGTGAGCGACATGTAAATGTATTTATGGTTTGACATTTTATTCATCTTGAGCATTGGAAAAGTGGCTGGCATGACTGAAGAACTGAATTTTATCTAATTTAAATTGCAGCTGTGGACAGTGTAGCTGTAGCCACAGACTTATTCTGTGGATTACAGAATACATGGACATTGATTGTTTCTTTGTACTGAGCAATAAGGAAATAAAAGCTGAAGCTCTCTGGCCCATTAAATTTTATTTAACTGCTTGTTTTATTTTTTATATATTTAGCTGAAAGCTAAGTCCAACAAACCATTTTTAAAGATGTGCCTGCCTTGGACAACAGTGAAAGCAAGTGTTAATGAGTTTGGATTTAAAAAAAAATGCATAATGAATTTTAGGGAGGTGAGATTCCATTAAACTGTTACAGGAGCTACATAGTTAAATATATCAGAACTTAAATGAAGAATAGGTCTGTATGATATAAATGCACCCAGCCTGAATTTCTGTCCTACAAGTTTTTACTTCTTGGAAACACTTGATTGGAGGAGCTCTAAGCATCATATCTTGAGTTACAGAAAACAATCACAAAGTAAATTTTATCTGAGGAATTATAATACCAACATTTTAACACCAAATGCTTTTTATATGCTAATATAGCGTCTTACACATTTTAATTATCTTTTTTTTTTTTTTTTTTTTTTTTGAGATGGAGTCTTAGTGCCACCCAGTCTGGATTGCAGTGGTGTAATCATGGTTTACGCAGCCTTGACTTCCTGGGCTCAAGTGATCCTCCTGCCTCAGCCTCCTGAGTAGCTGGGACTACAGGCACATGCTTCCATGCCCAGCTATTTTTTTTTTGTTTTGTAGAGATGGAGTTTTGCTGTGCTGTGCAGGTTAGAACTCCTGGGCTCAAGTGATCTTCCCACCTAAGCTTCCCAAAGTCCTGGGATTACAGGCGGGAGCCACCGCCCTGGGCCATTAAATATACTTTTTAAAATACATTTAAAAAATGTTTTAAAGTTTCTCTTTAGAAAATAAGACCCTTAGGTCAGCGGTCTTCAAACCTCCTGTGTGCTGAGAGTTCTCTTAATGCAGATTCTCAGACCACCCAAAAATTCTGAATTCTTTTGGGGAAGGTGGAACCCCATAGAGCAGGCAGTATAATTCAGTATCTTTTCAAGTTCATTTGCTGACTCCGATACGCCTATTTACCTGCCAAAAATGATCACAATTTCATAGAAACTCTTCTCAATTGTACAGTATGTGTCCCTCAATTTTTCCTCAAATGAACTTTTTTCCTCCTAAAAAACAACAATGGGAATTTTGAGAGGCAAAGAGGAATAGTAATATTTTTGGAAACTTGCAGGTCAGGTTTTCCTTTTAAAAGGAATGTTAAAATACATTTTTTTGAACAAGAGAAGTTCACTTTATTTGTGTTTCTCCTGCTTAATTGCAATCCTTAAGGAGAGTGATTTGTTTTTCAGTGCCTAAGCACAGAGCTGGGAGCTCAATAAATGTTAGTTTTGTTGGTTTATATGTGAAATTGATTCTCCAGTAATAGTTAAGCTCACAAAACATATAAACAAGGCTACTTTTTGGGACAGACTTCAGGGTCACATTTCATCTATGTCTCCTAATATTCTATTCATAGAGGAAACTGATGCCTCGTGGTCTCTGAATACATCTATCCCACCATTCAGTTCTTCTTTGGGTTTCCTGTACTAACCACTGCAGTTATCCTTATCCTGTGCTTTACTTCCTTGGGCTTTTTGTTTAAATTAACCAGCTACCTATCTCCTTTTCAAGTAGTTACATACTACTTCTTACCCTTGTAAGACAAATTTATTAAGTATATTATACACTTGTACTTGCATGAGAAAGCTGGTGAAAGTTTTGTGAGGGCTAGTGTGTGTGTGTTAGATTTGCAAAATTTAAACTAGATAGGTTACTTCCATATATTTCTTGTGAATGGAGGTTTGGCATAATTATATAATTCTGGTTTGCAACACTCTAGTTTGACTATTAGGTTAATTGTAGAGCACCTTGTTAGGTCACAAATAACAGAAGTCTGGTACTGGACTTGCAGGTTGCTTTCTTAGTGGCATATTAGTTTATATTAGAGGACATCTCAAGAAGACTTCTTATCTGTGACTCACTCTTCTTGAGATTGGATAATATATTGGATTATTAGAAAAGTGTTAGTATTGAATCAAATACTTTTATTTTATCTAGACCAGGGTTAAACCTGATGAATTGTTTCTGCTTCTGTTATGCTGTGTATCTTCTTGGTGACAAAGACTTTCTGCCTCTGATTTTTATCTTAGTCATGGTTACATTTAGTAATCCTGCTTTCCAGCTTTTTTCCTAGAGATCAGTCATCAGTGACCTTTTTTTTGTCCTGATACTTTGTCACCTTTTGTTTTCTGGTTTTGGGTTTTTTTTTTTCTTTTTTAAACGTATGTAAAATTGACTTTTCCTGCTGACAACAGTAACATAGTTTCAGATCATGTTTATAGAATGGTTATTTTATCACCTAACTAATCTCATCTCTAGTGTATGGATTCTGATAAACTCAGTCAACAGTCTTCATAGCCTTTTCTATTTTTACTGACCTTGATTTAAAATCTAATCTCAGACCTTCAGGTACTGCTTACAAATAATGTAATAATGAGGTACTACTTATAACAAATAATGGTAACATTCTGTAGTGCATACTATAGGCAAAAGCTAATGGAGACGTCGGTAGAAGAAATGAACTAATAGTTATTGAATGCCTTTTGTGTACTGCAGATGTGGACATAGCAAGAGAACTAGAATTGGAAGTAGAGTGTTGAAGATGTGACTGAATTGCTGCAATCTTATGATCAAATTTGAATGGATAAGGAGTTGCTTCTTAGGGATGAGCAAAGAAAGTGGTTTTTTTGAGATGGAATCTACTGGTGAAGTTGCTGTGAACATTGTCAAAATGACCATAAAGGATTTAGGTATTACAGAAACCTGGTTGATAAAGCAGTGCCGGGGTGTCAGAGTTGACTTCAGTTTTGAAATAAGTTCTACTGGCTGGGTGTGGTTGCTCACTCCTGCAATCCCAGCTGTTTGGGGGGCCAAGGCTGGTAGATCACTTGAGGTCAGGAGTTCAAGACCAGCCTAGCCAACATGGTGAAACCCCATCTCTACCAAAATTAGCCAGGTGTGGTGGTGCACACCTGTAGTCCCAGCTACTTGGGAGGCTGAGGCAGGAGAATCTCTTGAACCAGGGAGGAGGAGGAGGTTGCAGTGAGCCAAGATGGCACAACTACACTCCAGCCTGGGCAACAAAGTGAGATTGTCTTTTTTTTTTAAAAAAAAAAAAAAGGGAGGCCGGGCGCAGTGGCTCATGCCTGTAATCTCAGCACTTTGGGAGGCCAAGACGGGTGGATCATGAGGTCAGGAGATCGAGACCACCCTGGCTAACACGGTGAAACCCCGTCTCTACTAAAAATACAAAAAATTAGCTGGGCATGGTGGCACATGCCTGTAATCCCAGCTACTCGGGAGGCTGAGGCAGGAGAATGGTGTGAACCCAGGAGGTGGAGCTTGCAGTGAGCTGACTGCACTCCAGCCTGGGCGACAGAGCGAGACTCAGTCTCAAAAAAAAAAAAAAAAAAGGAAAAGGAAAAAAAAGTTAATACTGTGGGTAAAATGCTGTCATGCTATCAAACAGCATCACATGCTACAGAGAAGTCTTGTGAAAGGAAGTCAGTGTGGCAGACTTCATTGTCTTTTAAGAAATTGCCACAGCTATCCCAATTTTCAACCACCACCACCACCCTGATGAGTCAGTAGCCATCATTAACATCGATGCAAGACCCTCCACCAGCAAAAAGATTGTTAGCATTTTTTTGGCAGTGACGTATATCAATTACACATAATGCTATTGTACACTTTTAATAGACTATGGTATAGTATAACCATAACTAACTATATGCACTGGGAAAACAACAAATTCATGAGATTCGCTTTATTGCAGTGCTCTGGAATTGAGCCTGCAGTGCTTCTGAGGTATACCTGTGTATTTAGTATGTTCCTTATATATAAAACCCCATTTTACAGAGTAGAAAAGTAAGGCTTAGAGTTTGAGCAATTTTCCCATAGATACACCAATAAATTGAGGGCTATAGAGACCACTTAATTGGTTCTCTTAACAGTAGTCTAGACATGAGGTAATGAGATTTGGCTTCGGAGTGACAATGGTAAGGAAGTTAAAGGATTCAGGAACCAAATTATCAGTTATTGAGAAGAGAGAATGGTCTCAAAACATCACTTCTCAAGGAAGCCTTCTTGATACCCTCACCCCTACTACACTGTATCCTCCATCTGAATGTTTCAAGAACTCTTTTCACAATTGTAAATAATGATTGTGTAATTTTGTTTTTTTCCTACTTTAGGTTGCTCCTTGTGGGCAGGACAGTTCTTATGGCTTTATCCGTTGCCTAAGCACAGAGAGGTCTGCGAGATCAAAACTATTGTCATGATAGCAAGATGCCTGCCTTTTTCATTTATTCTAACAGTGTACAGAGGCTGCATGATGTGTGATGACATCCTCATTGATGTTAATGAATGGTGCTGTACTTGAAATTTCTAAGGTGTTGTTAGGTTTAGGTATGCATACTTGTTTTTAGAAATTTTTTTTCCCCCTTTTCCCATTTTTAGAAACCAACTCAATTTTTAGGTTATGCCTTCAGTAATCTTTGCAACCTCAATATTGTACAGTTGTTATTTTAAAATACTGTAGTTTTCTGTGTGCCTAAGCATAAACATAAGTACATTTTGTTGTTTTGTTTGCAATAGTGGTTTAAATATTTTCCCAGAATAACCAAATTTAAAAATTTTACAATTTGGAATAACTTTATTCTAAAATACTCATTTAAGAATGGATCAATGGCTTAAAAAGACTGCTTCTCATTTACTTACCGGCTATACCATCTGTATAGTAATAAAAAACAAGATTGATTTGGCAGGACTGACTCAAACTAATGAAAATATGAAACCTGTCATTCTACTTTGGAGATACTTACCTTATCATGTCTGCAGTAGAATAATTTAGTTTTTGTCTTTTTTTGGAGATGAGGTCTTGCTGTGTTGCCCAGGCTGTTTGTTCACAGGTACCATCATAGTCTACAGCCTGAAACTCCTGGGTTCAAGCAGTATTCCTGCCTCAGCCTCCGCTGGAACTATAGGCATGTACCACCAAGCCAGGGCTTTAAAAAATTTTTTTTAAATAATTTTTTTTGAGACAGGATCTTGCCATGTTGCTCAGGCTAGTCTTCAACTCCTAGCCCTGAGTGATCCTGCCTCCCAAAATGTTGAGCTGTTAAGCGTGAGCCGCCATACCTGACCAAATTTTTTTTTTTTTCTTTGAGACAGTCTCTCTCTGTCAGCCAGGCTGGAGTGCAGTGGCCGGATCTCAGCTCACTGCAAGCTCCGCCTCCCGGGTTTACGCCATTGTCCTGCCTCAGTCTCCCAAGTAGCTGGGACTATAGGCGCCCGCCACCTCGCCCGGCTAGTTTTTTGTGTTTTTTTTTAGTAGAGACGGGGTTTCACTGCGTTAGTCAGGATGGTCTCGATCTGACCTCGTGATCCACCCGTAAGTGCTGGGATTACAGGCTTGAGCCACCGTGCCCGGCCCGGCCAAAAATTTTTTTAGAGATGGGAATGGAATGATTTTGAATAGTGTTGGTGCCACCTATGTTGTGGCATCATTTTGAAACTAATTCAGAGTGGTTTTGTTTTTTTTGGTAAGATATTTTTTAATGCAGGTATGCCACTACTGTTAAAAAAAAAAAAAAAACAGGTTTTAAGGCTAGAAATGAAAACACTACTTAAGTATTTTAAAGGATATGTTACTTTATTATACTCTAGAAACATACACAATAGCTGAGAAACTTTAAAAATCTCACATTGCTGAATGTCTCTGCTGGCTGAAGTGTAAGTAAAAGATCACAGTAGTGCCACTGTTGAGTGGTACAGCAACTTGTCATTAAAGATGTGTGTGCAGACATGAATTCTGAGTTAATATCTCATCTAGAAATATACATTTGTCCCTTGCCTTGGGATTGGTTTCAGGACACCACTCCCCCACCCTTGGTGGCCGTTCACTGAGGACACCAAAACCCAAGGATGTTGAAGTCCCTTATATAAAATGGCGCTGTATCTGCATACAACTTACACACATCCTCCCATATACTTTAAATCATTTCCAGATTTTAGATACTTTTATACAATGTGAATGCTATGTAAATAACATCTGTAAATAGTTGTTACGTTGTGTATTTATATTTGTACTATTGTATTAAATATTCTCAAATATTTTCAAATATTTCAAGGTTGGTTGAATCTGCAAATGCAGAACCTGAGAATATGGAGGGCTGACTGTGCTTATACCTTATAAATGGATGCGTGCATGAATGTGCCTGCACTTGTTACTTGGCTTGTATTTGCCAGGCATCAGCATCAACTAATTAAAGATACTCTTACGTGAAAGCCTGGCAACAAACACATGTCCTGAAATAATGCAAGTGTAGAATAACTTTTTAAAATCTCATGGTTTATCCTAAACTATATGTTGACATTTGTAAAAGTGGTGATAAGACAACAGTAGGTAAAAGTAAAACTTCAGGCACCTTGGCACAAACTGAGGCAGTGGCATCAAACTATAAGTTCTTCACTGCCATGCATTTGGGGTGGGAACCCCCACAAAAGAAGAAAACCAGTTTCATTCAAGAATGTCCTTGTGAAAGCAGTGACATTTTGTTAAATCTAAACCCTTGAGTACATAACTTTTTGAAATGGTGGTTTCAAGAAAAAGCACTCACGCAAGCCGAATTACCTATTTCCTTGGAGCCTAACAACTGACAGCAATTGTTTTCAATGATAAAATCCAAATGCTGAGTCAAAATCAGAATTTTGGGAAAACTTGTGTCTAATATCAAGAACTTGTTGACAGCTTCCCAAAACTTCATGAGACAGTGATACTGAGTATGATTTTTTTTTTTTTTTTTTTTTTTTTTTTTTTTTTTGAGACAGCCTTGCTCTGTCACCCAGGCTGGAGTGCAGTGGCATGATCTTGGCTCACTGCAACCTCTGCCTCAGCCTCCTGCGTAACTGGGACTACAGGCACGTACCACCATGCCCGGCTACTAATTTTTGTATTTTTAGTAGAGATGGAGTTTCACCATGTTGGCCAGGGTGGTCTTGAACTTCTGACCTCAGGTGATCCACCTTGGCCTCCCAAAGTGCTGGAATTACAGGTTTAAGCCACCGTGCCCAGCCAATGACATTTTGGGTAGTAAAAAGTAAAATGGGCCAATATTTGGGAGATTTATATAACTCAGTGAACTATATTTTCCTAATGAATAATACATGAGATTATAGAAAACTGCAAGTAACATTGTAACCAATTGAATGCAAAAGAAACAAAAATCTAGTTGTCTTCTATTTAAGTCAGACATTTAGGGAAACCGAATTGCCAAAATGTAAAACAACGCACCTATTTAAAAAAATATATAATAAAAATGTTTTAATGCATTTGTTGCTATAATATTTAAATATTTTACTAATATGGTAAAATAGTAAAGTGATTTGGGGCCCTCAATCTTTAAGAATGTGAAGGGAGGCCGGGCGCGGTGGCTCAAGCCTGTAATCCCAGCACTTTGGGAGGCCGAGATGGGCGGATCACGAGGTCAGGAGATCGAAACCATCCTGGCTAACACGGTGAAACCCCGTCTCTACTAAAAGAAAAATACAAAAACCTAGCCGGGCGAGGTGGCGGGCGCCTGTAGTCCCAGCTACTCCGGAGGCTGAGGCAGGAGAATGGCATAAACCCGGGAGGCGGAGCTTGCAGTGAGCTGAGATCCGGCCACTGCACTCCAGCCCGGGCGACAGCAAGACTCCGTCTCAAAAAAAAAAAAAAAAAAAGAATGTGAAGGGATTCTCTGAGGCCACAAAGTTTAAGAAATTGCTACTCTAGCACAACACACAAAGTATAAATATTCACGTACCTGTTGAATGACTTCATGGGGTTAAAGTGAATCCCGGTATTAAACCTGTATGGCTGGGATAATGGGCATGCTATGACAGGAAGCAGATTTCCTTAACTTCACCACTGTAACTCATTAACAAACATGTTAGCCTGAGACAAAAGTATAAGGGGCAACAGGAAAGCCTTTCATAATGTGATACTTTTTTTCACATTATTCAACATGTTTTAAAATTTGGTATACAGGTCTGTCTATGGTGTTTCTCCTGAACTTTTGCCAGAGTAGAATGGTTTGTGTTTTTCCTCATAGATTTTTTACTCCTCACTAAACTTCATGACATCTAACATGAACTTGTAAAGGCTATGCTTGAAAATAAGGGTATCTTTTTCTATGCCTAGGTTATTAATGAATATGAAGTACTTACAAGCTTTAATGTGCTTGAGGTTCCAAAGACATTTCCAAATCTTCCCATTTTCAGTCTTCAACTTAACATTTTGGTCTTTGCATTGGAGACCTGAGTCCTATCTGACATTGGGCCTACTGGGCAGCATTTCCTAAACTGTCATTTTAAAAGAAATAAGGGTAACCAAATGTTCCCCTTAAAAGCACTCTGGTACACTCTAGTATTGGGAGATAACTATCTTCCCCTAATTAGATTTGTAAAATCTTTCTCAATGTTTACATTTTTTCCCCTCAAATATATTGACTTTTTCATTCCCAATAACAATGTCTGGTCTGTAACTCAGTCATTCCATGTTCAGATTACAGATTCCTTTCCCCATCTTTTCACATTCTTTTAGTCCAGGGAGACCCACTTTGAAGGTTAAAACCCAAGGTCACATAATGAATAGGCGGCAATGTCACATATAACTCAACTCTAGGCCTTATGAATCCTGCTAATAGCCCATTGCCTATTCTAGTCACCAGATTGAAAAACACCATACTAGAGAAGATGGCAAACTATTGCCCACTACATATTTGCATCAGTCTTGTCAAATTTTTATTGTAGTATTTAATAGGATTAAAGCTATGATGATTCAAGTAAAAAATTACTTCCTTAAAAACTAAGCTAGTAGGCAAAAATATTCGTTTGTTCAACACCCACTCTGGCAGATATGGTACCCCGCATTTAGTGGGGGAAAAAAAAAAAGACATCGTGGTGAAAATGGACATGGTCCTTGAATTTCCTGGTTCTGTGGGTTGCTTAATTTGAGGTTTAAATGGTTTCTCCTATCAGGTGAAAAGTTTTGTGTTCAGCCCATAAATAAAGCGGCTGGGAATTCTGATAGTGGCAAAATGGCCAGTCTGGGATATAAAATCTTCATAAACATCTTATTTCCCATTCATTATGAAGCGTGGGGTAGGAGATAAGAGAAACCAGATGAAGATTGCTGGCTGTGCTGCTAATGTAAACTCTTCTTTCGAAGGTATTGTGTCATTTTATTCTCAATGGAGACATCGAAAAGTATTAAGAGGAGTACTATTATATTAATAGGACACTGAAAATCTATCCTGAATGCATGCAGCCAGAGGCTCCAAATAATACTATGATGAGTTCCACAAAAAAACCTCAACTACTCTTTGTTCCAGGGAAGCACCATTTTCCACAAAACTCTCAAGAAGGACTTGTTGGAACTGGAAAAGCAATTAAATGTGAATAGTGATCCAGGAGAAAATAACAAACTCACGTAACTCCCAAAAGTTTTCCAAAGATAACATCAGTTTTTTTCTCTTGGCCTTTTAAGAAACTAGCTAACAGATACTCTGACAGGCTTGGTTTGGTTTTGAAAACACACCTTAGTGTACTGAAAGAAAAACAATTTCTTTTAATTTGGTTTGTTGGTCCCATACCCCATCTATCAATGTATGTGCTATTTACAAATAGAAATGTTCTATACTAACAGTATTTTTGCAGTACCTTTTGATAATTCCTAGACCTCTATTTTCGTTGTATGTGTTAATCTGAATAACAGATGGATATTTTAATATTTAAGGCAGATGGTAAACTTTCCTATAGGTCTTGTGAGATTTTGTCTTACAGGCTGAACACCATTCACAAAACATAATAATGCTTCATTCCTTCAGATTGAGGTAAAGAACTTGAGCAACTGGATTAGCAAAGCTGCAAAGACAATGAAATGTGGCCTAAGATGTAATTATGTTCTCTGCCTTTCCTTTGGGCCAGGGTAGTTTTGCACTTGACACAATGGAAAATAGGCTATAAAGCCTGAAAATAAAATGTCCTAAACCCCAATCTCAGAGCACTTTAGTAGGCTTTTCACTAGGCATCTTGAAAGTATTTTCAACAAAATACTAATTAAGCTACCACTTCAAAAGAACTTCAAGGAAAAGCTCTTTCTTATAAAAAAATTTTTTTTTTTGAGACGGAGTTTCACTCTTGTCGCATAGGCTAGAGTGCAATGGTGTGATCTCGGCTCACCGCAACCTCCACTTCCCGGGTTCAAGTGATTCTCTAGCCTCAGCCTCCTGAGCAAGCTGGGATTACAGGCGCCCACCTGTAATTTTTGTATTTCTAGAAGAGGCATGGTTTCACCATGTTGGCCAGGCTGGCCTCTGGACCTCAGGTGATCTGCACACTTCGGCCTCCCAAACTGCTGGAATTACAGTCGTGAGCCACTGTGCCTGGTCTCATAAAACTTAAATTCCATCACATTACATTCACACCTTTTGCTAATCAGGATGAAGAGCCTTAAACAGGTTTAAAGAGTGCAGACTGCACTTTTGTTAATACTATTTTTCTCCAAGTTCTTTATGCTAACATTTCCAGTGGTGGGAAGTACAAGTACTATTAGTCATCTTCATTCTTTGTATTACCAAAGAGTTCCTTTTTCTCCATCTTCTGAAGGATGAACAAAAGCTTGAGGTGTACGTATCAGTACATAAACTGCAGCACGAAGGCCACCAACGTTCACCCAGACTGTATCCACCTTTCGCCATACATGTCGCATTCCACATAATGCCTGTGTACACACAAAAACCACAGCAATTAGTCTGACAATCTACTTTTATACCAACCAGGATTCTTAGCTGCCTGCTAAGAAACCTCAGGGAAAGAGAAAACAAATCTTATCCAAACAAACATCCCCAAATCTATTCAAAAAGATCCCAAAGTTGCCAGAGGCTGTGATTTTGAGCTAATGTGTATAGCACCTTGGTAAAGCATTTTGTGTCTTGAGTAAGTAGTACAGCTCGGCCTGTGGTAGGTGTGCAGACACGGCTCATTTCCCGTAGGCAAGCTGGATAAAGGTTCCAGTTTCTCTTCTTGGATCCCATCCTATAATAGAAGGACTAGTGAGTCAAACACTGTTGCAAAAGATACAAAATAGAAGGAGTATATGAAACAAAACAGTTTCATGCATCCTGAGGCATGAAAAATAGCTGTAGTTTTAGAAACCAGACCTTTGCCATTACATGTCAATGAAATAAGCTGAGTTAGTAAACTGCTCAGAATTCTGAATCAAAAAGAATTTTTTTGGACAACTGTTATATAACTTGCCCTCTTAGTGAGTTTAATAAGCAGTCAAACTATATGAACCAAACAAGTGATTAGAAATCATTTAGGCTGGGTGTTTTGGTGGCTCATGCCTGTAATCCCAGCAGTTCGGGAGCCTGAGGTGGGCGGATCACCTGAGGTCAGGAGTTTGAGACCAGCCTGGCCAACATGGTGAAACGCCGTCTTAACTAAAAATACAAAAATTAGCTGGGCGTGATGGCACGTGCCTGTAATCCGAGCTACTCAGGAGGGTGAGGCAGGAGAATCGCTTGAACCCGGGAGGCAGAGGTTGCTGTGAGCCGAGATCGTGCCACTGCACTCCAGCCTGGGCAACAGAGCGGGGTTCTGTCTCAGAAAAAGAAAAAAAAAAAAGAAAAAGAAATCATTTATGCTGAGAAACAGAATCAGAACCAAGTCTTCCACCACCTTTTTGTGTAAAATATATAATTCAAGAATGGGCTAAAAAGTGAATCACAGGTAATTTAAAAATGAACCTCCTATGATGGTCAGGATTCAAAATCTAGTTAATACATTCCTGAGAGTTCTCAGAAGAAATATAATGGGTGAATCCATCATGTTTTTCAGTGAAAAACAGCTCTGCTAAGTCTGCTAAAATTCAAGATTTTTTCCTGACAGAATAAACGCAAGAAAAATAATGACATATTTACAAGTCTTGCAGGTAGTAGTATAGTAAGTTAAAGTAAAATTCATTAAAAAAAAAAAACCCAACCAATTCTCACCTTTTTCCAAATGGCAAATCTGTTACAATAATATCCACAGAACCAGTTCTCAATGGCAGATTGCAGATATCCCACTGAACAGCATCTATGGGCAAGCCCCAGGATGGTTTGCTGTGGGGACAAAGGAAAGGTGCTTCAATATATTGTGAAGCATAAAATCGTTACAACAATTTTTGTTTCTGAAAAGAGACTGCTATAGCAAAATATAAAATGCTAAGAATATCAGTGATAATATCAACCTATTCAAAATTTAAGAAGTGGCACAAAGGTAAAAAATAGAAGGTCAGGCTGAGCACGGTGGCTCGTGCCTATAATCAGCACTTTCAGGGGCTGAGGTGGGAAGATCACTGGAGTACAGGAATTTGAGACCAGCTGCGCAACACTGTGAGACCTTGTCTCTAAAAAAATTTTTTTTAAAGTTAGCAAGGCATGATGGCACATGCCTATAGTCCCAGCTACTCAGAAGGATGAGGTGGGAGGATCACTTGAGCCCATGAGTTGAAAGATGCAGTGAGCTAGGATTGTGCCACTGTACTCTAGCCTGGGTGACAGAGCAAGACCCCGTCTCAGAAAAAAGGAAAACAAACTGAAAACACGATTGTAATGCAGAGAACTGCAAAAGACAACTTTAAAAACAATGCTGAAGCAGTAAATTACATAACCGATGATACAAAAATTAAGTTGCTGATAAAACAGTGGAAAAATCAAGCACACTAAAGAAAAGATTATGGGGTGACGTATCTGAAGAATAAAGTTTGTAAAACTAGTAATAACAGGAGACCTAAAAGAAAAACAGATACGTAAAATTGGTTAATATATATGTAATTGTTTTAAGATGAAAAATCAAAAGAAAATATATGTACCATGCTATATAAAACAAGACTAAGAAAAAAGTTAAGATAAAAAATATAGATGACAGAAGACAGAATGAATAATAATAAATACAAAGGATTTAAATCCTCCCCATTAAGGCAAAGTAACTGGTTTAAGAAACAAAATAATGCACAGGCTAAGAACTGAAGATAAGTCAGAGGCTATCAGCAGAAATTAAGGATTTAATTGACATTTAATGAAGAATTTAAGAAAAAAATGCAATAAAGGCAATCACTACATAATTTTTTAAAGTACATATAAAATATGTATTACAACCGCATACCAATAACTGCACAAAACAAAGCATAAGGCGAAAAATATTAAAAACCAAAGTAAAATGGATAGAAAGTACTGTACAGGTTGAGGCCGGGCACGGTGGCTCATGCCTGTAATCCCAGCACTTTGGGAGGCCGGGGCAGGCAGATCATGAGGTCAGGAGATCGAGACCATCGTGGCTAACAGGATGAAACAGGGTGAAAACCCGTCTCTACTAAAAATACGAAGAAAAAATTAGCTGGGCATGGTGGTGGGCGCCTGTAGTCCCAGCTACTCTGGAGCGCTGAGGCAGGAGAATGGCGTGAACCCGGGAGGTGGAGCGCTCAGTCTCAAAAAAAAAAAAAAAAAAAAAAAAAAAAAGTACAAGTTGAATAGACAAAAAGTGTAGATACAAACAAGATAAAATATTCAGAAGCTAGAAAAGAAAGTTTGTTTAAATGTTTATCAGTTTTAATTAAAAAAAAAAAAAAAAGGACGGGCGCGGTGGCTCACGCCTGTAATCCCAGCACTTTGGGAGGCTGAGGTGGGCGGTTCACGAGGTCAGGAGATCGAGACCATCCTGGCTAACATGGTGAAACCCCGTCTCTACTAAAAATACAAAAAATTAGCCGGGCGTGGTGGCAGGCGCCTGTAGTCCCAGCTACTCGGAGGCTCAGGCAGGAGAATGGCGTGAACCCGGGAGGTGGAGCTTGCAGTGAGCAGAGATTGTGCCACTGCACTCCAGCCTGGGTGACAGAGCGAGACTCCGTCTCAAAAAAAAAAAAAAAAGACTGGCCATATACTAGGCTCATAAAAAAAATAATAAACATGAAAGAACAATTCAAAATTAATTCATCACAATAAAACAAATTAGTATTTAAGAAAATGGAAACCTTCCAACTAGTCTTAATATATGTAAAAGGATTGAATGTTGATCCATAGACCAGCAGCATCAGCATTGTCCCAGAGTTTCCTGGAAAATGCAGACTCTTAGATCCCATCCCAAACTACTGAATCAAAATCTGTGTTAACAGTACTCCCAGGTGATTCACATGTACATTAATGTTTGAAAAGCACTGTCCTAAAAAATTAGATCAGAGAGACAATGAAATATATAACCAATGACTTAGTAATAAAACAGAGGAGAGGCTATATAAACTGCAGCATGGAATTTATGTTGTGACTTTAAAAGACTATGGTCCAGGTGTGATGACTCGTGTCTCTAACCCCAGCATTTTGGAAGGCTGAAGCAGGAGGATCTCTTGAGGTCAGGAGTTCTACACCAGCCTGGACAAAACAGCAAGACCCCCATCTCTATGAAGAATTTAAAAAATTAGCTGGGTATGGTGGCACATGCCTGTATTCCTAGCTACTAGGGAGGCTGAGGCTGGAGGACTATTTGAGCCCAGTAGGTTGAGGCTACAGTGAGCCATGATCATGCCACTGCACTCCAGCCTGAGTGACAAAATGAGACCCTGTCCCCAAAGCAAAAAAGAAGCCTATACGTGTTTAAAATTTTGTGAAATTAAAATGAATCTATATTCTTCCAGTATGTGGGGGAAAAGACATATGCATAAGACAGAAATGAAAAAGTGCATATGGTGGGGAAATTATAGCTAAAATAATGTTTTTAAAATATAATTATTTTCAATAAACTTTAAAAATGTAAATGGAGTCTCATAGTATATTCATTTTGGTTACAATGATGTCACAATGCACTGGGAGTTTTAATTCATAAAGTCAATATAAAAAATGATTCTCTAACTCTAAAAGATGCTAAGAAATCTTTTAAATGTTTACCCTTCTTTAATTTGGCTCTTGGTCAATAAAGATGCAATGTTATTTGCTGCTCTATTCACAGCCAGTGGATTATTATCACCAGCAATATGGAAACAGTCAGTCCATTCAGTAGCCCCCTAAAAGATAAGAGTATATGTTAAAACAAAAGTAGCAAACTGCAAAATGTGATTATTTAAATTGTCAACAAACAAAGAGAATCCAGTGCTTTTCTAGAGTGGCAAAACATTGCATGTTATCAACTGTGCTATTTCCCTGGCTGAAAACGCCCTCTTATGCTTTCTCTGCTTGCTGAACCACTACCCATCTCGTAAGACCCAGCTCAAAACTCATGCCCTTTCGACATGAACCTTAACTCTCCAAGCAGTCTCATGTGCCGCTCCCAAAAGCACTTTGTATGTACGTACCTCTGCCACTGCACTTGTTCCACTGTTAATTATTTCTTCCCCTTTGCGCTTCCCAACTAACCTGGGAGCTCTCTGAGGTCAGGTCTAGTATTTTCTTCAGTTCCTTATCCAGCAGCGTCTGGCACACT
This sequence comes from Rhinopithecus roxellana, assembly GCF_007565055.1. Taxonomy (NCBI): domain Eukaryota; kingdom Metazoa; phylum Chordata; class Mammalia; order Primates; family Cercopithecidae; genus Rhinopithecus; species Rhinopithecus roxellana. The sequence goes on along the minus strand of NC_044549.1, from coordinate 89,961,385 downwards.
AAATAAATTCTAAGTAAATGCGGTTTGAAAATATTAACCAAATTAAACCGATCAAACCTATACTCTTTTGTGGTTGTGGGAGTTTACATAATCTGATATATTTGAGAATTGCAAAATAAAATGCTATTTCCAGCCGGGCATGGTGGTTCACACCTGAAATCCCAGCACTTTGGGAAGCTGAGGCAGGAGGATTTCTTGAGCCCAGGAGTTTGAGACCAGCCTGGGAACATGGTGAAACCCCATCTCTACAAAAAACACAAAAATCAGCTGGGCGTGGTGGTATGCACCTGAGTCTCAGCTACTTGAGAGGCTGAGGTGGGAGGATGGCTTAAGCCAGGGACGCAGAGGTTGCAGGGAGCTGAGATCACACCACTGCACTCCAGCCTGGTTGACAGAGCAAGACCCCAGGTCAAAATATAATAATAATAAAATGCAATTTCCTTTGTATGATAGGCTTTTGAATGGTAACCACCATATCACTGGAAGGATTTTGTAATTTTAAATGAAAAACCTGTCAGCAGTACATAAATACCAAGTTGTCACATATCATTTGTGGAATGAGGTGACATGTGACCCTAGGCCTGAACAATGTTCTATGCAGATTAACAGAAGGTTTCTGACATGAAAGCTGGGAAAGGTCTGCCTCTGCTTAGGGGTGAGTAGCAAACACCTTTGTGTTCCTTTGTGAACAGTAACATACTTCTCATCCATGAGTACAGTGCTTCAGAAGTTTTTCTTTTGCCTAGACACTTGAGGATGATGAATACTCCTGTATACAATCCTACGATGACTTCAAACAAAAGGGAAGTTGAAGTATCCCAGAGGTTTGGGTGGGTGGGGATGTAGAGGGGACCTAGAGTTTGAGGAAGCCTCTCAGTGATTCTGATTCCCAAATATTCTTTTTTTTTCCTCCTAAACTTACTTGGATTTTCAGCATTGAAAAGAATTGGGTTTTACAGTGTAACACTTCTAAATTAAAAAAAAAAGTATTCTAGATCAAGTATTTTATATTTTGGTGAACAAATCTTTATATATACCTTGTCAATTTCTTCATAATTTTATTCATTTTGATCACATATCAGCTTAGGTTTTTCTACATTGACATCTGCATGTCTACTCTTACATGGAAACGGCTCAAACTTCATGTTTTAATTTTTTTGGCCTTTATTTTCACCCGGAGCGCTGTTGTGTATTTTTTGACATGCAGTGACCTTACCTGCTATTTCATACACATATCATGATTTCACACTAGAAAACAACACTCTGCTTTGTTCCCAGAATCCTTCTTGGTCACAAGAAGGATTGGGTTTTTACTGTGCAGTCTCTTTAAGTCACAGTAGTTTCTCTAGCTCTCACAGAACACAGTCATCATGTAGACTTCTATGATTTCACTCTTGGATTTTAACTCCCAGAACACAGATAACATTTTCTAATTACAATTTGGATTACTTCTCCCCTTGTGGGCTTGCTTTGGACTTGCTCATCTGTCCAGGTTCTATCCAATCATATAATCTGCGGTGTCTCCCTGCAGTTTATTCAAATTGGCTTTCAGTATACTATATGGAAGAACTACTATGTTTCATACAAACTTCAGTGACTTTACCGGGAGCTCCCTCTTCTAAATTGTTTAAAAACATATAGATGATACTGATTATTCAAGGGGACTCTACTGTGAAATATTCTCCATTTAGAAAATGCCTTTCCATTTCTTGCTTTGCTTTATACAGTTGTTATAACTCTTCTCAATATCACGGTAATTTTGAAAACTAGTTAAGAGCATTTGGTATTAAGCTTGTCAGACTTCCTAAAAAATCTAAGTAATGTTCATAAGTTTCCCCTTTTTACAACTATACTTATTCTCTCTAGGAACTTAAGTGGATTACAAAGAAGAAAATTGCCTTCCTCAAGTTTATGCTTATGCCTTCAATTATCTTTTCCCATTCAAGTCTACCAGTTTGTCTGTTACACAAAGAGGACTCATCAGCAGTTTGTAATTCTCAGCTTCCTCTGTAATCTAGTGAATAGATAAAATGTATCTAGTGAATAGATAACAATGTATCTAGTCCAGTGGCAAATGCCTCTTTGAAATAAGTAGTTACATTCTTTACAAAAAAGTTCCAACTTTTCTATTGTTAATTGTTTTAAAACTCTTGGGTCCACTGATCCAACCATGGAGATTTCATTATGTCTGATTTGCCCATTGAGTCTTGAATATTCTGGATGTATCACTCTTATCTAAAAGCTAAAGAAATATGATTACCTCTATTGGTATTGCCCCAGTTCCACACATCGGATCAACTATTATATCATAAGGTAGAGGATCACAAAGCCTAGAGAAAAGAAAACAGCCTATGTGAAGACTCACCCAAAAGCTGAGGCTTCTATACTGATGATTCCTGAAGCTGTAAGATTGAGGACCTATCACACTAGCCTGAAGGAACACCAATCTACACATTTTAAAAATCAACTTGTGGCTGGGCATGGTGACTCACGCCTGTAATCCCAGCACTTTGGGAGGCTGAGATAGGCGGATCACTTGAGGTCAGAAATTCAAGAGCAGCCTGGCCAACATGGCGAAACCCGTCTCCACTAAAAATACACAAAATTAGCTGGGTGTGGTGGCGGGTGCCTGTAATCCCAGCTAGTAGGGAGGCTGAGACTTGCTTGAACCCAGAAGGCAGGGATTGCAGTGAGCCAAGATCATGTAAGATCCAGCCTGGGTGACAGAGCAAGACTTCGTCTCCAAAAAAAAAAAAAGATAATAAATAAATAAATAATAAATTTGTAATGATATGTTGACTGTATATTCTATTACTCGGGAAAAAAAATCATTACATATAACTAAATCCCATTTCACTCTCAGATGAAATTTGGTTTGCAGACATCTTAAAGTACACACACATACACACACACACACCACACACATGCATACTTTTAGACAACGGTGTTGTTTTCAATAGAAACCTGTATTACATTAAAAAGACTCAAAAATGTCTCAAGTCAAACATGCATCAATATAAGGATACTGGCAATGAGACATTCAGTATTCCTTTCCTTTTGAATTTAAAGATAATAATCTTGATATAAAAAAATTGCTCTGTGGGACTAGGTAATAAAAAAAGGAAAAAAAATGCTTTACTTTGAACACTTAGTATTTGCTGGGCAGGGACTTAAGCTCTTTCTATGCATTACCTCACGGAATCCTCAGTAATGACCCTGTTAGATAGTTATCATTATTCTCATTTTAAAGGTAAGCTGATGCAAGGAAACATGAAGTTACCTGCCTAGGGACACAAAACCAGTAGGTAACAGATTCAAGATTAGAGGCATTACTGTTAATGGCTTAAGTGTTATCCTCTTCATGAAGCATCCCACCCTGAAACAGGTCAGTAGGTTTCTTCCCTTCTCTTTTTCTAATCTTTTCATGTGCTGGTGTGGGACTTATCACATATATAATAACTGTTTATCTCCCTCATAAGACAGATTATTGGGGTTAATAGTGGGTTCTTATTGTAACACTGGTCCTGCTCTATGTCCTTGTTCCTACTCCTCAACACATGGCAACAGAATCCTTGGCAACCCTCTTGAGGGGGTAAGCACCCTGTACTCCAAGCCATTCCTGATGATCAAGGGTGAATAACTGACCAAAACAATGTCAATCAGATTCTCTCTTCCAGGAATTTGGAACAAAGAGCTAAAAGCCTAGGCAATGTGGGTTGGTCGTTTGGAATTGGAAATACATAAATTTAGATGAGAAAGCATGTAGATGAGAAGCAACAAGAGTCCACAGGCTCTAAGGGGAGATAAAAATGGCTGCCCACGTTTCTGGCGGTTTTCCAAGATGTGGTTCCTACCCTTCTTGAGAACCAACATTCAGTTTTTCTGTAGAATCCCCAAGATTTCTCTTTATCTTTCCAAAAAACCCTCCCTGGCACAATCATCACTTTTTTATCCTAAACTTATTTACTTAGGTTTTTAATATTTGCACCCAAAATAACACCCTCTGTCTATCCCTGGTTTCTACCATATGCCTGGCAGCAGATAATGCATATTTGTTAAATTAATGAAGACTAGAAAATTTTCCTTTATCAAATGGGCCCAATTTTCTATTACTGTCATTGAATTAATGTTAGGAAGATAAAAGATTGGAACAAAAGGAATACAGTCAGGCGCTGCATAACAATCTTCCAATCAATGGTGGACCAAATATATGAATGCAGTAATTATAATACCATATTTTTACCCTACCCTTTGTATGTTTAGATACACACTTACCACTACATTACAACTGACTACAATATTCAGCACAATAACATGCTGTACAGGTTTGTAGCCCAGGAGCAATAGGAGATACCACATAGCCCAGGTGTGTAGTAGGCTACACCATCTATATTTGTATAAGTACACTCCATGAGGTTCACACAATGATGAAACTGCACGATGACACATTTTTCAGAATGCATCCCTGTTGTTAAGTGATGCATGACTGGACTTAAAACTATCAGGACATACCAGGCACTGTATATAATAGGTATTTTGCATATGCTTCAGCATGTAATCCTCACTAATAATCCTTTAAGTCTCATATCAAATTCATTTTGCCATCTGGAAAACAGAAGCTTAGAGAAAATAAACATTTTCAAGTGGTGAAAAGCAGCACCCAATAAAAGAGAGAAGGGCAAAGGAGAAGGAAAGATAGGTCTTGCACTCTGAAAAGTGAAAAATTCTAGGATGATTCCTGGGTTGCTATGAGTATAAAGCTTAAAAATATAAGTAAAGGCTCTTTCTGTTCATTTACCCTTTACACAAATAAAAATACCTGCTTTCATCTTTTTCACTGCACAGAAATGAAACAGCAAAATTTGCTCTATCTCCCAACACACATATCCTTGCTAAACAGAAATGTGGTAACCGCATTCAAGAGGTAGGTAAAAACTATCACTCTCATTTTAAAATCAAGAAAACTGGGTGCAGTGGCTCACACCTGTGATCCCAGCACTTTGGGAGGCAGAGGCGGGTGGATCACCCAAAGTCAGGTATTTGAGACGAGCCTCGCCAACATGGTGAAATGTTGCCTCTATTAAAAAATACAAAAATTATCTGGGCGTGGTGGCAGGCGCCCGTAATCCCAGCTACTTGGCAGAGACAGGAGAAATACTTGAACCGGGGAGGCAGAAGTTATAGTGAGTCGAGATCTCGCCACTGCTCGCCAAAGACAGGCCGACATGCAAGAAATCGCTTTGAGGCGCACAGGGCACTTTCCTACACACAAACACACACACACACACACACCCCCAAACGAAAGAGAGAGGGGGCAAGAAACTCACAGAGACTGAGTGAGACTGGGCGACAGAGTGAGACTTTGTCTCAAAAAATGAAATAGGCCGGGCGCAGTGGCTCAAGCCTGTAATCCCAGCACTTTGGGAGGCCGAGACGGGCGGATCACGAGGTCAGGAGATCGAGACCATCCTGGCTAACACGGTGAAACCCCGTCTCTACTAAAAATACAAAAACTAGCCGGGAGAGGTGGCGGGCGCCTGTAGTCCCAGCTACTCGGGAGGCTGAGGCAGGAGAATGGCGTAAACCCGGGAGGCGGAGCTTGCAGTGAGCTGAGATCTGGCCACTGCACTCCAGTCCGGGCGACAGAGCGAGACTCCGCCTCAAAAAAAAAAAAAAAAAAAAAAAAAAAAAGAAATAAAACGGAGCCACCTATTAAGCAGCATTTTCAGATCACAAGGAGTCAATATTGGATAGAAGGGAAAGAAATAGATCATTAGCTTTCCTTTCTATTCTTTATCCACTACATTCCAAAACAGTACCTCAAACACACATACACACAAATCAGTATTTTGGAAGGGAACATTCAAACCAAGGTGCCACTTTAAGCTGGACGGAAAACTCATTTTCTTACCTGAGCATCCCATAGGCAAGAGTTGATCTAAGAGTTGTAGGTCCAAAATGTGTTATATTTCTTCGGTGGAGACTCTCTTCAGTCAATGCAATGCCCACAATGACTTCGTTATCATGGATGTTCAAAAGAACCTATAGTAAAGTGGAACAAGACAAAATAGTTTTAGGATTGTTCAAACTGCACTTTGTAGTAAGACTTTTCTGACCTGGGCCGGTCCCCTACTCCTGGGAGGTCACCATATTGATGCCAAACTTAGTGCGAACACCTGATCAGCATAGCACACCACAGCCCAGAACTGTCTAAAATTTTAAGACATTTAAAAAATACGTATTAAAAAATCTCTAAGCCTTCAAAATATGTTTGTTATAAAAATTGGGGTGAAATCTGGTTGTAGCCAATAAATATAGTGAATTAAAAGAATAGATGCTAAAATGAACGACAAAAGTATATACTATATGACTTCATTTATATGAAGTACAAAAATTGGCAAAACTAATTTTTGGTGATAGCAGATTAGTGATTGCCTTGACTGGGAAAGGGCAAGGGGAGCCCCTGAGGTACTGGAAATACTTTGTATCTTTATCTGGATGCTAGTTACACATCGTGTATATAAGTAAAAACTTACTGAAGTGTACACTTAAGATTTGTGTACTTAATGCAAAGTATATCTCAACAAAAAAGTTTTAAAAATTGGTAAAGTCTCAAATAAAAAGTCTTATTACACTGAGTGCGGTGGTACATGCCCGTAGTTCCAGCTACTCGGGAGGGTGAGGTGGGAGGATAGCTTGAGCCTGGGAGGTCAAGGCTTCAGTGAGCCATGATTGCACCATTGTACTCCAGTCTGGGTGATACAGCGAAACCCTGTCTCAAAAGTGAACTAAACTAAACTAAAATGTTACCCAATCTTTCACCGAAAGATTTCCTGAGCTTAACCACAGCAGAAGCACAGCTGACACCCATAGCACTTCCTAATGCAAAGCACTATTCTACACATTTACATACAAGGCCTCATCTCATATTCACATCCCTTAATCTAGGTATTATTCCCCTTATAAAAGAGGATATTGAGGCACAAAGACAGCTCCTCTGGAATTCCCTTTTTTTTTGAGACAAGGTCTGTCTCTGTTGCCCAGGATGGAGTGCAGTGGCACAATCACAGATCACTGTGGCCTGGACTTCCTAGGCTCAGGCAATCCTCTCACTTCAGCCTCCCAAGTACCTGGGACTACATGTGTCATCATACTCAGCTATTTTTTTTTTTTTTTGTAGAGACAAGGTCTCCCTATGTCGCCTAGGCTGGTCTTGAACTACTGGCCTCAAGCAATCCTCCAATCTCGACCTCCCAAAGTGCTGGGATTACAGGCATGTGTCACCACACCCAGCCTCCTCTGGGATTTAACCCAATGCGGCACGGCTCCAGAAACTGTCCTCTGAATCACCTTGCTAACTTTTAGACATCACTGTTCTAGTTAACCTATTCATTTTCTTTTTTTAAAAATTTCTTTTATTTTTAGTAGAGACAGGGTCTCCCTGTTTTGCCCAGGCTGGTCTCGAATTCTTGGGCTCAAGCGATCCGCCTGCCGTGGCCTCCCAAAGTACTGGAATTATAGATGTGAGCCACCTATTCATTTTCATGCAGTATATGAGGAAAAAAAGGAATGGGGAATTAGACTACTGATTTGACATGCACAAAAAAGTTAGAATCAGTGACTTGCCCCAGATTCAAGTGTCCCAAAAGCAACAGAAATTGGCTCTTTGGTAAATACATCAGCTGCTATAGACGTTTTAAGCTGTCAGAGTCTTAATGACTCTAGTTCCTATGGCTCACATGTCAATCACCTAGGTAAAAGAGGATTAAGACCAAGGAAAGTAAACATACTAAAATGAGGTACCTGGCTTTGGAAATCTGGCAGAATTTAAGAAAGAGGAGAGCTGACTCTAGGATGAGTATTAGCAAAGATGTCCTGATTTGAGAAGGTCAGGGTTTGTTTAAAAAACGCACTTTTCTTTTTTTTGGAGATGGAGTCTTGCTTTGTCACCCAGGCTGGAGTGCAGTGTCATGATCTCGGCTCACTGCAACCTCCACCTCCCTGGTTCAAGTGATTCTCCTGCCTCAGCCTCCCCAGTAGCTGGGATTACAGGAGCGTGCCACCACACCGGGTCAATTTTTGTATTTTTAGTAGAGACCGGGTTTCACCATGTTGGCCATGCTGGTCTCGAATTCCTGACCTCAAGTGATCCACCTCCTCAGTCTCCCAAAGTGCTGGGATTACAGGCATGAACCACTGCGCCCAGTCTTATTTTATTTTTTCAGTAGCAAAGCTCTGCAACCAAGACACACAAAAACAAAATAACTATTTTAATTCTGGTTGAATTTTATAATATGAAAGTCCACATAATACAGTAAAACAGTACTCTATTAGAAATCAGGCCAGGTGTGGTGGCTCATGCCTGTAATCCCAGCACTTTGGGAGACCAAGACAGGCACATCACTACAGGAGTTCGAGACCAGCCTAGCCAACATGGTGAAACCCCATGTCTACTAAAAAATACAGAAATTAACCAGGTGTGGTGGCATGTGCCTGTAGCCCCAGTTACTTGGGAGGCTGGGCACAAGAATCACTTGAACCAGGAAGGTAGAGGCTGCAGTAGGCTGAGATCATACCACTGCACTCCAGCCTGGGTGACAGAGCAAGACTCTGTCTCAAAAAAGAAAAAGAAAACAGAAAACTCAACCTTGATAGCTTCCATCTACAGAGCACTTAGTGTATGCAAGGTATTGCACTAAATATTTCAAATGTACCTTATTTAACCTTCAGGATAACTTTAAAGGTACATACTATTATTGGCTCCATTTGAAACAGAGGCTCAGAGACTATCTAGTCCAAAGTTATACAGTTGTAGAGTCAAAATTTGGATCTAAATCTGTCTCCAAAGACTATGCTCTTCCTAACCACACCCTACTATTTCAATTTAATTGTGCATAACACTGGGTTAGTCTGAAAATTCTACAAATCTGTGACAGCACTCTTCAATCACCACAGTCAGAGCCTATACCTACCTCCACATCAAAGTTGGTCATATCAGCCTTCCACTTAAAATAATCTTGAACAGCACCCCCAAAATCTCTTGCAGCCTCATTTGAGGTAAAGCAATGTTTCTCTCCTGCTCTGTTGCATGTGACTCTAAACTTTAGCACTTGAGGCTCAGTTTCTTCTTTTGAGCTTTCATCAGTCTCATCTTTGGAAGATGCCAAATCATCACCTACTAATGTTGACACCTCCTCTTTGATGGCTGGATTTTCATAATAATCTAAGATATGAGAATCTAAAGCATGGCTAGTAAACTCTTTTTTAACATTTCTCTGATTGATTTTGACTTCTTGTCCATTATTAATCTTCTCTTTACTTAAATTCTGATTTATCTTTTTGCGCTTTGCTTTTTTCTTTTTAAAACTGGCATTAATTTTCCACACTTTTAAGGGGTTTGACCATGGGAGTTTTCCAGCCAAGTCTTCAAAATCCTTTAGAACTTCTTCCTGTAAAGGACAGAGAAAGAAATTCGTTCATTTTCCACCACTATAATCAAACAAATAAATCTCTACTTTGCTTACAGACAGTTGGTATCCATGGGGAACACCGGTTCTAGGACCCCCAAAGACACCAAAACCCAAAGATGCTTAAAAGTCCCTCATACAAAATGGTATAGTGTCTGCATATGACCTACACACATCCTCTCAAGAGTACCTTAAATCATCTCTATATTACCTATGATACCTGATACAATGTAAATGCTATAGAAATAGTTGTTATACTGTATTGTTTGGGAAATAATGATAAGAAGAAAAGTGTGGGCTGCATATGGTAGCTCACGCCTGTAATCCCAGCACTTTAGAGGCTGAAGCAGGTGCATCACTTGAACTCAGGAGTTTGAGACCAGACTAGGCAACATGGCAAAACTCTGTCTCTACAAAAAAATACAAAAATTAGCTGGGCATGGTGGCACGTGCCTGTAGTCCCAGCTACTCAGGAAGCTGAGATGGGAGGCCTGCTTGAGCCTGGGAGGTGAAGACTCCAATGAGCTATGATCACGCCACTGCACTCCAGCTTAGACAATAGAGCAAGATCCTGTCTCAAAAAATAAACCTTTTACAAAAAAGAATGAACACTGACTACAATACTCTTAAGGAAAGAAAGCTTAACTCCAAAATTTATGCCCCAACTATCAGCCAAATATAAAGGTGAAAGACAAACATTTCTGAACTCATGCCATTCAACAGATACAAATTATAACAAAAGGACAAATAATGTGCTATAATCTATTTAATTATATCACTAAAATGAAAAAATGTAGGGATTGTGACTATAAAGCAGAAGGTAAATGTTACAAACTGGCATGTAAATGGGCATACTGATACCCTCATCTCTTATACCCAGAGGTCAAAGGATAGAAGTTAAAGCAGATAAATAAAATGTAAGTATATTTAAAGGTTTAAGGGTGAACACTAAGAAAAATAACTGAAAAATAAAGGAAAAAAGTATAAATATGCCAATTTCATCATTGCTCTTAACAGGGATTCAAAAAATACTGTGTATATATGGTAGATAAGGTAGATAATATAAAATTGTAGTTATAAAGGTTAACAGCTAGAACACACACACACTAACCTTCCAAAGTATTAGAAAACACAGGCACATGAAAAAAGTAAACAAGACATAATGTAGAGATTTTTCAAATTAAGAAAAAGCAAAAAGTATATATGCATGACAAAACTAAGACTACACAGTTATCATTATCAATAAATATCAGTGGGATAAACACAAAGATGACACTCAGTTTGAGTATGTACAAGAATTTACATAGTGTATTTGTTGCACCACTATAACAGCAAAAGAATGTGAAAAACCCTCATGCCCTAAAATGGGACTGGTTAAATTATGATACAGCCAAACAATGGAGTATACGCAGCCAACTCCAGCAATGATACTGCCAGGATCTCCAACATATAGGTTGAGCATTCCTAATCTCAAAGTCCAAAATCCAAAACCTAAAACTTTTTTGAAGTGCCAACATGATGCCACACAGGTAGCAGAGATAATGACACCTTTGCTTTCTGATGGTTCAGTGTACACAAACTTTGTTTCATGTATAAATTATTATAAAAATCATATAAAATTACCCTCAAGCTATATGTATAACATATATATGAAACAAATGAAACTTGTGTTTATAAATAGGTTCCATCCTCAGAGTATTTCTTTTTTTTTTTTTTTTTGAGACGGAGTCTTGCTCTGTCACTCAGGCTAGGGTGCAGTGACGTGATCTCAGCTCACTGCAACCTCTGCCTCCCAGGTTCAAGCGATTCTCCTACCTCGGCCTCCTGAGTAGCTGGAATTACAGGAGCCTGCCACTGCACCCGGCTAATTTTTTGTATTTTTAGTAGAGACGGTGTTTCACCAACTTGGCCAGGCTGGTCTCAAACTCCTGACCTCATGATCCACCTGCCTTGGCTTCCCAAAGTGCTGGGATTACAGGCGTGAGCCACCACACCCAGCCCAGAGTATTTCAAAAAACAAACAAAAATCCAAAACATTTCTGGTCCCAAGTATTTCAGATAAGAGATACTCAACTCGTATATGAAAAAAAAAAAGCATAGCACAGAAAAGTATGTATGCTATGCTTTCATTTGTGTAAATAAAATACATTTATTTGTAAAATATCTCCAGAAGAATACCCAACAAATTGGTAATAGTTGTTGCCTCCAGGGAGGGAGCTGCACAGCACAGGGATACAGGAACAAGGACTTACTTTTCACTCTATATCTTTTCAGTCTTTACAAGTTTGCTCCAAATACATGTATTAACTAGTTTTTAAAAACCTATATAAATCAGATTTGTTCACACTTTTAAAAAGGCAGAAGGAGGCCGGGCGCAGTGGCTCACGCCTGTAATCCTAGCACTTTGAGAGGCCAAGATGGGTGGATCATGAGGTCAGGAATTCAAGACCAGCCTGGCCAAGATGCTGAAACCCCATCTCTACTAAAAAAACCAAAAAATTAGCCGGGTGTGGTGGCGGGTGCTCGTAGTCCCAGCTACTTGGGAGGCTGAGGCAGGAGAATGGCGTGAATCCAGGAGGTGGAGGTTGCAGTGAGCCGAGATCGCACCACTGCACTCCAGCCTGGACGACAGAGCGAGATCCCGTCTCAAAAAAAAAAAATTAGCGGGGCGTGGCGGCATACACCTGTAGTCCCAGATACTCGGGAGGCTGAGGCAGGAGAATTGCTTTAACCTGGGTGGCAGAGGTTGCAGTGAGCCGAGATCATGCCACTGCACTCCAGCCTAGGCAACAGAGCAAGATTCCATCTCAAAAAAAAAAAAAAAAAAAAAAAAAAAAAGCGGGGATGGAGGTAGGGAATGGGGGTAGGGAATGGGGGTCAGGTGCTGCAATGGCTCACACCTGTAATCCCAGCACTTTGGGAGGCTTAAGTGGAAGGATTACTTGAGCCCAGAAGTTTGAGACCAGCCTGGGCAACACAATGAGACACCATTTCAATTTTTTTTTTTTTTTTTGAGACAGAGTCTTGCTCTGTCACCCGGGCTAGAGTGCAGTGGCTCAATCTCTGCTCACTACAAGCTCTGCCTCCCCAGGTTCACACCTTTCTCCTGCCTCAGCCTCCCGAGTAGCTGGGACTACAGGTGCCCGTCACCGTGCCCCGCTCATTTTTTGTATTTTTAGTAGAGACGGGGTTTCACCATGTTAGCCAGGATGGTCTCAATCTCCTGATCTCGTGAGCCGCCTGCCTCAGCCTCCCAAAGTGCTGGGATTACAGGTGTGAGTCACCGCGCTAGGCCCCAGTCTCAATATTTTTTAAAAGTGGGGGGCTGGGGCTAATAAATTCATGATTATCATCTGAATATTTAAAAATAACAGAACTCATTAGAATGCTTTAAGCTTTTCTAAAAGTTAGATTTTTGTTAATAAAATTTTTATCTATTTTCAGTCTGACTTCTTTTAGGTCTGGTCTGGTTTTTTTCTAGGCTGTGGTTTCATACAACTTTGATTGGTTTTTGAATAACGTTTTGGAAATCAACATGTTTGCCAATAAATAAAAGTCAAGACAATTAGGCAGCGTATCACAGTTGTTTTTAAAAAGATTATTTCTAAGATAGGTAAAACTGATAGAAAAATGTTTTTAAGCAGTTAACTCTAGAAACCTAACCAAAAAGCAGTGTGGAAAAAACCTAAAGCCTTGCTGCAATCTATTTTCAACCTTCAGCTTAGGCAGCAGCTGAATATTTAGGATTTAGATGCTAAATACATATTGGAGACAAAGCTGTTGTCCTAACAACTGAAGGAGTATTTAGATATCACTTTGGCTTTACTTCAAAAAATGAAGAAACAGAAGAAAGCAGAGCAAAAGCAGGATGGCGAGGAAGTGTTATCTGTAGAAGACACAAACTGTCACTTGTTCTTTGGTTCATGTTCTGGAAGCAATTCTATTTTGGAACTAAATATATGTAAAAGCAAAGCAAATCTAAGGTTTATATCTTTTATAAATAAAACAGTGTGTTTTCTTTCTTATAAACTTTAATGATTTTCAATACTAATTTTTAAAAAACATCTTTTGGGATAGACTGTCAGCAAAACTCTAGATTTTATTGTAAAAGCCTCCCAGTATTCTCTATTACAAAGGCTACAGTAATGCTCAATTTTCACAAACTGTGAAAAGTGGAAATAATCTCTTTGGGGAAGACAGACAAAAATCAGTCACCATGTTTGGGATAGCTCACCTTTATTTGTTTGAATTGGTAATCTTGAAATTCCTGAACCACCACAAATAAGTTGTCAACTGATCTCAGACAATGAACCTGGGTGAAAAAAAGAAACACACTTCTCAGAAAGCTTTTGAACAGTACAAGCTATCAACAATTAAGTATTTAAAAAATCAGGAATCATAGTTTTAAAGCAGCTACTAACTATATTTTATATTTTTAAAATGTCCCATCTCCCTAGTTTCTCATCTCTTTGGTTACCAATCAGCTTTCCCCTAGAGAAAGGGAAAAAGGGCACATGGAAAGAGAGAAGCATGAAGTGTTTTGTGGGAAACATGTCTTTCGTGGGAGAAGAGAAAGGTCAAGCCACTCAAGTGGGCTCTATCATATTTCCTCGATGGCTTTCTATGGTACACTGTATGCTGCAATGGTTAAATGTAGCGGATTTGAGCTCCAGTTCTGTGATTACTAGCTGAGTGACCCTGAGGAAATTATTTATGTGTCCTAAGCCTAATGATTAATAAGCATAACAATAGTGTCTATCTTCACAACACTGCTGAGGGTATTGGCTAAAATACTGGATGGAAAACATCTGCTTACCAATTCATCCACAGATATTTTCTGGGTACCTACTATATGCCAGACACTAAGAGCTTGGGATATATTGGTGGAAAAAAAAAAAAACAGAAAACAATCCTTGCCCTCTTGCTGCTTACGTGGTAATGAGATGTATCTTAGCTTTATTATAGTGAGATTGCAGTTTTCTGACCTTCATGTTTTATCTTGAGTGAGTTCTAATTACTTCTGAGCAAGAATTTTTGATGCAGGTTAAAAGGCAAATCTCTTTTATGTTTCATCACCAAAGGTTAAACATCTGCTAGATGCTGAAGTAAATAAAAACTGACATACTTAGAGAATTTCTTAAGTTGAATAGTACTCTTTCTGGTGAATTCAATCCTCAAGAAATACTAGATCACCTCTAAAAATGTAGCAATCCTACTACAGGTTGAGCATCCCAAATCTAAAAATCTGAAACTTTTTGAGCCCCAACACAATGCTCAAAGGAAATGCTCAGTGCAGCATTTCGGATTTTCAGATTAGAAATGCTCAACTGGCAGGCTGGGCGTGGTGGCTCAAGCCTGTATTCCCAGCACTTTGGGAGGCCGAGGCGGTTGGACCATGAGGTCAGGAGTTCGAGACCAGCCTGGTCAGGATGGTGAAACTCCGTTTCTACTAAATATACAAAAATTAGCTGGATGTGCTGGCGGGCGTCTGTAGTCCCAGCTACTTGGGAGAATCGCTTGAACCTGGGAGGCGGAGGATGCAGTGAGCCGAGATCGTGCCACTGCACTCCAGCCTGGTGACAGAGCAAGACTCTGTCTCAAAAAAAAAAAAAAAAAAAAAGCTAAAGTGGCAAGTATAATGCAAATATTCCAAAACTCCCCCTGCCCCTCTCCAAAAATCTGAAACACTTCTGGTCCTAAGGGATACTGAAACTACAGTCAAAATTACAAATCAGTACTCAATAGAAAATGCAGTAACTTTAAAATCTCCTGATTTGGGGCAGAGCAATGAAAATCAGAAAGGATTCCAGATTTGTAAATTCCAGGGTCTGTAAAATGAAAAGTAACCATAAAATGATCAACTTAGAAAACTATTTTAAATATTGCTCCATTCAAACCTGTGCCAGACTTTCCACTGAAATGACAAAATATATCTTGCCACGGTCTCTGCTGATTTTGCATGATGACCCAAGTTTCTCTCTCACTTCATCTGCAGCTGTTTGCTCAAAGCCAGTAGGTACAGTGGCTCCAATAGTGACTAGAAGCTCAGATTCACTTCTGAGGTCACTTTCTGTCACTTGTACAGAGCTCTGGTTCTCATGAAGGTTCACATCTAGGAGTTGGTTAGTGGCTTCTTCAATGTCACACATGTTGGCTGTGCTTCCAAGATCCCTAACACTGTCTCTTTAAAAGCAGTATTGTCCTTTAAAAGAGAAAGAAATAAAGCCCAAATATTGTCATCTCATATTTCAGTTATAATTAAAAACATAGGCTCTGAAGGGCAGGAAGAAGGCAACACACCTGATAAATAGTCACCAAAGTAAAAAGGGTTGAATAAACATGGGCACAGAGTGCAGGTTGTAAAACATGATGTTATTATTAAACAAGCAATACAGATACCATGGGAGAAAAAGAGACAAGAAGTATTTCCATAGCATGCAACGTTTGCTTTGGGGTAACCCATGTTGACAAAAGCCATTTCATAACTACAATAGAAGCTGCAGATTACACTCCAATACATTTCTGCATCTAGATGTTAAGAACATGGTTAGGTAAGAATATAGGGCTTGGCTGGGTGTGGTGGCTCACACCTGTAATCCCAGCACTTTGGGTGGGAGGCCGAGGCAGGAGGATCGCCTGAGGTCAGGAGTTTGAGACCAGCCTGGCCAACATGGTAAAACCCTGTCTCTACTAAAAATACAAACATTAGCCAGGCATGGTGGTGGGAGCCTGTAATCCCAGCTACTTGGGAGGCTGAGGGAGGAGAACTGCTTGAACCTGGGAGGTGGAGATTGCAGCAAGCTGAGATCATGCCACTGCACTCCGACCTGGGTGATAGAACGAGAGTCTGTCTCAAAAAAATAAATAAAATAAATAATAATAAAAATATGTGGCTTTTGGAGTTTCAGATAGATACAAGTTTGAATTTTTGCCTCCACCATCATAGGTTGAATGACTTCTGGCAAATTAATTCTCCCAAGCCTCCAAATGTAATTAAGTAATTAGTAATACCTCTTTCCTAGAGTTGTTAGGAGACAAGCGAGATTTAACTAATACCTCTTTCCTAGAGTTGTTAGGAGACAAGTGAGAGTGGTACATGGCCAGTCCAATAAGTAAAACTTATTAATAGGCTATCTTCTTCCCTCCTGTGAAGTAGACAGCACTTCACACATTTAAAAATGATTAACTGGGCTGGGCACACTGGCTCATGCCCGTAATCCCAGCACTTTGGGGAGCTACGGCGAATAGATGGCTTGAGGTCGAGACCAATCTGCGTTAATATGGCAAAACCTCATCTCTACCAAAAATACAAAAAAATAGCTGGGCGTGGTGGTGGGCACTTGTAGTCCCAGCTACTTGGGAGGCTGAGGTGGCAGGACTGCACTCCAGCCTGGGCGACACTGTGAGGCCCTGTCTCAAAAAAGAAAAAATTAAAAATAAAAATGGTTAACCGAACACTTGCTACCTAATGATTACAAACATTCAAATGCCTACTACTTGCCAGGCTCTGGGATCCACAGATGGGCATCAGGAGAAAAATCTTGGAAGTAACCTGAAATAGTAAAACAAACTTCCTATGCATAAGCTTTAGTGTGTGCTTGGGGCGGGGGGGCGGGGGCCGGGGGAAGTATTAGAGAGGTGGAGGGTCCATAGCTTACACCAGGTTTTCAAAGGGTTTGTGACTCAAAATAACTTAAGTGAGTACATAATACCTATACTGTCCTTGTGCTGTGCCAGCGATACAAGACAGTGTTTAACACTACGTCAATTCCCGCCGTTAAGAAAGTGACAGTCACTGTGAATACAATCTCCATCTTCTAAAAAAGGCAGCTGAGGTCAGCTAAAGGGCGCGTTCCGCACAAGGTCAGAGAGCCAATGAGAGGCGCAGAATGGAAGAAAACTCAAGGCTCCCAACTCCCACCCACAGGGCCCCGGGAATCCTAGGAAGCAGATAAAGGCCTGGGAGAGGGAGCAAGATGGGCTCCGCCACGAGACCGGGCTGAAGTCCGGCCCGGCGCCGGCCTCGGCTGCAAGAGGAAGGCCGCCCCTCTCTCCCCAAGCGGAAACACCAGAGGAGCCACACTCGGCCGTTCCCAGTCGCCGTCAGTTACCGCCGCCAGCGAAGACTCTTTCAGCTCCCGCACTCCATTGGCCTCTCGCGGTCAGCTCACGCCGCCGGAAGCCGCCCCCGGAAACGGAAGTCAGACTGCGGGTCACGGTGGCTCCACACTAGCAGCGGCGGCGGGGGTGGGGGGGCGGGAAGGAGCATGCGCTGGAAGCTCTGTGCTCTTGGTTTTGAGGATCGTCAGCAAGCCGAAAGCGGAGAGTCAGGGGCCTAGTTCCCTGTCATGGTATTTGCTAACGTTTAGAGAGTGCTTCCCCTTGCCGAGCACTGGGTAAGAGCTTTACATGCGTCATCTCATTTGGAACAAGTCTCTTTTTTTCCAGCACCTATGAAGTGGCAGTGGCTGATTTCTGTTTTAAAGCTGGAGAAACAGTCTCTCCAGCTTAAATATCTTTCCCAAAATGTCATGCCACCAGTTCCTGATTTCTGTATTGCCATCACTATTTTAGCACTATTTACTTAATATTTTCCTTTAGTTAAAAAAAAAAAAAAAGAAATAGTGGGGCTCACTATGTTGCCTAAGCTGGTCTTGAACACCTGGGCTCAAGTGATTCTTCTGTCTAGCCCTCCTGAAGTGCTGGTATTACAGTCATGAGCCACTGTGCCCAATCAGATGAACTTTATTTCTCATAAAGTGTTGAACCTGGCCGGGCATAGTGGCTCACGCCTGTAATCCCAGCACTTTGGGAGGCTGAGGCGGGTGGATCACTTGAGGTCAGGAGTTTGGGGCCAGCTTGGCCAACATGGTGAAACCCTGTCTATACTAAAAATACAAAAATTAGCTGGATGTGGTAGCCTGCACCTGTAGTCCCAGCTACTTGGGGAGATGAAGCAGAATTGCTTGAACCCGGGAGGCGGAGTTTGCAGGGAGCCAAGATTGTGCCACTGCACTCCAGTCTGGGAGCAAGACATCATCTCAAAAAAAAAAAAAAAAAAAAAGGGTTGAACCTGCATGGTAGCCATTTTGACAGACTGGGAGCCAAGATTGTGCCACTGCACTCCAGTCTGGGAGCAAGACATCATCTCAAAAAAAAAAAAAAAAAAAAGGGTTGAACCTGTATGGTAGCCATTTTGACAGACTGGGAAGCCTAGCTTCCAGTCAGAAGCCAAAAATACAAAAACACCTCCAGGGTTGGAAGAATAAGACAGGGATTTGTGCTAAACACAGTGGCCAAATATACATGTTAAATATACTGTAGGAGGGATCATAAATATTTATGAAAGGAGCAACTTGGGGATGTGCAGTTGAACTTCATGCCTCTCTATGGATCCCATGTTTAAAAAATGGTGGCCTTAGCATTATCCAAGGGTGGAGTTGTCTACCACTTGACTTCAAAAGGTGAAGCAGGGACGTGAAAACCCTCACTGCACGTCCTGTGTAGACTGGCCAGAACCACTCCCTGGATAGTCGGTGGTCTCTTATCAGGAAGGAATGCTGGTCGGTTGTTCTGTTGAAACTGCAAATGGGAGGGTCAGCATCAGGCTGGTGGAGTGAGTCTTTCAAAAGGGCTGGTTTCTGTTTAACCTTTAGGAAAGAAAATCTAATGGCGATTATAGAGGGAGGGGTTATAAAGAGGTGTGTCTGACTTCCCATCCTGTCATGAGTAGTAACTCAGCTTCCAAGTTTTTTCTAGGGTCTTCTTGGCCAAGAGAGGGCCTGTTCAGTCAGTTAGGGGGCATAGAATTTTATTTTTATTTCTCAGTTGACAAACGTTAACTTACTGTAAAAAGAAACTTAACAACCCAACAACAAAAAGATAAACCGAATTTAAAACAAAACAAAACCAAAGAGAACACAATTTATAAATGTGCAAAGGGGCTGGGAGTGGTGGCTCATGCCTGTAGTCCCAGCACTTTGGGAGACTGAGGTTAGTGGATCACTTGAGCTCAGGAGTTTGAGACTAGCCCTGGCAACATGGCAAAACTCTGTCGCTACAAAAAAATAGCAAAAATTAGCTAGGCATGGTGGCACTCACCTGTAGTCCCAGCTACTCGGGAGGCTGAGACAGGAGAATAGCTTGAGCTGGTGAGGTTGAGGCTGTAATGAGTTATCACACCACTGCACTCCAGCCCAGGTGACAGAGTGAGACCTTGTCTCAAAAATAAAATAAAAAATATGGCCAGGCGCGGTGGCTCAAGCCTGTAATCCCAGCACTTTGGGAGGCCGAGACGGGCGGATCATGAGGTCAGGAGATCGAGACCATCCTGGCTAATATGGTGAAACCCCGTCTCTACTAAAAAATACAAAACACTAGCCGGGCGACGAGGCGGGCGCCTGTAGTCCCAGCTACTCGGGAGGCTGAGACAGGAGAATGGCGTGAACCCGGGAGGCGGAGCTTGCAGTGAGCTGAGAGCCGGCCACTGCACTCCAGCCTGGGCGGCAGAGCAAGACTCCGTCTCACAAAAAAAAAAAAAAAAAAATATGTAAAGGGCTTGAACAGATATTTCTCCAAAGATAGACAAATGGCCAATAAGCACATGAAAAGATGCTGAACATCAGTAGTCACTAGGGAATTGCAAATTAATCACAATGGGATACTCATCAAAATGCCTAAAAGTAAAAGCCAAAAAAATCAACGGTTCCAAGTTCAAATGAGTATGTGGGGCAATGAAACACTTACACATTGCTGATGAAAATGCAAAATGATATATCCCCTGGTATGGTTTAGCTCTGTGTCCCCACCCAAATATCATCTTGAATTATACTCCATAATTCCCACGTGTTGTGGGAGGGACCCGGTGGGAGATAATTGAATCACAGGGGTGGTTCCCTGCATACTGTTCTTGTGGTAGTGAATAAGTCTCACAAGATCTGATGGTTTAGTAAGGGGTTTCCACTTTTGCTTCTCTCATTCTCTCTCTTGCTGTCGCCATATAAGAAGTGCCTTTCACCTTCCACCATGATTGTGAGGCCTTCCTAGCCACATGGAACTGTAAGTCCATTAAACTTCTTTTCTTTTGCAGATTGCCCAGTCTTGGGTATGTCTCTATCAGCAGTGTGAAAATGGACTAATACACATCCATTGGAAAACAATTTAACCTTTCCTCAAAAAATTAAACATAGAACATATTACTCACCAATTCCACTACAGATAATTTCCGACTTAGGATGGTTTGACTTAACACTTTTTTGACTTTACAATGGGCTTATGGGTTATAATGCATTTTTAACTTATAACATTTTCTATGTATGGTGAGTTTATTGGGATATAATCCCACTGTGAGTCAAGGAAAATCTGTAATTGCTTTATACCCAAGAAGACTGAAAACAGGTGTTCAAACAAAAACTTGTACACAAACTGGGAATGCTGGCTCATGCCTGTAATTCCAGCAATTTGGGAGGCAGAGGTGGGAAGATTGCTTGAGTCCAAGAGTTCGAGACCAGCCTGCACAACATAGGGAGACCTGTCTCTACAAAAAATTTAGAAAGTAGCTGGGTGTGGTGGCACTCACCTGTGGTACCAGGTACTCAAGAGGCTGGCATGGGAGGATTGCTTGGGCCCAGGAGTTCGAGTCTGCAGTGAACTACGATTGTACCACTGTACTCCAGCCTGGGCGACAGAGGGGTTATAAAGACAACTTTATACAACAAAACAACAAAAACAACAACTTGTACACAACTGTGCCTAGCAGCCTTATTGATTTAGCCAAAAAGTGGAAATAACCCAAATGTTCATCAGCCAGTGAGCAGATAAACAAGTGTGTTATATCTATACAGTAGAATATTATTTGATCATAAAAAGGAATGGAGTACTGTGATGTTATGATACGTTGGTTTTTATCCACAGTTCCTAGCTCATAACTTTCCTAGCCCATTTTACAGTAAACAGAATCTCTTTCTCTGACCTTCTCTTGCCCTCCTTTCACCTGCCTACTTGACAAGACTCTAATCTGATTGTGGTCATAAGGCACCCATTCCAGAGAGGACCCTACCCCGTACCCTGGAGGAAGGAATGCTGCACAGAGAGGCCAAGAGACATCTGAATAGACAGACCTTGCTGGGTTTAGAGCATACTTTTTTTGTTCAATCAGTTTTTGATATGGTTGTCCATGCTTCAATCATGAGCAACCAATGAAGTCTTCATGAAAGGCCAGAAGGAGCACGAGGAATTTCATCCCAAAATATGGCTCCCTGGTATAATGAGGATTTTGAGTTAAAAACCCTTAGGGATCAAGTTGGAAGATACTTTTTCCCTATCTACATAAAGATAGAATGGACCCTCCAAGGAGAACAGTTGCTCCCCTCCTTGTCTCATTATCCATTACAGGAAAGAAGACCAAGTGTGTACCTGAATGGACCCTTTTATAAGATCATGACTGTCCCTGAGGATCATTTAAGTTCCAAAGAGAACTATTAACGAATTAATTTCTGTTCCCCATCCAATCATTCTCCCTAGTAACCATTTATTGCCCCTAAATAGAATTTATATCCCCCACCATAATCTGTTTTGCCAGGATCCAAGTCCATGTTCTTTCTGTAACCTCAAGATGATATGTAGGCGTCTGAACCCCATTGGGATATTGGGCAATCACTCTGTAATTCTCCCTGTGTACATGGTTTAATAAATTTACATACTTCTTCTTTTATTAATCTGCCTTATTGTGAGTAGGTTTTTCAGTGAACCTTGGCCCTCTGATGGGCGTCCTTTCCCTATCCCTTGCCCTGTGCATCTCTTCATCTGTATCCTTTGTAATATCCTTTGTAATGAACCAGAAAATGTAAGTGTTACAATGGGTTCTGTGAGCCACTCCAGCAAATCAATTGAACCCAAAGAGGGGGTCATGGAAACCTCAACTTAAAGCCTGTTGGTCAGAAGTTCTGGAGACCCAAACTTGCAACTGGTATCTGAGGTGGGGGCAGTCTTGGAGACTGAACCCTTAACCTGTGGGGATCTGACATTATGTCTAGGTAGATAGTGTTGAAATTGGAGAACACACAGCAGGTGTCCGCTGCAGAATTGATTGCTTGCCTGCTGGCTGATGAGGAGAAATCCCCACATATTTTGGGGTCCCAGAAGTCTTCTGTGTTGATGACCGTTTTTGTGTTGGTGTGAGAGCAGAGGAGAAGCATGGTTTGAGAGTTTTTCCAAAGTACAGATATATTCTACAATGTGGATGGACATTTGAAACATTATGCTGAGATGCCAGACACAAAAGACCATATGTTATACAGGCATATGTGATTTTATTATATGAAATATTCAGAATAGGTAATATATAGAGACAGAAGGCAGGTTAATAGTTGCTTAGGGCTGGGGGAAATATGGGGATTGGCAAGTGATAGCTAAAGGGGATAGAGTTTCTTATGGAAGTCATGAGAATGTTCTGGAATTAGGTAGTAAAGATGGTCACACATTGTTATGAATATACTAAGAAACACTAAATTTTACACTTTAAAATATTTCAGAGTTTGAGACCAGCCTGGCCAACATAGTGAAAGCCCGTCTCTACTAAAAATACAAAAACTAGCTGGGTGTGGTGGCATGCACCTCTAATCCCAGCTACTTGAGTGACTGAGGCAGGAGAATCATTTGAACCTGGGAAGCAGAGGTTGCAGTGAGCTGGGATTGTGCCACTGCACTCCAGTCTGGAAGACAGAGTGAAACTCCAGAAACTCCAGAGTGAAAAAAAAAAAAAAAAAAAAAAAAAATTCAGATGGAGAATTTTGTGTTATGTGATGTTTTACAAAGAGAAAAGGAAACTTTGGTCTTATGGGTAACTCATCATTTCCCTCTTAGACTTACTGGGAGACTTAAAGGAGATTAACACATTACCAGGCAAATAATTAAAATAAGCAATATCCTTAAGAGTAAATACAATGAAAACAAAACAAAGTTATTAAATTCTGATCAGACACTGTTCCTTGCACAGGCTCTAATGTAAGGCCCATTTTATACTCTTTTTTTTTTTTTTGCTTTTACATACTCCCCAGAAGAGTAACATTCTGTATTCTTTAAGGATAAATTATCAAGCCAGGTATGGTGGTGTGTGCCTGTAATTCCAGCTAATTGGGAGGCAGAAGTGGGAGGATCACTTGAGCCTAGGAGTTTAAGACCATCAGATACGGCCAGGCGCGGTGGCTCAAGCCTGTAATCCCAGCACTTTGGGAGGCCGAGACGGGCGGATCACGAGGTCAGGAGATTGAGACCATCCTGGCTAACATGGTGAAACCCCGTCTCTACTAAAAAATACAAAAATCTAGCCGGGCGAGGTGGTGGGCGCCTGTAGTCCCAGCTACTCGGGAGGCTGAGGCAGGAGAATGGCGGGAACCCGGGAGGCGGAGCTTGCAGTGAGCCGAGATCCGGCCACTGCACTCCAGCCCCGGCAACAGAGCGAGACTCCGTATCAAAAAAAAAAAAAAGAAAAAAAAGACCATCAGATACATGCTACAATATGGATGGACTTTTGAAATATTATGCTAAGACGCCAGACATGAAAGACCACATACATACCTACATGATTTTATTTACATGAAATATCCAGAATAGGCAAATTATAGAGACAGAAAGCATAGTGAGATCCCATTATCAATAAAAAAAAATGTGTGTATATTTTGAGATGAGGTCTCACTCTGTTGCC
This sequence comes from Rhinopithecus roxellana, assembly GCF_007565055.1. Classification (NCBI taxonomy): domain Eukaryota; kingdom Metazoa; phylum Chordata; class Mammalia; order Primates; family Cercopithecidae; genus Rhinopithecus; species Rhinopithecus roxellana. Next base: position 89,937,214 of record NC_044549.1, on the reverse strand, counting down.
CAGGCTGGAGTGCAGTGATGCGATCTCAGCTCACTGCAACCTCTGGCTCCCAGGCTCAAGTGACTCTCCCACCTCAGCCTCTGGCTCACACCACCATGCTTGGCTAATTTTTGTATTTTTAGTACAGATGGGGTTTTGCCATGTTGCCCAGGCTGGTCTTGAACTCCTGAGCTCAAGTGATCTGCCTGCCTTGGCCTTGTAAAGTGCTGGGATTACAGGCATGAGCCACCGCACCCACCCCCCAAAATAAAATAATATAAATCAATATAAATTACAAATATTAGAGACAAACTAGCAATAATGAGATTTTCTTGCCATAATGAGAGAGATTAAATCATGAAAAAGAAAATATTCTCTTGAGCTGATTCAGTGTTATTTAATGCCTATCTTTGTACTATCTAAAATCATGTCCCAGGCTGGTCACAGTGGCTCATGCCTGTAATCCCAGCACTTTAGAAGGCCAAGGCAGGTGGGTTGCTTGAGCTCAGGAGTTTGAGACCAACCTGGGCAACATGGCAAAACGTCATCTCTACAAAAAATACAAAAATTAGCTGGCCATGGTAGGGCATATCTGTGGTCCCAGCTACTTGGGAGGTTAAGGTGGGAGGATTGCTTGAGCCTGGGAGGTGGAGGTTGCAGTGAGCCAAGATCGTGCCATGGTATTCCAGCCTGGGTGACAGTGAGATTCTGTCTCAAAAATAAATAAATAAATAAATAAATAAATACATAAATAAAAAATTTATGTCCCTTAAACAGGTCTCACAGTTCAGGAAATATCACTCTAGCACGTGTTGTTCACCAGTAGTATGTTACTGTGGTTTGAATGTGTCCCACCAAAGTTCATGTGTTTGAAACTTAATCCCCAGTGGAACAGTGTTGAGAAGTGGGATCTTTAAGTGGTGATTAGGTCATGAGGGCTCTGGCTAGATGAATGAATTAATGCTGTTATCATGGAAGTAGGTTAATTATTGCAGGAGTAGATTCCAGATAAAAGGATGAGTTTCGCTCCCTTCTCCTTCTCATGTGTGTTCTCTTTCCCTTCTGCCTTCTGCCATGGGGTGACATAGCAAGAAGGCCCTCACCAGATGCCAGCACCTTGACATTGGACTTTCCAGCCTCCAGAAGTGGGAGAAATAAATGTCTTTACTCTATAAATTACCTGTATTCTAATGGAAGAAACAGATAATACAGAAAATATATACATCACATTTCTGTGGTAATAAGCATTATGGAGAAAAACTAGGCAAGGTGGTTGGTAGACAGTGCTGGAGAGGTGAAGGGATATACTATTGTATATCAGGTGGTCAGGTAAAGCCTCTTTGATAAGGTGACAAAGTAGACCCTGAATGAAACAACAGAGCAAGCTATTTAGATAGCCAGGAGGGGAGCATTCCAGGCAGAAGGCTACAGCATACTCAACAGGGCCTAGGAATAGCCAGGTGGCCAGTGAGGCTGCAGAGGAGTGAGTGGATAGAGGTAGAAGAGAGATGGGATGAGTGCATCATACAAGTCAGTGTTTCACAAATTATCACCATGCCTTACCAAAACAAACAAACAAACAAACAATCACACTGGCTGCTGCCTGGACAATGTTAGGGAGCAGGAATGGAAGCAGTTACTAGGTGATTTCATTGGTCCAAGTGAGAGATGACGGTAGTTCAAACTAGGATATTAGGGGTGGGTGTGGTGAGAACTGTCAAATTCTGGGGTTATTTTGAAGGATGTGCCGTCATTGCTGATGCATTAGATTTGGGTTTGAAAAGAAAGGAGAGGAAGTTTGAGGGTCAGACCTAGCAGATTTGCTGATTTAGAGAAACCATGTCCTGCTGACAGATGCATGGCCAAGAACAAGGCTAAACTGTCACAAAGGAAGTACAAGTGGACACGTGCTCGTTATGGTTTTGGTTTATTACGAAGAAAAATGGTATGTTAGTTTATATCAGAAAGAACTGGATGACCTCCTTGGAAAATACTGACTAAAGTGGATCTTGCTAGAAAATGCCAGTTTGAGACAGGTAACATCACATGTGGAAATTGAAGCCTCTCATTTCTTTCTAACTGGAAGTAGTGGTTATATTAAACTAAAGAGTAAACAAGCAAATGATTAAGTGTGATGATTCATATTAGATACAGTGACACAAATAAGGAACTCAGTGGTGGTTGTTCCCATGAACCTAGATATCTATTTTACCTTAATATCTTCCTATCCTTGCCTACTTGCCTATTCTTTTTTTTTTTTTTTTTTTTTGGAGACAAGAGTCTCTCTCTGTCACCCAGGTTGGGGTGCAGTGGTGCAATCTCGGCTCACTGCAGCCTCCGCCTCCTGGGTTCATACCATTCTCCTGCCTCAGCCTCCTGAGTAGCTGGGCCTATAGGCACCCGCCACCATGCCCGGCTAATTTTTTGTATTTTTATTAGAGACAGGGTTTCACCGTGTTAGCCAGGATGGTCTCAATCTCCTGACCTCGTGATCCACCCGCCTCGGCCTCCCAAAGTGCTGGAATTACAGGCATGAGCCACCGCTCCCGGCCTCTTTGCCTGTTCTTTTTTTTTTTTTTTTTTTTTTTTTTTTTTCCTGAGACGGAGTCTCGCTCTGTCGCCCAGGCTGGAGTAGTGCAGTGGCCAGATCTCAGCTCACTGCAAGCTCCGCCTCCCGGGTTCCCGCCATTCTCCTGCCTCAGCCTCCGGAGTAGCTGGGACTACAGGCGCCCGCCACCTCGCCCGGCTAGTTTTTTGTATTTTTTAGTAGAGACGGGGTTTCACCATGTTAGCCAGGATGGTCTCGATCTCCTGACCTCGTGATTCGTCCGTCTCGGCCTCCCAAAGTGCTGGGATTACAGGCTTGAGCCACCGCACCCGACCTGCCTGTTCTTAAAGTAAAACAAGGTCCTGGGTAGAAGGTCAGATAGTACAGCCACTCCCTTGCCCACCTCCTTCCTCTCCTGCAGAGAGAGGCAAGGACCATTAGCCACTTCTGCTTTTTGTTTCTATGGTGATTACCTTCATGGCTCCAAAAGACATGTTTGTAGTGCCATTTCTTGCTTTTTCAATTTTTGCTATTATCTGTGGACTCTGCTATGGTACTTGAAATTTAGCCTATTAACATAACCACCGTCCTATCTTCCCCTTCCTTCTCCTGCCATTATAGCTACAACCCAATGTAGTTTGTTCTTCTACATTAAATTTACCTTTGTAAGTGTAAGGGATATGTTAGTATGAAACATCTTCTTGTTCTGTCAGCTATATACAGCATCTCTTGATCCCCCGCACTGTGAGACGAGGGTTTCATTAGCACTCCTGGCCTTTACCTCTCCTCTCTTCCTTGTACTCCCCAATCTATTTTGTTAAAAGAAGATCCCACTTGGCCAGTTGGATTCCTGTGGGGATGTCATTGAAAGAAGGATGCCCCTACACCTGCTTTTCATTCAGTACGCTACTGAAATTCCATCTCCCTCAAGAAAACCTTTTGGGACCTCATTGGGAAATAAGAGATGTATCTATTAATATAATCTTAATGAAATAATAGCCTAGGACTCCATGAACCTTTAACCTGGAAGACCTTTGTCCTGTCAGGTGTTAACAACTAAAGGGAAATACAGTCAGCTTTGGCTGTGCCCTAAGCAAGCAGGGGCTTATTTACTTTTCCCATGCCCTTTTAAGCCAAAGGCTATAAAACCGCTTTAGTAACATAACCCCTGTGAGAACTTGCTGGTGGACTTAGTGCCATCACAGTAAATTTTCAGGAGAATGTATATGAAATTTATTCTTCTCCTTGAATTTCATATTGATAAGTAAGTTGATTTAAAAGCAGCTCATTCGTTTGGAAAGGAACTGTATCCTTATAACTGAGATTACCTTATAACTGAGATTACTGAGCTGGGGAATGCAGCACCCCTGCCACCTAGTGGTTCCTCCTGCTGAAACACTGCTCTTGCAAAGCACAGAAAACACAAATTAAGTTAGTATAGGAGTCAAATACAGCGAATGTCTTGAATCAGGGAAACTTTCATTCCCTCCTCCCTTTGTGAAATCAGAGGAAAGAAAAGAGCACTGACAAGGGAGAATGTTGTAGGTAAACATGGATAGCCACCAGGTCTGCTGCACAAAGGGGGCAGCTGCAGGAAGCAGAAAGCACAACAAATGAACAAAGAAAGGGACAGGATCCCTCAGCAGTGGTCACTGCAGCAGCAACACGGGGCCAATTTGGGAGGCAGAATCAGCAGCAAGATCACCAGGGACAATGATGATAAAGCCACATAGGCTCAGCATCAGCAACAGCCCTAGAGACTGTGGCTTTGGGACTGTAGTACTGCTTGATTTAGGGTAAACCAATCAGGACACTCAGGGAACAACAGAAATCAACATTTCCAGAGCACATACTCAGTTGAGGCAGAGTTTTACCTGTATGTCACATAATAGTCTATGGGGCTAGATATTCTTATTAGCCGTGTTATACAGGTGATGAAATTGAGGCTAACTAACTGGACTAAAGTCACAGAGTTGATGAGACTTAGAGCCAAGATTCAAATGCACACCAAGGTGGCCTGACACCAGCTGCAGAGCTCTTAACTACAGACATGCATTGCTCAAAGAAGGGGATATGTTCTGAGAAATGTGCTGTTAGGTGATTTTGTCATTGTGCGAATATCATAGGGTGTACTTAACACAAACCTACACCGTATAGCCAACTACACACTGTTAACAAAAGACCATGAGGCCGGGTATGGTGGCTCATGCCTGTAATCCCAGCACTTTGGGAGGCTGAGGTGGGTGGGTCATCTGAGGTCAGAAGTTTGAGACCAGCCTGGTCAACATGGTGAAACCCCATCTCTACTAAAAGTACAAAAATTAGCCAGGTGTAGTGGTGCACGCCTGTAATTTCAGCAACTCAGGAGGCTGAGGCAGGAGAATCACTTGAAGCTGGGAGGTGGAGGCAGCAGTGAGCTGAGATCGTGCCACCGCACTTCAGCCTGGGCGACAGAGTGAGACTCTATCTCAAAATAAATAAATAAAAAAGGCCATGACAACTGTGGAGGAAAAAGGGAGGATTTTATTTTCTGTAAAAAACAATCTGCAGATTGGGGAAATGCAGCCCCAGGTGTAAAACAGTGGGCTCCAAGCAGGGCAGAAAGTTAGAGATTATAAAGGCAAAAACCGCAGGGCAGGGGAGGATAATCAGGGGAGTCAGGAACAAAGTCTCAATTGGATGGCCTTAAAGCCCCACATGTCGGTTGGCAGGAGGTGGTCTTTTGGTGGTCAACTGGGAAATTCCCAGCTGCCGTTGTTTCCAGGAACTCTTCTTTGACTTGGTTGCAGAAAAACAGGTTTTGCAACATTCTCTAAGGACACGAAGAGCTTGACTGCACCCTCACCCTTCCATGGCCCCGTGGGTCTGTTTTTACTTTTGAGCCACAGGGAGTCCATTTTGTCTGTTAACTGGGGGTATAATTTGACAACACGTAGGCTGTTTGATATAGCCTATTGCTCCTAGGCTACAAACCTGACAGTATGTTACTGTAGTGGATACTGTAGGCAATTGTAACACAATGGTAAGTATATGTGTATCTAAACATAGAAAAGGTACAGGAAAAATCAAGTATTATAATCCTATGGGACCACTTTTGTATATACGGTCCATGCATTCACTAAAGCTTTGTTATGCAGCATGTGACTGTACTAGGCTCTTCTTCCCTCAGGGAGGAGGGAATGTGGGGTTCAATCCCTTTAGCTCTACTGACCTTCATATTGAGGGATGTTTGTGAATTGGAACTCTAAGGTGATTAAGCTTGGTCCTAGATCTACCAATTTGCAAAAGGATATTTAGCCTTTCAGGAACATTTTCCTTGACTGGAAAATAGGAATAAAATGGTAACTATCCCATTAATTGCTGGGAAGTTTCACTGAGATAAGGTAAAGTTTCTGGCACATGGCAAATGAAGTAGATTGCCTACAGAGGTTTTTCAACAATTCTTCTCATGGTTGTAAGTACCATTATTGCTTTCTACAAGAGGTGGAATCTAGGCTGGGTTTATGATTTGCTTTGACCTCCTAGAATGTGGCAGATGTGTCATTGGCTAATTCCAAGTCTAGGTTGCAAGAGCTTCCTTTTTTCCTCTCTTGGACTGCTCTTGCCTCTATGTAAAGAAGCCCAGCCTAGACTCTTGCATGTTGAAAGACCACATGAAAAAAGAGGCATGAGGGAGCCAGCATCCCAGCAGAGCCCACCATCTGACTACAGTCACATGAGCAAGCCTGGGTGAGCCCAGAACTCACATGCCAACCCCCAGGATGACAAGAAATAATAAATCATTGTGGTAAACTACTAAGTTTTGGGATAGTTTGTTATGTAGCAAATAGTAAGTTCTCAGTTAATGGTATCTATTAATATTACAGTTGGTGCTGGTGAGAAATTCAGCCAGCTAGCTGGCTCATCATTTCTTAGACCATGGATTTTTTTCCCCCTTTTACCAGAATAGCTGGAAGAAACAAGAGTTACATGTGCAAATGAACACTGTTTATTACAAATGTGTCTGATTTCTTTATTAAAACAGAAAGACGGCCGGGCGCGGTGGCTCAAGCCTGTAATCCCAGCACTTTGGGAGGCCGAGACGGGCGGATCACGAGGTCAGGAGATCGAGACCATCCTGGCTAATACGGTGAAACCCTGTCTCTACTTAAAAATACGAAAAACTAGCCGGGCGACGAGGCGGGCGCCTGTAGTCCCAGCTACTCGGGAGGCTGAGGCAGGAGAATGGCGTGAACCCGGGAGGCGGAGCTTGCAGTGAGCTGAGATCCGGCCACTGCACTCCAGCCTGGGTGGCAGAGCAAGACTCCGTCTCAAAAAAAAAAAAAAAAACAGAAAGACTATTGAGAAAGTCTATTCAGAAAGACTTTGTTAGCACCTCAAACTACCATCTACATTTGAAATTATGTGGAAGCCTATTTCTTCAAAGGTATTTACAACTCAGACTTTTCACTAAATCCATTGTACTGGGACCTTCCTAGCCATTATGTTGAAGAGTTTGGGGCATGGACAGGGACTTACCCATTTCATCTAGCATCTCAAAGCCTTGAAGATGATACTTTAACCTTCTTCTCCTTTGCATTCCCCTCCCTAAATTCTCTTTTTCTGTCCATACATATCCTTTCCCTCTCTCCTTGCCTTTCCTATCTCTTTTCCTTGTTGTGATGATTAAATAAGACCTTCCCTACTGAAATGTAAGCTCCAAGAAGGAGATTTTCATCTGTTTTGTTCTCTACAAAATATTCTTTGCTTAGAAAAGTGCCTGGCACACCCAAGATGTGCAATGAATAAGTGTTGACTGAATTAAATTATGCAAATAAAGCACTTAGGACAGTGTCTGACGTACAGTAGATGACACTCAATAAATATAACCTATGGCAACTGAGTGCTGTAATAAATGAAATTATTCACATTTGTCTTTCTTTCTTTCATTTTTTTTTTTTGCACATCACTCCTTTATTATACAGATCAGGAAAAAGGATTTAGTACTGTTATGCTCAAATGAACACTGGACCCATGTGTCAGGGCCAAGCAACTAGAACATGATTCAGAAATCAGTCAGAGAAAGATACACTTGGACAGGACCAAGAGGCATTTCATTGTCACGAAACACGGCTGGGGAGGAATTCCAAAACACACAGCAGGAAGCACTTCTAACCCTCAGAGGTCAAGGAGCTTATCCCATATTGGTGTGAGGAATGGCTTATTTTCTGATGACCACATGTAGGACTATTTCAGCTGCCAAGAGAAATCCCAGAAGGGTTATTGTTTTGCATTATTTATATATACTATACCTTTTTTAAAAAATAAAAGTAAATGTAACACATAAACTAAATTCAGGATTGATCCCAACCTTCTAGAGCTAGCTTCTCTGGGGTCAGGGAAGAAACAGTTGTCACATCACCATGCAGGTTACATTCATCTTCCACTGGAATGACTGGAGCCCCCAGGCAGTGGCTTAACTACGTAAGAGCACAGGACTAGCTCCTGGGGGCAGACAGGCTGTCTTGCTTCATTGGTGATGGCTTAGCGTGGTTCCTACCCACAAGTCCTTAGTAAACAAAGCACTTGTAAAAACCCAGGTCACTACCTTTAGACTCTCTTGGAACAGAGGAGCTTTTCCACAGCTTGGGCTGAGACCCCATGCCCTAGAAGTGCTGTTCTGACTAGATTGTATGAAGGGAGTGGGTGCAGGAGACAAAATGGCTAAAATGAAAATGGAAGCCACTGGTCCCCATCTGCAATTACAGCTCAAGATGCCTACAGATGTGGTCAGTGTGACATGTGCAGGAGGGAGGGGCAGAGCGATGCGATGGGCAGGCAGGGTGCCCCTGGGGACAGTAGCCTGCCCGCTGGCCTTTACTTCTTGGCCTTGCCCTGGTCAGCCACAGCTTCCATGGCTTTATGCATGGTCTCTTCATTACCCAGGAACTGCAGGCGCTTGATGGGCTTCAAGTTCTTGTCCAATTCATAGATAATGGAAATACCAGTGGGCAGGTTCAGCTCCATGATAGCCTCTTCAGAGAGGCCCTCCAGATGCTTGACAATGCCCTGGGGGCTGTTGGCATGGGCTGCAATTGGTACCTGTTTCCCCTTCTTGATTTGGGGAACTATTTCTTCATTCCAAAAGCGCAGAGCCCTGGCAATAGTGTCCTTCAGACTTTCACAGGAGGGTAGCAGATCTTCAGTGAGGTCTGCAAACCTGTGATTCTTACTGATGTTGTAGAAAGGATGGTTGGGCTCCATCAGAGGTGGTGGGACATCATAGGAGTGCCTCCAGATCTTCATCTGGGCATCACCATACTTTGCAGCAGTTTCTGCTTCATTGAGATCGGTCAGACACCCATAGTGCCGCTCATTGAGGCACCAATTCTCACTACTGGCAGCCACGTCTGATCAATGACATCTAGCACTGTCCAGAGGGTCTGGATCACTCTCTTCTGCACTGAGATGAAGCAGATGTCAAACTCAGCCGGCTTCTCACAGCGCCTGCCTGTTGCACTTCACCTCCTCATGGCCCACTGGGCTCAGGTCAGTGTTGTACCAGCCGCTGAAGTGGTTTTCCAGTTTCCATACGCTCTCGTGTGCTGGATCAGCACCAATTTGTAGGCAGCCTTGGTGGCGGGCTGGGGATGCGACACTGACGGGGGTTCGCAGTTTCTGGAGGCACATTTGTCTTTTTAAATGTTTTGATTACTTTTAGTCTTTCTCCCTTTTCTTTCCACTCTTTTTTTCACTCTTTGTGTCTTTCTTCTATCTCTTCCTTAGTAATTGCATATCCTCTGCTACCTTTACTGTGGTGTGCAAGGGACCCTCATAGATGTCATTTCACCTACCACAGACAATGTGCAGAGAAAAGGTTTTGGAGCTTTGTCTTGGATGAAATGTAACTATTTGTGATTCATAGCTGACTTAGTACTGCACATGAAATTCTACTATTGTGGTGAACCCAATTTTGGTGCTACCGAATAATGAGGAGCCTAGATGATTGAAAATGGCAAGCTCATTAGGTTGTAGCCTAACAAATGCGTGGTGGTACATGTCTGTGAGCGTGTGGGTGTTTTAGTGCCTGTTGGTGAGTAACCATGCTACTTTTGGCAGTAGAAATGTGAGCAAAATCAAGTAGTACTGATTTAGCCAATTTTCTCTTCTCTTCCTCCATAAGGGAATGGAAATGTACTACTCAGTAGGTCAGTTCTTTCTCAGGCTGGTAACATTACAGAATCCCTGCTGAAATGCAAGCTGGGCTGGTGGAAATCAGATTTCCACATCCTTTTATAAGCTTTGTTTGTCAAGGTAAATCCCATACATTGTAAAAGCATGACTTCCTAGGGCTAGATGGGAAAATAAGAAGCTTTGAACCTATCACCAGAATCAGTTGTACAGATGTCTTCATTTCCTTGGATAGTAACTCATATAGGAAGATCTGTCTCCTCTTTTCTGCCAGTCTTTCATGTTCTAATCAAGAGTATGAATCTGCAGGTCAGTGGCTGAGTAGCTTGGGCTGAGCACAGAATAGTGTTTTTGTAGTTCTCACCAGCCTTGTTTATGCTTAGATTAGGCTCATTGGTAGCTCAGACCTCGTAGCCCTACTGATATTTAGCAGAGTCCTGCATATATTCTTCTGTAATGTAAGACTAGTGTTTCAAAAACTGAGAGTTGGCCCTGTCTCTACAAATTTAAAAAAATTATTACTTAAAAAATTATACATAGATGTATGCCTACTCACCAGCCAGGCATGGTGGTGCATGCTTGTGGTCCCAGCAACTTTGGAGGCTGAATCTCTCACCTAAGTCTGAAAAATTGAGGCTACAGTGAGCCGTGATCATGCCACTGCACTCCTGCCTGGGCAGCAGAGCAATACCCTGTCTCGAAAACAAAGAAACAAGAAAAGCAACAGAGTTGAGAGGAGAGTGAGTCTTTGAGCCTCCTTGTCATCTTTCCTCAAAATGCTTTTAGTTGGCTGGGCACAGTGGCTCATGCCTATAATCCCAGCACTTTGGGAGGCCAAGGCAGGCAGATCACCTGAGGTAAGGAGTTCGAGACTAGCCTGGCCAACATGGTGAAACCCTGTTTCTACTAAAAATACAAAAAAATTAGCTGGGTGTGGTGGCAGGCGCCTGTAATCCCAGCTACTTGGGAGGCTGAGGCAGGAGAATCGCTTGAACCCAGGAGGCAGAGGTTGCAGTGAGCCAAGATTGCACCACTGTACTCCAGTCTAGGGTAGAAGAGTGAGAGTTCGTCTCAAAAAAAAAAAAAAAAGAAAAAGAAAAAAATTGCTTTTAGTTGCTCTATTCTTATTCCTCCCTTCAAGCATCTGATCATCTTATAGTCAGTAACTTACCAGCTTTCCTTATGAGTTAGCCAATGTAGTAAATCTAGGATTTACTAGGCTCAGGGTGGGGAGATTTGGAGGCATCTAGATCATCAGTTCTTGAACATGCTCACTTAATTGGGTCAAAAGACCCCCAAGATATACCTCCCTGAAATTCACTTCTGGTGGGGGAATAATTTGGTGAAATAAAAAATGAAAGAGGAACAAAATAACAACCCAAAATGGCAACATCATAGCATGTTTAATGAACAAAATGATTAAAAATAGAAAAACAAGCCTGGCATGCTGGCAAGTGCCTATAGTCCAAGCTACTTGGGAGGCTGAGATGGAGGATCACTTGAGCCCAGTAGTTCAAGGGTACAGTGAGCTATGATTTCACCACTGCACTCCAGCCTGGGTGACAGAGCAAGACCCAATCTCTAAAAAATATAAAAATTTAAAAAATTTAAAAATAGAAAAACATTACACTTTAACATACTTAAAAAAAAAAATCCTTGAATATCATGGGAATTCCAGCAACCTGTGTTTTCATATGTGCACCAAGAAATTTGCCTCATTGCCAAACTTTCTGTGAAGAGCAAAGTTTTCAATAATTGGCACTACTGCGCTTTTTTTGTGAATATAAAATTTTAATTACCATTAATAATGAACAAAGGAAGCTATTAAGGACTTAGTCATATGTAAAAACGAAAGTCCTTGGGCTGGCATTTGCTGTAAGAATTAAAGAACTTGGATTTTAAAATCTCTTCTTGGTTCATCCAGAAGACTAATGGGCCGTACTGTGCTTGGAGGCACTATGGCCTAGATGGCTATGACAGTCTTGTTTTGGGGCCTTCTCTGGTCTTCTGTTCTCGCTCTCTTTTTTTTTTTTTTTTTTTTTTGAGATGGAGTCTTGCTCTGTCACCCAGGCTGGAGTGCAGTGGCACAGTCTTGGCTTACTGCAACCTCCATTTCCTGTGTTCAGGATTCTCCTGCCTCAGCCTCCCAAGTAGCTGGGATTACAGGTGCCTGCTACCACACCCGGCTAATTTTTTTGTATTTTTAGTAGAGACGGGGTTTCACCATGTTGGCCAGGCTGGTTTTAAACTTCTGGCCTCAAGTGATCCACCTTCCTCAGCCTCCCAAAGTGCTAGGATTACAAGCATGAGCCACCGCACCTGGCCTCTTTTTTTTTTTTTTTTTTTTTTTTTTTTGAGATGGGGGTCTTGCTCTGTCACCCAGGGTGGAGTGCAGTGGCACGTTTATGACTCACTGTAGCCTTGACTTCCTGGTGGGCTCAAGCAATCCCGTCACCTCAGCCTCCAGAGTAGCTGGGAGTACTGCCCCTGGCTATTTATTTTTATTTTTACTTTTGCAGGGTCAGGTGTCTCCCTATTTTGTCCAGGCTTGTCTCAAACTCCTGGCCTCAAGCAATCTTCCTGCCTGGGCCTCCTGAATTGCTGGGATTACATGCATGAGCCATCATGCCTGGCCTGCTTTTCTGTTCTTGAACCTGCAACTGTTCTCCAAGTCTTTGAGTCACAATCTGACTTGTACATTAAAAGATCATTCTACTGGTAGAAGTATTGGATAAGACCTTTCTGGGAGAGTATTTGGCAACAGGTTTAGAGTCAAATATGTATCCTCATTGGCTTGGCAATTTCAGTCCTAAATAAAAAATTATGAATATGCACAAAGATGTATATACAATTTTTTTTTTTTTTTTTTTTGAGATGGAGTCTCGCTCTGTCACCAGGCTGGAGTGCAGTGGTGCGATCTCAGCTCACTGCAACCTCTGCCTCCCAGGTTCAAGCGATTCTCCTGCCTCAGCCTCCTGAGTAGCTGGGACTACAGGCACGTGCCACCACACCTGGCTAATTTTTGTATATTTAGTAGAGACAGGGTTTTTCACCATTTTGGCCAGGATAGTCTCGATCTCCTGACCTCATGATCCGCCTGTCTAGGCCTCCCAAAGTGCTGGGATTACAGGCATGAACCACCACACCTGGCCAATTTTTTTTTTTAATATTAGGAAATATAGAAAGGTAGTAGGGGATTGGTTAAACAAATGATGCTATTTCCATTGGATAAAATCCCTTGTTTTCTTTCTTTCTTTCTTTCTTTCTTTCTTTCTTTCTTTCTTTCTTTCTTTCTTTCTTTCCTTCCTTCCTTCCTTCCTTCCTTCCTTCCTTCCTTCCTTCCTTCCTTCCTTCCTTCCTTCCTTCCTTCCTTCCTTCCTTCCTTCCTTCCTTCCTTCCTTCCTTCTTTCTCTCTCTCTCTCTCACTCTCTTTCTTTCGTTCCCTCCCTCCCTCCCGTCCTTCCTTCCTTCTTTCTCTTTCTCTCTCTTTTCTTTTTCTTTCTTTCTTTCTTTCTTTCTTTCTTTCTTTCTTTCTTTCTTTCTTTCTTTCTTTCTTTCTTTCTTTCTTTCTTTCTCTTTCTTTCTTTCTTTCTTTCTTTTTCTTTCTTTTCTTTCTTTTCTTTCTTCTTTGTTTTTGGGAGAGAGTCTCACTCTGTTACCTAGGCTGGAGTGCAGTGGTGTGATCTCGGCTCACTGCAACCTCCGCCTCCTGGGTTCAAGCGATTCTCCTGCCTCAGCCTCCTGAGTAACTGGGGAGTACAGGCGCCTGCCATCACGCCTGACTAGTTTTTGTATTGTTTTTATTTTTGTTTATTTTATTTTATTTTTTTTTGAGAAGGAGTCTCACTCTGTTGCCCAGGCTAGAGTCCGGTGGCACAATCTCAGCTCATTGCAACCTCTGCCTCCCGGGTTCAAGCGATTCCCCTGCCTCAGCCTCCTGAGTATCTGGAATTACAGGCACCCGCCACAACGCCTGGCTAATTTTTGTATTTTTAGTAGAGATGGGTTTTCACCATGTTGACCAGGCTGTTCTTGAACTCCTGACCTCAGGTGATCTGCCCGCCTCGGCCTCCCAAAGTTCTGGGATTACGAGGCGTGAGTCACCGTGCCCAACCAATTTTCATATTTTTAGTAGAGATTGGCTTTCACTATGTTGGCCAGGCTGGTCTCCAACTCCTGACCTCAGGTGATCTGCCCGTCTTGGCCTCCCAAAGTGCTGGGATTACAGGTGTAAGCCACTGTGCTAGGCTGTTTTCATTATAAAGATGATAATGAGACTTACTGATACAGAAAAATTGTTCCCGAGACTAATTTTTAATTGTAATTTTTAAAAGTAGGGCAAGCTGTATGTGGTGGCTCATGCCTGTAATCCCAGAACTTTAGGCAGATTAGAAGTTTGAGGCCAGCCTGGGCAATGAGACAAAATTTTTTGTCCCTACAAAAAATACAAAAAGTAGCTGGGCATGGTACTGTGCACCTGTAGTCTTAGCTCCTCAGGAGGCTGAGGTCAGAGGATGGCTTGAGACTGGGAGGTCAAGGCTGCAGTGAGCCATTATTATGTCTCTGCACTCTAGCCTGGGTGGCAGAGAAAGACCCTGTCTCAAAAAATAAAAAAAAAAAAGTAGAGCATTTAAGAGTATGCATAGTATAACCTTTTGTATATAAAGATGTATGCCTATTCATAGAAAATGGCTAGAAGTATATATAATACAATGCTACTAGTAATTGTCTTTTTGTACTATTAAGGATTTTTCTGAAATGTCTACAATAAACATGTATGACTTCTGTAAAAAAGAAAAAAGTATTTACAAATACTTGAAACAGGAAAGATTACTTTGGCAGCGTTTATAAGAATGAATGAGAGAGACTGGATGAGAGATTGTTGTAGTGGTTCAGGAAAATGGCAATGTAAGTAAGAACCAAGGTCATGGTGTGGATGGAGAAGGAAAAGCTGACTTAAGACATATTCAACAGTCCTATGAGAACTGTAAACACATACCACACCTTCAAGTCAGTAATAAAATTGGTCTTTCAAAAGAGCCAGCATGATTTTTCCATATCCTTAAAGTATCTTCAGATATGTATTTGAAGAAACTCAGGGTTTTGGCTTTCTAGCTTGTTTAGCTACATTAATGGACATACAGTTGAGCAAAAAGGAGAATATGAGAGAAGGATCAGACTGTGGAAGAAGATAAAAAATTCAATTTTGCATGTGTGCAGTTTGAAGGGCTTGTGGGAGATGTACTAAGAGCTGAGTAGAGGATGCCGGGGCACAAGGAGTCCACTGAGAAGACCGAAGAGGTGTAGTGTGCCTGAACAGCCCAGAATGGGCTAATCTGGGTTGAAAGCCTGGCAAGAATGACCAGTTGGACAAGTTCGAGGTTGCTTTCATTTCAGCTTGCTATGAAACCTGCAAGTAATCGGCACAACAGGCACAGAAAATGAGAATAATAAAAGCGAATGAGTACAGTCTGGAGGTTCTTCTGCCTCCTCATGGAGTCGTAACCAAAGTTCAAGGGTCAGTGCAGCCTTTCTCAAGTCTGATCTTCAATTCACTGTTTGTCAGGTGGGGAGAGCCCTCAAGAGTCTAAGTTAAGGCACTGAAGGCCACTTTATTCCTTGCTGTGCCATAGGCACATGTTCCTGTGTTTTCTTTTCTTTTTTTTTTTTTTTTGAGACGGAGTCTCGCTGTGTCGCCCAGGCTGGAGTGCAGTGGCCGGATCTCAGCTCACTGCAAGCTCCGCCTCCTGGGTTTACGCCATTCTCCTGCCTCAGCCTCCCGAGTAGCTGGGACTACAGGCGCCCGCCACCTTGCCCGGATAGTTTTTTGTATTTTTAGTAGAGACGGGGTTTCACCGTGTTAGCCAGGATGGTCTCGATCTCCTGACCTCGTGATCCGCCCGTCTCGGCCTCCCAAAGTGCTGGGATTACAGGCTTGAGCCACCGCGCCCGGCCGTGTTTTCTTTTCTTACTGCCTCTTCACCGGCATCAGGGCCTCCTATGGTATACCAAGATGGTCAGAGAGACCAGAGGAAGAAGTCAAAAGAAGAGAGAATATCAGGGAAGAAATTGTCAACAATAGCAGCTGCCAGAGAAGTCAAGAAATACAAGTACTGAAAAGCTTCTGTGACATTTGGCAAGGTACAGGCTATTTGCAGCCATATGTGTAGAGTACCACCAAGCTCAGATTCCCATGAAAGTCATTTTCATTCTCATGAAATAAAATCAAAGTGATTTTTTGCTTTTTTTTTTTTTTTTTTTTTTGAGATGGAGTCTCGCTTTGTCTCTCAGGCTGGAGTACAATGGCGCAATCTCAGCTCACTGCAACCTCTGCCTCCCGGGTTCAAGCGATTCTTCTGCCTCAGCCTCCTGATTAGCTGGGACTACAGGCATGCGCCACTATGCCCAGGTAATTTTTGTATTTTTAGTAGAGATGGGCTTTTGCCATGTTGGCCAGACTGGTCTCTAACTCCTGACCTCAGGTGATTCACCCGCCTCGGCCTCCTGAAGTGCTGGGATTACAGGTGTGAGCCATCACCCCTGGCCTGATTTTTAGCTTTCCTATTTGACTTTTAATTGAAACTTCAGCAAAAATTACTGTTGTCAGCAAAGTGTTAGTAAAGCCTGTATCTAGATTCTCTAGCAGTTTGGGATAAGATGATTCTATGAGTTGGTGATCTGTAGAGTGTTAGGAGAATGCCGGTAGCACAAATATCTCTTGGCCTTACCCACTGATGAAGACAAATGTGACATTTACAGCCATGCTTCAATCCATGTCTACCAGAAAGCCTAGTCAGTATAGAAATCAGTGGTCCAGGCCTGGCGCGGTGGCTCACACCTGTAATCTCAACACTTTGGGAGGCCGAGGTGGGTGGATTGCTTGAGGTCAGGAGTTCATGACCAGCCTGGCCAACGTGGTGAAACCCCATCTCTATAACGCAGACAAACAAACAAACAAACAAACAAACAAACATAGCAATCAGTGGCCCAAGTTGTTGACCAAGTTGTCTACCAGCCTCCTTTGGGTGCTGACCTGCACCCTTCTCAGGTAGGGACCACAGCATAGCCTGTGTTGCTGCTGACCTCTTTTCCCAACACTTTCCCCCCAGAATACCAATCTCCAGTATCCTTCCACAGCTGTAAGCAGCTGGAAAACATTTTCCTTCTCCTGGGTATTTATTTCAGGGAAGGCTCCTATAGCTGAGCTCTTGAGCCCTAAGGACACATTCTCTTCTTCATGCTTTAAGCTCCTCTTTCCCAGAACAAAGGAGCACTTGAGTGTGGAGGATAGGGAAGAAAATCCTACTGAATTGGGGGGTAATCAGGCAACTGTTCTGGGAACCTTCAGTGTCCACATTGTGCTGCTCTCTCTAGCCCACTGCTATGGACTGAATTGTGTTTCCCTCCCCTCCTCAAATTCATATGCTGAAGCCCTAACCTGCTGTGTGACTGTATCTGGAGCAAGGGTGTTTAGGAAGTAATTAGGGTTATATGAGGTATTAAGGGTGGTGTCCTAATCACACAGGACTCTGGTTTTATAAGAAGAGGAAGATTCCCATTCTCTCTCTCTGTCTCAATCTGCTATGTGAGCACACTTTCTGCAAGCCAGGAAGAAGGCCCTCACCAAAACCCAACCGTACTGGCTCCCTGATCTTGGACTTCCAGCCGCTGGAATTGTGAGAAAATAAATTTCTGTTGCTTAAGCTACTTAGTCTATGGCATTTCGTTATAGCAGCCAGGATGCCAGACTCCTTCATTCATGGTGATTTTCTTTTAGTGGACCTGTTGTCTCTTCTAATAGTCCAGGGTAGGCTTTTTTAAAAGGAACTGCCAGTCCATCATACAGGGTTGTATACCTCAATTGTGGGCAGAGTCCAACATCTCTTCCACAGGGCTCTTGTGTACATCAAGAAATGGGACTGGGTACTCACTGTTTTTAAATCTTCCCAGCAAGTGAAAAAACTACTGGATGTTGGTTTTCCTAGGGCATATTATGGACTTCTGGGATGACTCAGGTCTATCAGGGTCATCTCTGACTCATGGAATCCTCAGTTACCCTTCTATAGCTGAACAAGAGAAACACATTAAAGGAGGGCATGTGAGTCTCTAGCACAATTATAATTACTGGGGTTTGTAAAGCCAGGTGAATGTCAGAGTTAATAATGCTTAGACTTTTCTGGAAGGGATGAGGCAGCTCCATTCTAATAGTCTATTGGACCAGCTTCATTTGGGGCCTTAAACCAAAGTAATACAAATATCTGTATCTTTTTACATCTGTCACTGTTTATTATTTGGTTTTCCATCTGGCCTGCTCTGAAGCAGGAGGAGAAGAGAGCACAGAGGGAAATCATGAGCTCTTTGGAGGAATAGTGCCAGATATTAAATCTATAAACAAAATAGATTGAACTGGAAAGAATGAGTCAGAGACAAAGGAAGCAGTAAAACCAGTGAATATCACCCTAGAAAATATCACCTGAAAGTGCTGGCAGAATCTTCCTGGTGTATTTGTGATTGTCCCTGTGGTGGATACCTTTAAATCCGATCAGCACAATTTGGTGCCTGAACTGCTTGTGTTTCACTGCTCTCTGTTGGGGTCCCTTTTCACTGTTTCCTCCTGTCTAGCCCTTATATCCATTTCTATAATGCAAACTGATGACCCATGGTGAGATTTTTCTTTCCTCTGGTGATAAAGATCCTGTCACTCCAGGTTCCTGTTTCAGCAGAGAATGAAGAGAGTTATGCCGATTGATTGAGACCAAGCTGGAGTGAAATAAGGATTTTACCTGAGGGTCCATTAGTCTTCCTGCATCATGCTCCAGAGAGTCCTGAAAACTGGGAGTTATCCAAGTGCCTTGCCTTCTTGGGGTTAGCTTGTTTAGAGATTGCAAACTGGCAGCCCCTAGGTTAGATGTATTTTATTTGGCCCACCCAGGGTTTGAAATTAGTTGTCAACATTTAAATATAGGGATTTTCCTGCTTCTCTTTTTAAAACTGGGAGAACACTTAATCTGCATCCGCTTCTGGAAACAATCAGCCGATGCTAACTGGGTCTCTACCCTTTAATGAAGTCATGAGCTCTCCATATCACTTTGCCACAGTCACATATCACATTGCCACTGCTGCACATGTTTATGTTGGCCACCATAGGCACTTGATTTTGTGTCCTCTGATCTATAGGAAAGAAAGGAACTAGTGTTTATTGAGTGCCTTTTATGAACGAACCACTGGATGTTGTAATTTGCATACATTACTTTATTTGATTTTTTTAAAAACCCAGTAAGATTTAATCTCCCAGCCTTTAGGGACCATGCTTGTTTCTTTTGCCACTGTGAGAGTGCCTAAGACTTGGTATAGTCGTAAGTGGGAGCTGAAAAGTATTTGCTGAATGAATGCATGCATGAATGCATAAACAAATGAATAAAGTATTTTTATTGTATTTTTGTAGGTGAGAAAACCAAGGCCCAGGGCAGTTAAGTAACCTGTTCAGAATCATATGGCCCATAGGGCTGACAGTTAGGATTCAAATGTGGGACTGTGCAACTCCAGAGGTCCAGTGTGGAGGAGAAGGGGAAAGACTGTGGGTCATTTCAGGGCTAAGTACACAGAAGACTCTTTGTAAGTCCTTGCAGAATTGATTGACAGTGTGGAAACATATTTTCATAAGTACAAGCTTCCAGAAGAGTGCATGTTTTTTAGCTTATGAAATTTGTCTAAAACCTACTGTGTATGGATACCTTCAGCTTTGGGATTATATAATATTGAGACTCTGCAGTAGAGGGTACGTGCCAATGGTTTGGCGTGTAATAAGGAGAGCAGAATATTTCTGTCTATAGTTGACTTGTGTTCCGTAAATGTGGTAACATTCCAAAGTTAATTTTCCTTGTATATCTAAGGAACTCCTTCCAGGGCTTATTTTTGTAAACTCCCTGCTGATGGTGCATGGTTACCACTATAGAGCGCAGAGCTGCATTCAGGAATGACTATAACTAAAAGTGCTTCTTTGTGGGAACCGGAGGCTGATTGAGGAAGCATGCCCCTGAAAATGAAGCCACTTGCGAAGAGAAGGGATTGGTCTGGCTGAAGGAAATGGGGAGGAGAGTAAGAATTTAATCTTATGACTTAGTTTCCATCCCAGTTCTCGTGATTTCCAAATTGGTCTATAATTTTGATGTCTTTCACACAAGCCTCATAATTCCAAAAATGACTAGGTATTTCTTACAGACCTCTTTCTACCGTGATTCTAAAGCCAACATATCAATAACTGAACACATCACATTTTGCCCCTGAATCAGCCTTTCCTTCGGTGGCTATTTAGTCTTTCACCTACCAATCTCCAAACTTTGGAGTTTTCTACTACTATTTTTAATTTAGAATCTACGGCCGGGTGCGGTGGCTCAGGCCTGTAATCCCAGCACTTTGGGAGGCCAAGACGGGCGGATCACGAGGTCAGGAGATCGAGACCATCCTGGCTAACACGGTGAAACCCCGTCTCTACTAAAAAATCCAAAAAACTAGCCAGGTGAGGTGGCGGGCACCTGTAGTCCCAGCTACTCGGGAGGCTGAGGCAGGAGAATGGCCTAAACCCGGGAGGCGGAGCTTGCAGTGAGCTGAGATCCGGCCACTGCACCCCAGCCTGGGCAACAGAGCGACACTCTGTCTCCAAAAAAAAAAAAAAAAAGAAAAAGAATCTAAATATGCACACACTTTTCCATAAAATGGATCATCATGTTCCTTTTCTGCCCCATTCCCACCCAAGTGCAAGCCTCTATCACTTCAGACCTAGATTGCTAAAGTAGCTTCCTAGCGGGGCTCTCAGCTTCTAGGCTCTTTCTGCTAGATTGCTACAGTCCTATTATTTTATGGTTATTATAAGCATACCAGGACTCTGAAAGAAACTTGTTTGTGTAATGCTATTCTATCCAAGGTGTGTAGCCCAGTCTCTAAATGTTATGTGTGTGGAAGAACTGTAATAGGAGATCAGTGGCCATAAGAAGCCTGAGAATTAGTGCCTACAGACCCAGTTCCTGATGAATTCCTGGCCCTAAAGAATCACCCTGATCATTTCTAGGTTCTAAAAGTCTCAATTATTGGACAATATTATATTCTGGAATAGTTTAAACATTATCTGTGTAAAAGGAAAGAATTCACTCATTCTGTAGGATGACTTAGTTGGCTAGGGCAAAAATGGTATAATGGTACTACAAAAACAGTTACATGGTGGAGTTCAAACCATACAGATACAAATCCATTCAGTAAATTTCCAAAGTTGCAGACTGTTTGGGCCCACCCAGAATCCGACCTGGACTGGATGGCCCCCACTGGGCTATACTGGATATGTAGACATAGAGCCTATGCTAAGCTGCCTGACCAGTGGACAGGTAGTTGTGTTATTTGCACTATTAAACCATCTGTCTTCCTACTGCCCATAAAAACAGGTGAACTCCTGGGCTTCCCTGTCTGTGCTTCCCGTGAAAAGCAAAATGTAGCCATAGGTAATTAAAAAGATGATGAATGGCCTCCTAAAAAAATCATACAATATTATAGGCCTGCCACTTAGGCACAAGATGGCTCATGGGGATACCGGACCCCCATTTACATGCTCAACTGAATCACACGATTGCAAGCTGTTTTAGAAATCATCACTAATAAAACCGGTCAAGCCTTGACTATTCTAGCCCGGCAAGAAACTCAGATAAGAAATGCTATCTATCAAAATAGATTGGCTCTCAACTACTTGCTAGCAGCTGAAAGAGAGGTCTATAAGAAATTTAACTTTACTAATTACTGTTTACACATAGATAATCAAAGGCAAGTAGTTAAAGACATAGTTAGAAATATGACAAAACTGGCACATGGGTCTGTACAAGTGTAGCATGGATTCGACCCTGAAGCCATGTTTAGAAGGTGGTTCCCAGCACCAGGAGGATTTAAAACTCTTATAATAGCAATTATAATAGTAATAGAAACCTGCTTACTGCTCCCTTGTTTGCTACCTGTACTTCTTCAAATGATAAAAAGCCTCATCGCTACCTCAGTTCACGAGAATGCGTCAACACAAGTGTACTATATGAATCACTATCAGTCTATTGCACAAGAAGACATAAGTAGCGAAAATAAGAGCGAGAACTCCCACTAAATAAAAAGTGAGAGTCTCAAAGGGGGGAAATGAGGGAAGAGAGAGAGAGACCCTCTCATATTGTTTTATATTGTTTTATGCTCAGAAAAGGAAAGAGAAACAAAACTAAAGGCAGATAGCCTGGTGCCTAGGAACCAGACCCGAAACCAGGCCTGGGACTGCCTGACCTAAGCCTGGTAGTTAAAATTCGACCCCTAACCTAGCAACTGATGTTACCTATAGATTCCAGACATTGTATGGAAAGACGTTGTGAAACCTCCCATTCTGTTCTGTTTCACTGTGACCACTGGTGCTTGCAGCCCCTGTCATGTACCCCCTGGCTTACTCAATCTATCACGGCCCTCTCGCGTGGACCCCTTTAGAGTCGTGAGCCCTTAAAAGGGACAGAAGTTGAGCACTTAAAGAGCTCAGATTTTAAGATGCTAGCCTGCCGATGCTCCCAGCTGATTAAAGCCATTCCCTTCACTATCTCGGTGTCTGAGGGGTTTTGTCCGTGGCTTGTCCTGCTACACTAGTACAACACATATCACACTGTATTATATTTTTCATGTGTCTTTCTACTGCCTCAGCCCTTGGGTGCTCTAGTTTCAGGAATCATGGATTTCCTGTTTATTTCCAATCTCTCTAGCACAGGACCTGGCTGAATAAATGTTAATTGAATAGAATTGAAATTGAATTACACAGTTGCAAGGTATATTCAATCACATTCTTGTTTAAGTTTTTTAAAAAAGCTTTATTTTGAAATAATTATAGATTCACAGGAAGTTGCAAAAACAAAATAAATCAACATTCACACACACATTCTAGTTTGACTCTTACAGCAATCATCCTGTGAAGTATTAGTGTTGATATCATGTTAAATGGTATTAATATTAATATTAAAATATTAAAATATGAGGAAACAGAGGCTCAGTATCCTGAGAATTTCTTTGCAGTTGGTGATGCTAAAGGGATGTTTGTGAGGTGATTGCTATTCCTTGCATTTCTTTACCATTTCTGCTATGTTTTCTTCTTGAAGACAAAGCCCAAGTTTTATCCCAGTATGAGGCATAGCAGGTGGGAGACACTCAGTAATTGTTGATTTGAATTTAATTTTCACTTATATATGTTAGAAATTATGTTGAGTACCATTCTAGGGAAATGTTTAAAATTGCTTATAATTAAGTCTACCAAATGTACCCTCATTCTTTTATTATAGATCAGATGCTTACAGAGAGAGAGAAATGGAGAGAAAGCGGGAGAAAGAAAGAAAGGGAGAGAGAGAAATCTTTGAGAAAAGAAAGACATGGGAAATTGCTAGGTAACCCAACCCTGTCTGAAGAGAGAATTGTTTCTTTGTGCCACCACTGGAGAAATGCAGGACTGTTACGTGAGGAGCAGTTTTGCTTTTTGTGTATCAGGTAAGGCAGAAAGGAGAGGAGTAAGGCTCAAGACAAGGAGGAATTAGAAGGGGCCAAGTGATTGAAATCAACAAAGGGAACAGACCAAGAAATATGAGAAATCGAGAGGAAGGAAAGGCTGAGAGGGTGTAATGTTGATAGCATTTTAAAGGGAGTAGGGAATGCAAAGTGACCTGCTGTGAAGGAGCCCTAAGATACCATCTGAATTCTTTTTCCTGTGAGATACTTTCTCTTGAAAAGGATTCTCAGCATCCAACCCTAAACACCACTACAGCATTTTTTGGGTGTAGTTACTTTTAACAAGTTACATAGCTTTATACCAGGGAGTCTGATGGCTTTATCATTGTTTGCATTCTTCCTTTCCAAGGGTAATAACAAGCTTTAAAAAGTAGACTATAATTTCAATTTAATAATTTGATTAATCTTTGATAATATTCTGGTCTTTCTAAAACTAAAATGTGCTGAGTCATTCTGTCAAGAAGCTAGGGTAATTTTTTCCCCTGCCATTGTGGTTGTGAATGTTGGTAAGGAATTACCTATATGCAAGAAACATCTCTTGGTATAGTGGGTTCCATATCATGTTTTAAGCTAATATGATTTTCTAATGTGGAGCCACTTGAGTCTGAATAAAAATGACAGCTACGGGAACAAATTGTCATATTCTCCTTGCAGCAAGTTCCATTTGCTCACGAATCTGTTGTTATTGAAGAAGCGTTTAGTTGTAGGTAAATGACCCTTGCCTTCTGTCTTTAATTGAAACTCAGCCTGCCACAGTTAATATGTTTCATGAGTCAGTAAAGCTTGGAAGAAAATCCTAATGTGTTTTTAAAAGCAAAGGAAAAAAATTAATTGGTTTCAGCACACATTTTTCTATGCAAACAGTTCCTTGCTTTTATATAGAAAAAACTCTCTTGACATTCTTTTTTTTGCATAATCTTCTGCACTGTCTCATCAGTATCTGTTCAGTTGCACATAGTTGTGTTTTGAGAAGAAGAAACCTTTGGTCTATTTGGAAGGCAGTGTGAAACCTATAATCACTCTCTAACCATGGAATTTGGGCTTGATCTGTATACTAGGAGAGGAGATACAAGATAACCTCACTGAGGCTGGGGGCAGTGGCTCATGCCTGCAATCCCAGCACTTTGGAAGGCCAAGGCAGGTGGATCACTTGAGGTTAGGAGTTCAAGATCAGCTTGGCCAACATGGTGAAACCCTATCACTACTAAAAATACAAAAATTAGTTAGGTGTGGTGGTGCACATCTGTAATCCCAGCTACTCGGGAGGCTGAGGCACGAGAATTGTTTGAACCTGGGAGGCGAGTTTGCAGTGAGCCAGGATGCCACCACTGCACTCCAGCCTGTGTGACAGAGTGAGATTCCATCTCAAAATAATAATAATAGTAATAACCTCAATGAAAGGGCTTGTACCACATTGAATAACTTTAATATTTCTTAATAGCATTGGCCCAGCATAGGCACCTCAGTGACTTGAGATCTTCTTTCATTTTGTAAATTCAAGTTGTATCAATTAGCTATTGCTCTATAACAAATAATCCCACAATTTAGTGGCTTAATTAACAGCAGTGTATTACTTTTCACTATATATATATTTTTTGAGATAGAGTCTTGCTCTGTCACCCAGCTAGAGTGCAGTGGCGCGATGTCAGCTTACTGCAACCTCTGCCGCCTGGGTTCAAGCGATTCTCCTGCCTCAGCCTCCCAAGTAGCTGGGATTACAGGCGCCCACCACCGCGTCTGGCTAATTTTTGTATTTTTAGTAGAGACGGGGTTTCACCATCTCGGCCTCAGGTGATCCACCCGCCTTGGCCTCCCAAAGTGCTGGGATCACAGACGTGAGCCACCGTGCCTGGCTACTTTCCACTATTTTATGGGGTTTCTGGGTAGTTTTTCTGCTAATTTTGTCTGGGCTCAATTATATGGGTTCATTCATTTGGAATTGTTGTTGGTTAGGGGCTGGGTTCGTTTGGTATAACAGGAATGTCTAGGCCTCTCTCCATGTGGTATTTCATTTTGGGCTTGTTCACACCATGGTGGTCTTGGGCAGGGGCTTCTGAGAATAATGAGAGTGAAATCTGCAAGTCCTCTACAACTTATGCAATGTCATTTCTGCCATGTTCTGTCAGTCAAAGCAAGTCTCGAGGCCAACTCAGATTTGAGGAATGGGGAATATACCTCTTGAAAGAAGGAGCTCCAAAACCTTGTGGCCAAGTTTTTTTAGTCTACCATATGACTAATTATCTAGGAGAGAATTATTAGGATATATGTGGCTGGGGTGGGTGGTCATATATGGGTTTTGAGTCTCACATAGTTGCCATCTGAGCCAGCCAATTCAGCTGAGTCTAGTATTTATGAGGGTAGCTGGTTCTGTGCGTGCATGCATATATAATTGCGTTCCAAAGTCAGTCCCCATCATATGGCTCCAAGCTTCATCTCTTCATCTTTAAAGTAGGAATAGTAATAGTGCCTCTTACATAAATTGTGAGGATTAAATAAGAGAGAGAATGTGTAGAAAGTGCTTCGCAGTTCCTGGCATTTGGTAGGTATTCAAATGAATGATAGCTAATTTTACTTTTAAATTTTCTTATTTTAAATTCTTAGCTATTTGTGTGTGTTTGTTTTATAAGCAATCCACATTCCTTGCAGAAAAATTGGAAAATATGGAAAAGCAGAAAGAGGGAAAAAAGCTAATTTCAAGTTACTCAATATCTTACTGCCCAGATTTAGTTACTATCAATCTTTTGGTGAAATCCATTTATAGTTGTTAAAACAAACTAAATGTAGTCTGAGAAGGACTCTGTACTTCTATATTTGAGTCCTTTTGGATGAACCGTAACCTAGCTTAATAGTCAGACAAAATTGAAAACCTAACTTAGTAGTATGTGCCTGTAACAATAGCTGAGTGTTGGCCAATCCCAGCAGCCATAACTTAACCACTCATTGACTGCTGAATGTTCAAACTCCATTCAAATAAGGCAAATGCTGAACTATAACCAATCTCACTGTTTCTGTACCTCACTTCTGTTTCCTGTACGTCACTTTGCCTTTTTTATCTATAAATTTGTTCTGACCACAAGCCACCCATGGAGTCTCTGTGAGTCCACTGTGATTCTGGGGGCTGCCTGATTCACAAATCATTCATTGCTCAATTAAACTCCTTTAAATTTAATTTGGCTGAAGTTTTTCTTTTATCAGATGATGTCAGAAGTGGGATCTGAAGTGGAGCTTCTAGTGACCCCCAGGAGCACTGAGTGAACATGCAAAGTACCTCTAGGACCCACTTGTGTCCATTGATCTCTCAGAGTGGCTGGGGATCGTGGGTAGGCTCCCTCTCGGATTTTGGAGCTCCATGGATTTGTGTTTTAAGCTCTCCGAGTTTCTTTGAGCAA
Source organism: Rhinopithecus roxellana (assembly GCF_007565055.1). NCBI lineage: Eukaryota > Metazoa > Chordata > Mammalia > Primates > Cercopithecidae > Rhinopithecus > Rhinopithecus roxellana. The sequence continues at coordinate 89,910,574 of NC_044549.1, read as the reverse complement.
ATTTCTGATCAAACTGGGTTTGGAGTCACAACAGAAACTGGACTGGGTCCAGGAACGGATTTGATCTGCGAATTAACTGGCTTGGATGCAAGTTAGAGGACGCTCATATCTGACTGGGTTAGAAAGGAACTGGTAGTAAGCAGTAATATTGCAGGGGTTATGAAATTTGGCTTTTGGAAATTCACAGGGATTTTTGTGTTCTACCCCTTTGTTTCATTTTTCTTACACACTTAGGTAGGAAAAATCATTGGCTAAGTTATCTAAGAAAATCTGAGTAAAGTCAATATTTTAGGTAAAAATGGGATCCTTAATTTCTGGAAAACTGAGTTCCTTCTGGCTTATACATTAGGCCTGGGAGGCAGCGAGGTCTTACCGAAATGGCAAAATCTTACTAAAGATAAGTTGCAGTGGAACATCCCGAATGAACAATAATGCATTGAAGTACATTTAAAAATGAGGGCTTTTGGTAAAGTCCCTTTTGGCTAAGAATGGGTTTGGCACTGTGGAATGTCAACTGCTCTTCTCTTTGGAATAATCTGCCTTGCAGTCTTTGCTGATGGCTGTGGGTGACAGGATTAGGCATATACAGGATCGTGGGACATGGGGAGCTTTTTCCTCCCACCCAAAAAAGGGGAAACTTGAGAGCTGATGGGACTGCTGCTAACACGTGGCCACCTGAACTTTTCAGTGTTGCTGAAATGAATGGGTCTTGCTCTGGCCTCCCTGAGCTCTTCACTTTCCACACTCTGCCACAGGCAATACTTGCTTTTTTCTTCTTTTCCTTTCCTATCTTTTCTGTTATTCAGGGTGACCATCTTAACCAGAGACCATATGTTGAAATTTCTAGTCAGAAGTTGGATTAAAGATGAGGGGCCCATCTGAGGGCAAATTTAAGCCTTGCTGGTTTGATATTGGGTGCTAAGCAGAGTGGCTAATGTCTATGTTTTATCACACATATTTTGCTATGGCCAGAACAAGAAAAGATCATTTTCCTTTATGATGTGGCTTGGCCCTCAGTGCGATGGTACAGCAAGCTGGGTCACTGGGGCCCCTCAGGGAAAGGGAACCCAGAAGTCTGGCATGCTGGCAAAAGGGTAAGAATTTCTTACCAGTCAGATTTTCTGGCTTCTCTCTCTCTGTGCAAATGGTTGAATAAGTGGTAAAAATCACTGTTTATCTCCTTTGTAAAGTTTTAATTAATGAAAAAAAGAATTCTGAGGCTAGTCTTAAGCCAATGTATTTTGTGCTGTGAATTCATTTTTCTCTGTCGAGGGGAACCTTAGGATAAAACGTGGGCTTAGGACCCCATAAGCTAGCTGATCAAGATGGCCCAACAAGCTGGTCCGTAACAAACTTTGCTGCAGGTCCCTGAAACAAACAAACAAAAAACTGGATGGGGTCTCCATCTTGTTTTATGTCCTTGGGAGCTTCACCTTGTAAGCATGTGGCAGTACTTTCTCTTGGTCTCTGCCTTCCAGAGAACAGGAATTTTAGGGTTTATGTCATAGTTAGCTCTAAAAATTATCTTGAGTAGTTAAAAGCCTTTGCAAGTTCAAAATTAACTACCCTAGATTCCCTCTGGGAAGAGCCATAGCGACTGCCCCATGCTGTAGCTCGGTAGCTAAGGTTCTGCTCCTTCACACTGGTGAATGGGGTTTGAGCCCCTGGTTGGGAAGTAAGTCCTTTCTGGTTTAACATCTGCATGACCTTGTCTATTCTCTTTTCTTCCATAGACTATTTTAAATTTTCCTTTCTCTGAGCACCTGGGAGGTTACCTTTGGTAAAGTTCAGAAGCCAGAAATACCAGCTGTTTGGCCTGGCTAAAATTGGGTAATAAGAAGTTTTAAAAGGACTTTATTTAAAAGTGCTATGGTTAAAAGTCAGCTTAATTAAAAATGGATATTCAAGCTCTAACAGCCTGGACTCCTTGGGAAAAACAGGAGGCACTAGAGACCCCTATCCTGGCCCTCTTCTTCCAAGGACTCCACCATAAAGCCAATAACCAATTAAGAAACTTAAAATGTGGCAAATGAAAAATCTTACAACTACTGTAGTAATCTTCTGTCTCTGTGTGTAATTACATATGCGTTGTGTGTATATATAAAATAATTAATTGGCTTAAACAAACATAAGTGCTTAAATCAAGTATTTTGAAAGCAAAATAACTGTAATGCCTTTAGTTCATGTAACTTTAGTAATCTTTGGGAAATAAAAACAGCTTTAAAGATTATCAATAAAATAAAGACATTTTATCTAAATTATGCAGGTCAGATACTAGGTTTTTTAAATGCCTTAAGATCATAAATTCTTTGACTTTTGAAAATTGTTCAATTTATTTTGGAGACCTTAAATTCTTTTCTTTTCTTTTTTTTTGGAGACAGAGTCTGGCTCTGTCGCCCAGGCTGGAGTGCTGTGGCGCGATCTCCGCTCACTGCAAGCTCCACCTCCCGGGTTCACGCCATTCTCCTGCCTCAGCCTCCCGAGTAGCTGGGATTACAGGCGCCCGCCACCTCCCCCAGTTAATTTTTGGTATTTTTAGTAGAGACGGAGTTTCACCACGTTAGCCAGGATGGTCTTGATCTTCTGACCTTGTGATCCACCCACCTTGGCCTCCCAAAGTGCTGGGATTACAGGCATGAACCACCGTGCCTGGCCCAAAAGGGGGAATTTTTTTAAACAAAATTATGGGAGGCCATTATTTTGCACTGAGCTCTTGCGCTAGGCCCTGACAAACCAAACCAAACTAAAATGGAGTCACTCGTGCTAAATGTGGCATAATCAAACTAAGGCTTTAAGGAAACAGATCCTACAAGAGATCAGGTTTTGTCTTTTTCCTGTAAACAGGATGTTCCAGCATAGGGAGGTACCTTCTACTCAGTCTGTATTCTCTCCTTGAAAAACCCACTGCTCTACTGTTTCCCAGTGGGTTTCAAAACCACATAAATACATTTATATTAGTGATAGTAGTATCAATGACTGAGGTTTTGGTCATTTTCTCAAAATTGAGAAAATGACCAAAAGGGGGGAATTGTTAAAGCAAACTGAATGTGGCCTTAGAAGGACTCTGTACTTCTATGTTTGAGTCCTTGTGGATGAACTCTAACCTACCTTAATAGTCAGACAAAATTGAAAACCTAACTTAGTAGTATGCGCCTGTAACAATAGTTGAGTGTTGGCCAATCCCAGTGGCCATACTTCAACCACTCATAGACTGCTGAATGTTCAGACTCCATTCAAATAAAACAAACTCTGAACTGTAACCAGTCTCACTGTTTCTGTACCTCACTTCTGATTCCTATACATCACTTTACCTTTTTGGTCTATAAATTTGTTCTGACCATGAGGCACCCCGGAATCTCCGTGAATCTGCTGTGATTCTGGGTGCTGCCCAATTCGCAAGTCATTCATTGCTCAATTAAACTCTTTTAAATTTAATTCAGCTGAAGTTTTTCTTTTATCATAGTTTAAACCTTTTTTCAGTGCATATGCATGTATGAATAAGTGTGTGTGTGTGTGTGTGTGTGTGTGTGTGTGTGTGTGTGTTAGATAGACGGAGAGAGACATTTGTATTTGTAGTTAGATACATTATTTATAAAATTTAATAAAGAAGAAAACCAGAACTGTTCATTACTCTTTATTATCTATACCTTCTCATCCCAGGATTTGTTTAGGGCACAGAGACTGCATTGTTAAGTAGTATCTGATTCGCAGCCTACCATTTTAGTTTTCCCTGGATCCCAGAGATCAAGGCACCAGCTCATACCTGCTACTGGACCTGAATCTTCCAGAGTGAGTTTAGAAAACTCTAGGCCCTTGAGATGTTCTGAGAAAGAAGAGTTCCTTGTCAAATAAATTAGAGAAATGCTGCATATTCCCTGCCAGTCTTTGAGAATCACAGATACCAATTGGTATATTCAAGGCTCTGATATGTCATGTGGTAAAGAATCTTATTTCACTTTAACATAGTATTTTCCAAATTTAAGTGAAGTCTTCCTTTAATTTTATTTTGAAAAGTAATACACAGTAAAATTAGCTTTTTTTGGTGTATAGTTCCATAAAATTGCACACATACATAGATTCATGTAATGACCACCACAGTCAAGATAGAGAACAGTTTCATTCCACCCCAAAACTCCTTTTACCGTCCCCCTATAGTCAGCACCCCCCTCTTTCTACCTCTGGCAACTATGAATGTGTTCTCTATCACAATAATTTTCTTTTTTTCCAATAATGTCATATTTTGGACATATAGATGGAATCATACACTATGTAGTCTTTGTAACTATCTTTTTTTTTCACTCAGGGAATGCCTTCGGGACATGTCTATGTTGTATGTATGAATAGTTAGGTCTTTTTTGTTGCTGAGTCATATTCCATGGTGTGAATATACCAAAATTTACTTACCCTGTTGAAGGATATTTCTAGGCTTTGGTGAGTATGAATAGAGCTGCTAGAAACATTCACGTACAGGTGTTTGCGTGAACTTAAATTTTCACTTCTCTGAGGAATGGGATTGTTGGGCCATATGGTAAGTGTATGTAAACAAACTAGTTTTTACTTGTTTTAATCTATTAAGATGGTGGTTCCCAACTTTTATGGTACCAGGGACTGGTTTTGTGGAAGACAATTTTTCCATGGATGGTGGGGGGTGGCGGGGAGATGGTCTCAGGATGAAGCTGTTCCACCCTAGATCATCAGGCATTAGGTTCTCGTAAGGAGCACGCAACCTGCATCCCTTGCATGTGCAGTTCACAATAGGGTTCACAGTCCTGTGATAATCTAATGCCACGCGTATCTAATAGGAGGTGGAGCTCAGGTGGTAATGCTCCCTTACCCACCACTCTTCTCCTGCTGTGCAGCCCTGTTGCTACTAGGCCACGGGGACCGGTACCAGTTCGCCGTCCAGGGGATTATAGATGTGAGCCATGGCACCTGGCCCTGGCTTTATTTTCAAAAGCTTTAAGCCCTCAGGGGACTATTGAGGGCACTTGCACATGGCCAAAATAAGTGAGGGTAAGGGGGTTGAAGAGAGAGAGTCTCCCTCAGACTAGCAAAGATTCCACTGCTCTGGGCAGAGAAAGGGGGTAGCAGGGGGAAGGAGGAAAGAGGAGGTGTGATGAAAGCAGAGATACAGCCAGCCCCAGTGAGAGAGGCCCTGTGCCCTGCTTTCTGGGTGGAGCCCTGGGGAGCAGAAAGGACATGACTGGGTAGTAAGCCAGTAGATTCTGGGTTCCCATTGTGGCCCAGAAAGGGTGCTGGGCTGGAGGTGAGGGACATATCGGTGGTGATGAGTGAGGACTGGTGCCTATGGGCCAGACAAGGTGATGAAATTGTCTAACAATTTCAACAGGCAACTGCATGGATAGACAACAGCAAGGACCAGCATACACCCCTCTCCCTCCCATGATTCTCCATAAACACCCAGAACCTAGAGGCATTCCCTGAAAGTGGGCAGAAGATTTCAAATTAGCTGAGGTTACATATTTGCCACTCTGGTCAGATAGGGGCTAAAAATGAAATTGAAATATTGTATGTATTTTGTGTACAACTATGCAGTAGATTGAGAACCATAACCAGCACCTGTAGAAAGCATATAGCCTGTGTCCATAGGTGGGCACCACAATATGTTTACTGAGTCTGAATCCAGATGTTGTTGAGCCTTTGAATATGTCCAATGTCTTGCTTGATGTGTGAGGCCTGATAGAGTCACTCCCTGTATCAGTGGTTTTCAAGTGTGGTCCCTGGACCAGCAGCATCAGCATCTGAGGGAACTTGTTAGAAATGCACATTCTCAGGCCTTGTCTTGGAGTGACTGAATTGGAAAGTGTCTCCGGTCTTTCTGATGCATACTAGAGTGAGAACCTCCCTTCTGCATCACTTATGTTTTCTATTCTTACACTCTCAGTTTCTCAGACTTATTCTCAGATTTAAATAGCCAACTTACTGATTGACACTTGACCAACTTTAGCTTTGGGCCAGCCACACATTTTAAGCTTTTACTATGAAGACAGGAGACAGCTTCTGATTTTACCCAGAGATTTCGGCATAGCTATCCCAGTTTCATTGAGGATCTAGTTTCTGGAAGGAAAACAGTGAGATGGGAAGAAGACCCTTTAGTAAATGAGAAGGAATTGCAGGCAAACATGATCTTAAAAACCTTTACCAAATCTCCATGGAGCTGGTGAACTTCAGAGGGAATGATTTTGTAGCCAGGCCAGCTCCTAGGGAAATTTATGGCCGAAACATTTCCCTGTTTCTGGGTCAGGAAGTGATAGCACACAGATGGAATTTACAATGGGAGCGTGAATGGAGTCTACGTTAGCCGGTGGCCCCTCCAAGGCTGCAGAGCAAAGGCCCTTTTCAGTGGCTCTATTCACATATAATGAGTGCTCCCCAGGCTCTCGGAAGAACGCGGCTGCTGGCTGGCCCCTTTTTTCTTTTTCCTCGACTGCTTTCACTTTTCAGAGGGCTGCCCTGTTGCGGTCCACTTGGGATTGGTGTGAGCCTTGATTTGGCAGGAGAAAGGAAGAAGTACACGGTGGCCTACAAAATTGAATTGCTCTGCCTCCCTGGCCCCTTTCCTTGAATAATAGGCCTTTGTGCTTTGAAATGCAGGGAAGTCCCAGTTTCTCAGGCTTTTAAAAAACTCAGACCTTCTTCCAACCTCCTCTCCCGCCTTAAGATGCTTAGCAGGGAGTAGTTAAGGGGGCAGAACAATTATTAAATCAACTATTTCTTTAATGTTAGAAATTGCTTGGGTAGTTGGTTTCTAAACAATATATGTGATGCATTCCTTCAGATGGACAAAAATATTGGCTCAACTTAAAAATCCAGCTTAAAAAATTACATGAGAAATTGCTATATTAATTTTTTTTTTTTTTTTTGAGATGGAGTCTCACTCTGTCACCAGGCTGGAGTGCAGTGGTGCGATCTCGGCTCACTGCAACCTCCGCCTCTTAGGTTCAAGCCATTCTCCTGCCTCAGCCTCTTGAGTAGCTGGGACTACAGGTGTGCACCACCACGTCCAGCTAATTCTTTTGTATTTTTAGTAGAGATGGAATTTCACCATGTTGTCCAGGATGGTCCCAGTCTCCCCACCTTGTGATCTGCCCGCCTGGGCCTCCCAATGTGCTGGGATTACAGGCATGAGCCACTGTGCCTGGCCTATTAATTTTTTTTTTTAAACCAACAAGGCTGGGTGTGGTGACTCACACCTGTAATCCCAGCACTTTGGGAGGCCAAGGCGGGTGGATCTCTTGAGGCCAGGAGTTCAAGACCGCCTGGACATGGTGAAACCTGGTCTCCACTGAAAATACAAAAATTAGCCAGGTGTGGTGCTGTGTGCCTGTCATCCAGCAACTCGGATGGCTGAGGCATAAGAACTTCTTGAACCCAAGAGACGGAGGTTCCAATGAGCTAAGATCGTGCCACTGCACTCCAGCCTGGGTGACAGAGGGACACTCTGTCTCAAAAAAATAAAATAAAATAAAATGATAAAAAATAAATAAATACAATAAAATATTAAAATATTCAACAAAACCAAGCGGTGTTTGACTCTAGCCTGTGACCCACTTTCATGAAGTATTTGACAGAGTAAAATTGCATTGCCAAAGAGGAATTTGGGCTTTGTGGTCTATTGAAATGGGTTTTTGATACTAAATATAGTTTAAGTAATTCATCTCTGTTTTCCCTTCCCTAATTTTATCCTGCATTTTCTGTTCTTTTAAAGGTGTGTGTTAATTGCATTGCATTCTTTTTTTTAATCTCGAAAGCTAATTTTGTTGAAAAATCATTATCATTTAGGCGCTCCCATTTTCAATGGTTTATTTTGTATATCTTTAATTTTCGTTTCACCATAAAAGATATGATTTCACTCCATGTATTTGGTACATTCTTTTCTTTTTCTTCCCCTTCTCCTTCTCCTTCCCTCTTCTTCCTTCTTTCTTCTTTCTTCTTCCTCCTGTCTCCCATCTCCCATCTCCCATCTCCCTTCTCTCTTCTCTCTTCTTTATTCCTCGAGACAGGGTCTCCCTGTGTTGCCCAGGCTGGTCTCAAACCCACTTGCTGAAGTGATACTCTCGCCTTGGCTTCCCAAAGTGTTAGAATTACAGACATGAGCCACCACACCTGCCCTGGAACATCTTCTCACCCTGTTGTGGTCTGCTTAACTTCCACAACTGGATTGGACATCTCTCCTCAGTATTCTCCTATATGTCTTTACGTAATGATCATCACATTTCTTGTCCCGTATTTTTATTCATTCATTCAATAACTATTTATCAAGTGCTATTCCAGGCACCGGTGGTACAGCAGTGAACAAGACAGACAAAAGTCTCTGCCTTAAAGGAGTTATGTTCTAATAGGCACATGTATGCAATAAACAAAATAAATTATAAGCTATTTTCTTTTTCTTTTTAGATGGAGTCTCACTCTGTCATTTAACCTGGAGTGCAGTGGCATGATCTCGGCTCACTGCAACCTCCGCCTCCTGGGTTTGAGCAATTCTCCCACCTCAGCCTCCCATGTAGCTGGGACTGCAGGCACGTGCCACCACACCGGCTAATTTTTGTATTTTAGTAGTGATGGGGTTTCGCTCTATTGGCCGGGCTGGTCTCGAACTCCTGGAGTTCCTCAGGTGATCTGTCCTCCTCAGCCTCCCAAAATGCTGGGATTACAGGCGTGAGCCACCATGCTGGCCAATTATGAGCTATTTTCTTTTTTTCTTTTTCTTTTTTTTTTTTTTAGACACAGAGTCTTGCTCTGTTTCCCAGGCTGGAGTGCAGTGGCGCAATCTCGGCTCACTGCAACCTCTGCCTCCCAGGTTCAAGCAATTCTGCTGCCTCAGCCTCTTGAGTACCTGGGATTATAGGTGTGGCTTTTGTTTTTGTATTTTTAGTAGAGGTGGAGTTTCGCTATGTTGACCAGACTGGTCTCGAACTCCTGACCTCAAGTGATCTGCCCACCTCGGCCTCCCAAAGTGCTGGGATCACAGGTGTGGGCCACCACGCCCAGCCAACTATGAGCTACTTTCAAAATAGGTAAGTGTAAAGGGGGAAAACAGAGGATAGGAACTGACAGGGAAAGTGCTTGTAATTTTTAATGGACTTGGAAGTGAAGACTTCATTGAGAAAGTGGCATTTAAGCAAGACTTGAAGAAGCTGAGTGACGGTGCCACATGGGTATGTAGGGAGGGAGAAGGCTTTCCAGGTGAATGCAACAGCAAGTGCAAAGGCCCTTAGGTGGGGGCTTAGTGTTTGAGCAAGGACGCCGGTTTGGGAGGAGTGGAGTAAGCACCTGGGAGAGGAGTGTGGCTGGGGACTTGGGTAGACTGCAGATCACCCCCAGCCTTGAAGATGGGGAGCAATGGAGGCTTTTCAGGAGAGGAGGAACATGACGTATGTTTTTCATTTTATTTATTTATTTTTAGAGACAAAGTCTCACTCTGTCACCCAGGCTGTAGTGCAGTGGCACAAACATAGCTCACTGTAACCTTGAACTCCTGGGCTCAAGTGATCCTCCTGCCTCAGTCTCCTGAATAGCTCGACTGCATGTGGGTGCCACCACACCTGGCTAATTTTTTTTAATTTTAATTTTTTGAAGAGACAGGGTCTCGCTATGTTGCCCAGGCTAGTCTCCAACTTCTGGCCTCCAGCAGTCCTCCCACCTCAGCCTCCCAAAAGGCTGGGATTACAGGCATGAATCACTGTGCCCAGCCTCATCTTTTTTTTTTTTTTTTTTTTTTTTTTTTTTTGAGACAGAGTCTCGCTCTGTCGCCCAAACTGGAGTGCAGTGGCCTGATCTCAGCTCACTGCAAGCTCTGCCTTTTGGGTTCACGCCATTCTCCTGCCTCAGCCTCCCGAGTATCTGGGACTACAGACGCCTGCCACCTCACCTGGCTAGTTTTTTTGTATTTTTTAGTAGAGACGGGGTTTCACCCGGTTAGCCAGGATGGTCTCGATCTCCTGACCTTGTGATCCGCCCGTCTCGGCCTCCCAAAGTGCTGGGATTACAGGCTTGAGCCACCGCGCCCGGCCTGCCTTGTCTATTTTTAGAACCTTTGGCTACTCAGGTGAGGATGAACTGTTAAGTAATCTCTCTCCCATGCTAATCAGTTCATTTCATAACAGCAGAGACTCTAATTGTGTTGTTCACGACTGCTTCCAGTGACCTACCCAATGTCTGGCTCTGTGAGTTTGTTCAATGAACAAAAGAAGGCCTGAGCATGTGGCTAGACACAGAGATATTCTCTGTCATTGCATGACAGATGTCAAAAATTGAATCTCAGCCAGGTGTGGTGGCTCACACCTGTAATCCCAGCACTTTGGGTGGCCGAGGTGGGCAAATCACTTGAGGTTGGGAGTTCGAGACCAGCGTGGCCAGCAAGGTGAAACTCTGTCTCTACTAAAAATACAAAAAAATTAGCCGGATGTGGTGGTGGGTGCCTGTAGTCCCAGCTACCTGGGAGGCTGAGGTGGGAGAATCACTTGAATCTGGGAGGCGGAGGTTGCAGTGAGCCAAGATCGCACCATTGTACTTCAGCCTGGGTGACAGAGCAAGACTCAAAAAGCCAACCAACAAACAAAAACCAACAAAAAAACCCCAAAGAACAAAAACAAAAATTGAATCTCAGCTAATTGTCAATTTTTCAGAGTAATGAAAGAAAGCTATGGTCGTCTGTATGCACAGACGATTGTGCAGATTAGATATAAAAGTTATAACATTTGCTAAACTTTCAGTTACTAGTCCAGCTGAACTCTATGCATTGGCAAGTGGATGCATTAGCACACATGTAAAGTATTTTAGAAATAGTAGAGTGTTACAGTTACTCTCTGTTCAATCCTATCAGCAGAGATTTGACACAGAAAATATTTCTGGTATTACAGTAGGGTAGGTTATGGCAATGCATGAGTGCTCCCTGACCCTACCCCCACATCCCCCAACCCCAGCATCATTAATTTTAGGAAACCCTTTATAGCAGGGGAAGACAACCTGTGGTCTGCAGGCCAAACGCAGCCTGTGGCCTGTTTTCATACAGCCTGTAAGTTCTAAGAAGGGCTTTTACATATTTGAATAGTTGAGAAAAAGTCAAAGGAAGAATAACATTTTGTGACATGTGAAAATGATACAGAATTCAGATTTTAGTGTCCATAAATAGAGTTTTATTTGGGTACAGCCACACCCATTCATTGGATATATTGATGGCTGCTTTTGTACTACAACTGCAGAGCTGCGTGGTTGCGACAGACTTGATGGCTTGTAAAGCTCAAAATATTTACTAGCTGGCTCTTTGCAGAAAAAGTTGGCTGACCTCTATTTTACAGTAATGCCAAAGTTTCCTTCCCAAGTCGTCCCGAATAGTTTATATTTTATCAGTGTGCATTTTTTCCTGAAGTACATTACCTTGCACTTTACATGTATTGGAATTTATCAGCCTCTTTTCTGCATATTCCTACCTCTTCACGATTATCTAACTAGAGTTTATTACAATTAGCTATTAACCATCTGGAAATTCAGGTGTCCTTTGTAAACCTGGAAATGTCACTGTATGTATCATTTTTTTGAACTGGAGTCTTGCTCTGTCACTGAGGCTGGAGTGCAGTGGTGATCATGGCTCCCTGCAGCCTCGACCTCCCATGTTCAAGCAATCCTCCCACTGTAGTTTTCTGAGTAGCTGGGACTACAGGTGTGTGCCCTCACATCTGGCTAATTTTTAAATTTTTGTAGAGATGGGGGTCTCACTATGTTGCCCAGGCTGGTCTTGAACTCCTGGGCTCAAGCGATCCTCTTGCCTTGGCCTCCCAAAGTGTTGGGATTACAGCCCTGAGCCACCACGCCTGGCTGACCTGTAGTTTTATCTTGATTCCTTTCAAATTTAGGTGAATGACATTGGTCCTAATTTCTTGGATTCTCTCTGAAAGCACAGGGTTGGAGGCTACTCTCTAAAGCAGTGTAATGTTAGGGAGATGTCCTGGATGTGGCAGTCAAACTGAGCAGGAAGGGGTATTATTGTCAAGGTTATCTGAAGTACATAGAGGAAAGGAGGAAAGAGGGTAGTGGAGGTGACAGAGAAATAGGGATCAGAGGCTACCTCAGTATTTACTTTTGCTTAAGGAGACACTCCAAAAGTTAGTAGCTTAATACAACACTCTATTGCTCCTCTTAGTTCTGTCATTTGACTAGGCAATTCTGCTGGTCTCACCCAAGTTCCTTCATGGGTGCTCAGCCAGGATACTAGGAGGGCTGGGTCTCACCCCACATGGTTTCTCATCATTCACTTGTCTTGCCTGGTCTTATACAGCAAGTGGGTCCCCGAAAGGAGCATCCCAAGGGGACAAGCCTGAACGTGGAAGCACTTATCTGGCCTCTGTTTGAACTGCACTTGCTAATGTTCCATTGGCCAAAGCAAAGTCATATGGCCAAGCCCAGAGTCAGTGTGGGAGAGAACCACATATGAGGAGAGAACCACATATGAGGATGTGAATGCAAGGTTCACTGGGAAACATCCAGAGAGGCTCAGAGATCCTGGTTTCTAAACCCATTGAAAGAGTGGGGCATTGGCCGGGCGCGGTGGCTCAAGCCTGTAATCCCAGCACTTTGGGAGGCCGAGACAGGCGGATCACGAGGTCAGGAGATCAAGACCATCCTGGCTAATGCGGTGAAACCCCGACTCTACTAAAAATACGAAGAAAAACTAGCCGGGCGAGGTGGCTGGCACCTGTAGTCCCAGCTACACGGGAGGCTGAGGCAGGAGAATGGCGTAAACCCGGGAGGTGGAGCTGGCAGTGAGCTGAGATCCGGTCACTGCACTCCAGCCTGGATGACAGAGCGAGACTCCGTCTCAAAAAAAAAAAAAAAAAAAAAAAAAGAAAGAGTGGGCAAAGGTGTACATGATGGATGGGCTGTAGGGTTGGGATGGGGTGGAGGAGAGGCCAGGTCAAGAATGTTGACCACATTCCTGCAATCTAGTTGAATAGCTTCATCCCTTGGTAGAGCCAAGGAATCACCGAGGAGACCATAATTCCCCATCATTTCCATCAGCCTCTGCTTCCTTTTATAGAAATAACTTGGTGTCATCGCAGTCTTATTTAAGGTGCTGTGCAAACATGGTTTCACCACAAGTCCCCAAGCTGAATCTCCAACTGGACTGCTGCTTTCTAGTTCCACCTATATTCACATTTTGGAATTGCCACTGACCCTGTAAATAAGAGGAAATGAGATCTAGTTAATCACATGGGCCCTCAGTGATGATTGCTACCTTTGTTAAATGCTCATAAAAATATCTGGCAGGCCCTCTTCTCTGCACTGTAGTTCTCCTTCTAGCTCTTTATTGTCCTTGGTCTTGGGAGTCATATCAGTGCCCTTCTGATTATTTTGTTTTTCAAAGTGAAAACTTGACACATTATTTTTCTTGGCTTTATAAATGTTATATGCTTGTTTTAAAACATCCAAACAACACAGACCAATGTAAAGAAGAGTGTAAAAACCTATTGAAAGTTCACCACCCAGAGGATACCACTGTTGATATGTTCATGAACATCCTTCAGTTGTCCCTCAGTGAACATATGTGCACACATGCAACAAATGGGATGGTGCTGTGGCCTGTTTTTTTGAGACAGAGTCTAGCTCTGTCGACCAAACTGGAGCTCAGTGGTATGATCTCAGCTCACTGTAACTTATTCCTCCCGGGTTCAAGTATTTCTCTTGCCTCAGCCTCTCAAGTAGCTGGGATTACAGGCATGCACCACCATGTCCAGCTAATTTTTGTATTTTTAGAGAGACGGGGTTTCACCATATTGGCCAGGCTGGTCTCGAACTCCTGACCTTAGGTGATCCACCCCCTTTGGCCTCCCAAAGTGTTGGGATTACAGGCGTGAGCCACCGTGCCCGGCCTGTGGCCTAACTTTTTGAACCCCATTTTATGAATGTGCAAATTTGTTCAATCCCACATTTGCGGATACATGGGTTGTTTCTAACTTTTGCAATTCTGATTAAGTAATTTTTGATTCTCTGATTTTAAATATGCCGCTGAGGTTTTCCTGTTTTCTCTGTCTGGAATCTATTCCTATTTTGCCAAAGATGCCATCTGCGTAGGCTTTCTTTTCTTTGTTTTTTTGTTTTTTTTTTTGGTCTCAGCAGCTTTCATCATGGACATACATTTTGTTCAGGACTTCTAACAGTACTCCTATTATAAATGGTTTTCAAGTAATGTGTGATAGACTTTTAAAAGCTTATTTTAATCTTCTCTTTAAATAGAGTATGCATTTGGTTGACTAAACATTCACCTGTGTAGCTGGGTGGTAGGTTCCTGGGCTGCTCTCTCCCTCCCATTGTTCAGTCACATTGTGTGTAACCACGGTTACCAGGCTTGGTGTCATTAGTTCCTTAAGGTGATTTCATGCCATCAGCATTTCCAGCCCCCAGGACTCCTGGCTGTTCACAGGCTAAACTCCTTTCAGAGGTTTGATGCCCTGGCAGTGCTGGAGTGGGGCAGTCAGTGACAGATCCTAACTGGGCCTGGGCACAGTGGCTCATGCCTGTAATCCCAGCAGTTTAGGAAGCTGAGGTGGGTGGATCGCTTGAGGCCAGGAGTTCAAGACCAGCCTGGCCAACATGGTGAAACCCCATCTCTACTAATAACAACAACAAAAAATAAGCCGGGCATGATGGCGCGTGCCTCTAGTCCCAACTACTCGGGAGGCTGAGGCAGGAGGACTGCTTGAGCCTGAGAGGCTGAGGCTGCAGTGAACCATGATTGCACCACTGTACTTCAGCCTGGGTAACAGAGCAAGACCCTATCTCAAAAAAAAAAAAAAAAAAAAAAAAAAAAATCATACAAGTGTGTAAAGAGCCAGGTATAATGATTACACATAAATATTTGAAAAACAAACATCTTGCTTATGAATGTATTTGAAAAACAAACATCTCTCTTAAATCGCTAAGTTAAAAAAATACTTTATAGAATGACATGTATGATAGGTTGTCATTTTTGTGACTTTCTTTTGTGGCAGCCAGGAGATTGTGCTGCTCAGGTCAGATTTAAGAGAGGACCTCCTCTCAGAAATAACACCACACATCTACAACCAACTGATCTTTGACAAACCTAACAAAAACAAGAAATGGGGAAAGGATTTCCTGTTTAATAAATGGTGCTGGGAAAACTGGCCAGCCACATGTAGACAGCTGAAACTGGATCACTTCCTTACACCTTATGCAAAAATTAACTCAAGATGGATTAAAGACTTAAACGTTAGACCTAAAACCATAAAAACCCTGGAAGAAAACCTAGGCAATACCATTCAGGACATAGGCATGGGCAAAGACTTCATGACTAAAACACCAAAAGCAATGGCAACAAAAGCCAAAATAGACAAATGGGGTCTAATTAAACTAAAGAACTTCTGCACAGCAAAAGAAACTACCATCAGAGTGAACAGGCAACCTACAGAATGGGAGAAATTTTTTGCAATCTATCCATCTGACAAAGGGCTAATATCAAGAATCTACAAAGAATTCAAACAAATTTACAAGAAAAAAACAACCCCATCAAAAAGTGGGCAAAGGATATGAACAGACACTTCTCAAAAAAAGACATTTATGCAGTCAACAGACACATGAAAAAATGCTCATCATCACTGGTCATCAGAGAAATGCAAATCAAAACCACAGTGAGATACCATCTCATGCCAGTTAGAATGGCAATCATTAAAAAGTCAGAAAACAACAGATGCTGGAGAGGATATGGAGAAGAAATAGAAACATTTTTACATTGTTGGTGGGAGTGTAAATTAGTTCAACCATTGTGGAAGACAGTGTGGCAATTCCTCAAGGATCTAGAACTAGAAATAACCATTTGACCCAGCCATCTCATTACTGGGTATATACCCAAAGGATTTTAAATCATGCCACTATAAAGACACATGCACACATATGTTTATTGTGGCACTATTCACAATAGCAAAGACTTGGAACCAGCCCAAATATCCATCAATGATAGACTGGATTAAGAAAATGTGGCACATATACACCATGGAATACTCTGCAGCCATAAAAAAAGGATGAGTTCATATCCTTTGCAGGGACACGCATGAAGCTGGAAACCATCATTCTCAGCAAACTATCACAAGGACAGAAATCCCAACACTGCATGTTCTCACTCATAGGTGTGAATTGAACAATGAGATCACTTGGACACAGGGTGGGGAACATCACACACCGGGGCCTGTCAGGAGGGGACTGGGAGATGGATAGCATTAGGAGAAATATCTAATGTAAATAACAAGTTGATGGGTGCAGCAAACCAACATGGCACATGTATACCTATGTACCAAACCTACACGTTGTGCACATGTACCCTAGAAATTAAAGTATTAAAAAAAAAAAAAGCAACAACAAATACCTTTTTTTTTTTTTTTTGAGACGGAGTCTCGCTCTGCCACCCAGGCTGGAGTGCAGTGGCCAGATCTCAGCTCACTGCAAGCTCCACCTCCCGGGTTTACGCTATTCTCCTGCCTCAGCCTCCCGTAGCTGGGACTATAGGCGCCCGCCACCTCGCCTGGCTAGTTTTTTTTTTTTTTTGTATTTTTTAGTAGAGACGGGGTTTCACTGTGTTAGCTAGGATGGTCTCGATTTCCGGACCTTGTGATCCGCCCGCCTCGGCCTCCCAAAGTGCTGAGATTACAGGCTTGAGCCACCGCGCCCGGCCCAACAAAAAATATCTTAAAAAAAAAAAAAGAGAGGACCTCTTGTGAGGGCTGTGGGTAGCTTCAGCCCCTCCCTGTTACATTGCAGTGTTCGCGTGGAGGTCACACTCTTCTTGAGCTGCCCTCACCAATGACTGAGCACCAGGAGGACACTACAGTCCTGAAGCCTGAGGCTCTTCCTGCTCAATCCTTCCTCCCCTTCTCTCTTCTTCAGTGTCAGACCTGCAGCGGGGTCTGAGACTTTCTGGGCCTACTCCTATTCCCTCACTCCTTTATCCTTCTTAGATGTTTCTTCTAATTAGTCTCTTGTATGTCTAATTTTGTCTTAACGTCAGCTTCCTGGAAGGCCCAACCTGACATCTCTTTGTTCTCAGGACCCTGATATAATGGAGATGGAACAAACTCTGAAGGTTGTTGTGAGGATTAAATGAGGTATTGCTGAGAAAGCCTTAGCAGAAGGCCAGCGCAGTGTAGGAGCTTTGTGATATTATTCCCCAGGTAAGTAGGTGGAGAATGGTATCTGTCAGATGTCAGTTTCATTAGCTGTTGCGACCCAGTGGACTGGCCCTGAATCCCTGCCCCCTGGGATTTTCTTCAGGAATAAGGGACTAGAAATTGGAAATGGGAAGCACTGGGAAGATGCATCCCAGGTCCTCAGGGAGTGAGCATACAACTTCTAGAAGAATCTCCTGATTTGGGGGAGGTACTAGTGTGGAGCCCAAATTGGAGGCTTTGAGCTCTATCCCTCACTGACAATAGCACCGGCCACTCGCTATAGCTTGGAGGAGAGAGCCAAGGGGCAGCAGAACATGGTGAACCTGGGCATCAGTGTCAAATCCCAGCTCTGCCATTTACTACCTACCCCAGGCTGCTATTAGATTTCAGATGCTAAAGATAGAATGCTGAGCACAGAGTGAATGTCTAAGACCTACTAGTTCAGCTTCCTCCCCGATACCATTTTCATTCTACCATACTTATAACTACTCTGGGTTTGAGAATTATGGCCGGGGCCTGTGCTAAGGAGTCACAGTCTAATCTCTGGATTGCTGGGAATAAGAGGAAGTTCTGGGGAAAGAAAGGAGGGAGGGCAAGTGGGTGTGAAGAAGAACAGAGCTTTCATTAGGCAAGTGTTTATGGGCAACCCCCATGTGCCAGACTGTCTGCTGGGTGTTGGGTTATGCAGGCAGTTAGGACACAGGCGCTGTTCTTAAGCAGCTCAGGTGCTGAAGGGGAAGTTACTGTTGTGGACTAACAGGTTTGCAAGTCGTTCATGGGGTCCCGTACCACAGACAGGCACAGAGCTCGGCAGCAGTGCGACCCTGGACAGAATTGTTTGTGAAGCGTCTCTCCTTCAAGACCAAGTTATTATAGCTCTTGTGATTTTGTGTGGTGCCTAGATTTCCCCCTGTTGTACACTCAATTCATGAGTACTTACTCGAGTCTCACTCAAGGGCATGGAGACCCAAGACATCTTGTTCATGTGCACCCCAGGGCCCAGCACACGGTAGGCAGATGTGTTGACTGAGTGATCTTCAGTTTCCTTATTTTAAGATGAAGATAGTATTGATCTTACCAGGCTGTTGTGTGAATTAAATGAAGTAGTGTTTATCAAGTGTAAAATCGCCTTCCAAATGTTATTATTGTAGACTTTTCAAATTGGTGCAGTCTCTTGTGGATTTAAGTCAGTGACTTGAGCAGTCATTCTATACCTTTCTCATGGCTGTTTTGAAGATTAAATAAATTAATATGAATAAAGTGGTTAGAACAAGGCTTATCACATCATAAACACTCAAAAAGTGTTAGCTAAATCAACAAGGATAAAATTTCAGCTATGCAAGATGATTAAGTTCTAGAGATCTCTATATAGTTATTGTATATAGTTAATGCTGCTGTATTGTGTACTGGAAAACCCATTAAGAGGGTAGGTCTTGTGTTAAGTGTTCTTTTTATTTTTTGAGACGGAGTCTCGCTCTGTTGCCCAGGCTGGAGTGCAGTGGTGTGATCTCAGCTTGCTGCAACCTCCGCCTCCCGGGTTCAAGCAATTCTCCTACTTCAGCCTCCTCAGTAGCTGGGACTACAGGCATGCACCACCACGCCCAGCTAATTTTTGTATTTTTAGTAGAGATGGGGTTTTACCATGTTGGCCAGGCTGGTGCTGAACTCCTGACCTCAAGTAATCTGCCTGTCTAGGCCTCCCAAAGTGCTGGGATTACAGACATGAGCCACCGTGACCGGCAAGTGTTCTTGCCACAATTAAAAACAAACAAACAAATGTGAAGGAAAAAATATAAGTAAGAAAAAATCGAGGCAGCGTTACAGCTTATTAGAGTGCCCAGAACAAATGCTGTGTAACTTCTAGAATTTATCATCTACATTGATTTATAACCCTTTACTATTTCAAAGTAAAGTGGTGACAGAAGGTGGTGGTGGGGATATTAGGTACTTTAAGTATTATCTTCGTTGCCATTCTTCGGTGTCATTTTACCCAACCGAATTATGAGGTTCAGATAACTGAAGCCCCTTGCTCGGATTGCAAGTTAAATATGTGCAGAGCCTCCCGCCGGGGGACCCAGGAGACTGTTCCTAGTGGCTATTCTGAGACATTCTCGGAGCGGTTCGCCAGGTGGCGCTCTTCCCCCGGGATAGGATCTGGCCAAGACCCACCCCGCGGCAGACGCTAGCCCTTCCTCACTAGAAGAACCTGGCGTTCTACAGCCAGCAGGGTTTTTGAGCGTGTCTAAGCTCTCATTTTAAAGGGAGAGAAATAAAGCTCTGCCAGAGTATGTCCCTGGGCTCAGAGCCACCCACAGGCACCAGGTGGTGCTGGGGCGGAGTCCCAGTTTATCCAATGACGAATCCCATTTGCCTGTTACCTCCCTGCGGCAACCTGACCTAGCTCCCCACGCCCACCTGAGCCCCTTCCTTGCAGACACTATCTCATGCCTGGCCGCAGCTGGGCAGAGCGAAGTGCTTCTCTGCCGGGCGGTTGCAAAGTTCCACTATCTAGGAGTAGAGCGAGTGTTTGGGAGCAGGGAAAGGGTTTAGGCAGGCTGTGGAAGGGTGAGGGGGAGACCCAGGGACGCACCCTCCCGTTTCTCATTCTTCTCTAGCTAAGCATTCACAAGCAGTGTGTGCACTGCTAAGGCCAGGGCCCCTGGAGTCAAACTGCCTTTGCCGAAACCCTTGGCCTCCCCTTACCCAGCAGTGTGCCCTGGGCAGTTAGTGAGCCTTAGGCTCACTAAGTTTCCCATCTATAAAATGGGAATAGTAGTGCTTATCTCATTGGGTCACCATGGGGACTCAGTGAACATACATAAGACACTGAGGACGGTTGTAAGCACATGATAAGCGCAATAAAAATCTTAGCTCTCAGCAAGATGACTCATCAGCACCCTACCTGGATAGGGGAGTTTAGGTGAGAATTTCGGGATGATTCACCATACTCCTCGCCTATTCACTCACCCCCCAATATCCTTTCAGAGTAACAACTGCCGTTTATTTGCAGTTATGCCAGGCAGTATGCGAAACCTGTGATTTCATGATCTCAATTAATCCGCAGATCAACCCTGTGAAGTAGGTACTATTATTGTTCCTCTCTCATGGTTGAGGCTTACACAAGATTAAGTCATTTATCCCAGGTCACGCAGTTAATGACAGAAGTGGGTCCCACACTCATTCCTGTCTGGTGCCAAAGATGAAGCTTTTTACTACTACTCAATATTCTACCTCCTTTTGAAGCCAGTTAAAAACAACAAACACAGCCCCCCAACAAACATGGGCTCCTGCAGGAGCCACAGACATCAACTGTGCTCACTGTAATTCTACAGGACTCACCCCTCACAGAAGTCATGGTCTGTAGAGTGAGATTTCTTTCTGCTCTTACGTGGCACAAAAGAGCTAATATTACAGATGTCTCCCTGCTCCCCTGCAAGGTGCTTTGACTGACACAGAGGCCTCTACAGATTAAAGCTAAGTTAGCCATGGAGCCTTTAAGGGCCACCTTCCCTTCCTCCTGTTTCTTCTGAACCTCAAGGCCACGTATCTGGGCAGGCAGGGGGCCTGCCTTTCAGGCATGTGCGTTCACTTAATTTCTGGGCCATCCCGAATGTAATGCAAGGCCTCAGTGACTCAGGCCAGCCTGTCTGGGATTTGTCCTCTCTTGGCATGTGAAAGAGTCTGTGCAGCATTGACATCTTTTGGCCGTGAGTGAAACAACAGGAACCAACATACAAATGCAGAATCCCAGAAAGTGAGGGTTGGAAGAGGCTATAGGAAGTAAAAAAATGAAACTTCACCAAGGGAAGGGTCTTGATGAGGATCACACTGAGAGGAAGGAAGGTGATCAGATTTAAGGCCTTATTTACCTTCCATGCCTTCCTGGTACCCTCTGCTCCCAGAGATGCTGAGCTGGGAGGGGTGGGAGTGGGCAGCCAGGCTGCTAAGCTTGTGCATTTAGTCAGATGTCTCTTTCTTCCCCTCCCCAGCACGTGATAATCGTCTAACACAAGACTTCTCAACCTCAGCACAGCCCAGACATTTAGGGTTGGATCATTCCTTGTCGTGGCAGCGGTCCTATGCATTGTCTGATGCTGAGCACAGCATTTGTCCACTACCCACCACCCACTAGTTTCCAGTAACACTTCCCTCTCCCACTCTGTTGCATGACAACCAAAAATGTCTTCAAACATCATCAAACATCTCCTGGGGGACAAAATTTCTCCCCTCTCTCCCTTCTGTTGAGAACCACTCCTCCAAAAGCAGACTCCTTCGTCCTTCCTTTCCTGGAACACATCTTAAGAGTTTGGTATGTGCCCTGCTTTGCTGGCTCATGAATCAAGCCCTGGCTCTGTTCTTAAACAATTCAGAGTCTAGCTGAGGAGACAAAGCCCACACAGGTGGCAAAGATGGGAAGCTTCTCCACAGAGACAAGGGCGAGGTGCCCAAAGGAGCACAGGGGCAGATGCCTCACTGTCTGGGGAGATGTGAGAAAGCTTCATAGAAGGACAGATGGCAATTTCTCAGGCAGGCAAGGTGGGTAAAGGACATTCTAGGCAAAAGAAATGGAATGTACAAAGGTAAAGAGTTGTGAAGTGTGAAGTTTTGGGGAAAAATATTTTAATATGACTGTACTCCAGAGTGCACATGAAGAGAGGTTAAGGAAGGGGCTGGAGAGTCAGACAGCACAAGGTGGTGATAGTGGTGGTGGTGGTGGTGATGATGGTGGGGGCAGTGGTGGTGATGACACTGATGATGATGGTGGCGGTGGTGGTGATAGTGGAGGTGGTGGTGGTGGTGATGATGGTGGGGGTGATGACGATGGTGGTGATGATGGTGGTGGTGGTGGTGATGATGGTGGTGGTGATGATGGTGGTGGTGATGTTGGTAATGATGATGATGGTAGTGATGCTGATGATGGTGGTGGTGATGATGGTGATGGTGGTGGTAATGATGGTGGTGATGATGATGGTAGTGGTGGTGATGGTGGTGGTGGTGATGGTGGTGGTGGTGGTGATGATGGTGGTGATGGTGGTGGTGGTGATGGTGGTGGTGGTGATGGTGGTGGTGGTGATGGTGGTGGTGGTGGTGGTGATGATGGTGGTGGTGATGATGTTGGTAGTGGTGGTGGTGGTGGTGATGGTGGTGGTGGTGATGATGGTGGAGGTGATGACGATGGTGGTGGTGGTGATGGTGGTGGTGGTGGTGGTGATGATGGTGGTGGTGATGATGTTGGTAATGATGATGATGGTAGTAGTGGTGATGATGGTGGTGGTGGTGATGGTGATGATGGTGGGGGTAGTGGTGGTGATGACAATGATGATGATGGTGGCAGTGGAGATGATGGTGGAGGTGGTGATGGTGGTGATGATGGTGGAGGTGGTGGTGGTGGTGATGATGGTGATGGTGATGGTGGCGGTGATGATGATGTTGGTAATGATGATGATGGTAGTGGTGGTGATGGTGGTGGTGGTGATGGTGATGGTGGTGGTGATGGTGGTGGTGGTGGTGGAGGTGGTGGTGGTGGTGATGATGGTGGAGGTGATGACGATGGTGGTGGTGGTGGTGATGGTGGTGGTGGTGATGGTGGTGGTGATGGTGGTGATGATGGTGGTGGTGGTGATGATGGTGATGGTGATGGTGGTGGTGATGATGATGTTGGTAATGGTGGTGGGTATGATGATGATGGTGGCAGTAGTGATGGCTAACACATATAGAGCACTTAGCATATGCCAGACATTGTTCCAAGTATCTCTAAGACATTATCTCTTAATTTTCACGGCAATCTTTTGAGGAAGGTGCTATTATTACCTCAGTTTACATATGGGAAAAATGTTGCACAGAGAGATGAAGTAACATGCCAAAATCACATAGCTTGTGTAGGTTCCTTGTGAACCCTAAGAAATTTGGCTATGGAGACCCAAAGGTGTTTGTTTGTTTGTTTTTGAGACAGAGTCTCACTCTGTCGCCCAGGCTACAGTGCAGTGGCGTGATGTCGGCTCACTGCAACCTCTGCCTCCTGGGTTCAATCTCCTGCCTCAGTCTCCTGAGTAGCAGAGATTACAGGTGTGTGCCACCATGCCTGGCTAATTTTTGTAGTTTTAGTAGAGATGGGGTTTCACCATGTTGACCAGGCTGGTCTCGAACTCCTAAGCTCAGATGATCCACCTGCCTCAGCCTCCCAAAGTGTTGGGATTACAGGCGTGAGCCACCTCACCTGGTCGAGCCAAAGATTTTAAGTAGAGCAGCGACATGATGAGTGTTTCAGTTATTTTTAGCTGTATAATAAACCACCAGAAACGTACTTGCCTACCCACCAGCTCATGATTCTGTGGGTTGGGTGGGGCTCAGCTGGGTTTTTCTTCCACTAGTCTGGCTTTTGCAGTGGCAGTAACTTGGTGGCTGGGGATGCAAGTTGGGGCTGGATGTCTATTATCTTGAAGTTTCTTTTCTTTTCTTTTTTTTTTTTTTGAGACGGAGTCTCGCTCTGTCACCAGGCTGGAGTGCAGTGCGTGATCTTGGCTCACTGCAGTCTCTGCCTCTTGGGTTCAAGCAATTCTCCTGCCTCAGACTCCCGAGTAGCTGGGACTACAGGCGTGCACCAGCATGCCCAGCTAATTTTTTGTATTTTAGTAGAGACGGTGTTTCACCATGTTGGCCAGGATGATCTCAATCTCCTGATCTCGTGATCTGTCCAGCTCGGCCTCCCAAAGTGCTGGGATTATAGGTGTGAGCCACTGTGCCTGGTCATCTATTTTTTTTTTTTTTTTTTTTTTTGAGATGGAGTCTCGCTCTGTCCCCCAGGCTGGAGTGCAGTGGCATGATCTCAGCTCACTGCAACCTCCGCCTCCCTGGTTCAAGCAATTCTCCCACTTCAGCCTCCCGAGTAGCCAGGATTACAGGTGCCCACCACCAAGCCCAGCTAATTTTTCTATTTTTAGTAGAGATGGGTTTCACCATGTTGGCCAGGCTGGTCTCGAACTCCTGGCCTCAACTGATCCACCTGCCTCAGCCTCCCAAAATGCTGAGATTACAGGCGTGAGCCACCATGCCTGGCCTTAATGTTTTTTCATGTGGCTCCTATTTCTCTCTCTCTCTAAATCCTTCTAGGTCTTTCCCTGTGACCACTCTCTCCATCAGACTAGCCTGTTCTTGGCAGCTCAAGCTGCCAGGCCTTCTTGATGCCTAAACCTGAAAGTCCCAGGACATCATTTCCTCTGCATTGTATTGGTCAAATGGTCACAAGCATAGCCCAGATTTATGGGGAGGGGACATAGGATCCATTTCTGGTAGAAGGAGGGGCATGTGCATACAGGAGGGGTAGAATTGTTTAGGCATCTTTGGATGCTAGCTGTCACAGCCATATTTTTATAGGGAAGAATGTTCTGGCAGCATTATGTAGGGTGTTTTGAAGAGAGCAAGACTGAAGACATGATGATGAATTATGAAGTCATGGATAATTCTAGTTGAATTAGTCAGCTAGCTTCTCTTTTTCCTTTTATTACTGTGGAAAGACCAAAGTAATTATGTTTTAATAATGATAATAATAAAACAATAATCCTACTAACCTATATTTCTTGAGCACATACTATGTGCCAAGCACTGTGGTAAGTACATTATTCCACAATTTAATACAATTATCTCATGAGGTGTATATATTCCGATTTTATCTTTCAGAAAACTGAGGTCAAGTGTATTAAGTGTGCTAAGGCTGCCATAACTGTAAGTACTACTGACTAGGTGGTATAAGCAACAGATATTAATTTTCTCACAATTCTGGATGATAAAAGTCCAAGATCAAGGTGTCAGCAGGGTTGGGTTGGTTTCTTCTGAGGCCTCTCTCCTTGGCATGTAGGTGGCCTTCTTATTCCTTGGTCTTCACATAGTCTTCCTTCTATGCACATCTATATCCTAATTTTTCTCTCTCTCTCTCTCGCTCTCTCTTTTTTTTTTTTTTTTTGTGAGACAGAGTCTCACTCTGTTGCCCAAGCTGGAGTGCAGTGGCGCCATCTTGGCTCACTGCAACCTCCGCCTCCTGGGTTCTAGCGATTCTTGTGCCTCAGCCTCCTGAGTAGCTGGGACTACAGGCACATGCCACAATGCCCAGCTAGTTTTTGTATTTTTAGTAGACACGGGGTTTCACCATGTTGGCCAGGCTAGTCTCAAACTCCTAAGCTCGAGCGATCTGCCTGCCTTGGGCTCCCGAAGTGCTGGGATTATAGGCGTGAGCCACCGTGCACGGCCCTAATTTTCTCTTTTTTTTTAAGGACACAAGTCATGTTGGATTAGGGTCCACCTTAATGACCTTATTTTACTTTAATTATCTTGTTAAAGACCCTATCTCCAAATTTAGTCACATTCTGAGGTACTAGGAGTTAGGATTTCAACATGTTCATTTTGGAGACACACGATTCAGCCTATAATATTATGTAATTAGTTTATGCTCATGGAGATAATAGGTGGGAAGCCAGACTTTAACCCATATTTGCTTGACTTCAAACTTCTGCTATTCACTACCCTGTATATTATTATTACCCACAAGTGTTTTTGCCCCAAGCAGGAAAATAGCAAGGTGAGGGACACTGGGCCTGCATAGCTTTGTATTTAGGACGTAGCTATTTCTAACCTGAGAAACAGGGATTGGATTCCAGTTATGTTCTGTGTCTGTTAACCTGTAACTCAATCATAATGATCTTTTTGGAAGGACATTGAAAAGCAGCAGGGATTTGCTTGAACCCAGGAGTTCAAGACCAGCCCGGGAAACATAGTGAGACCCTGTTTCTACAAAAAATAAAGAAATTAGCTGGGTGCGGTGGTGCACACCTGTAGTCCCAGCTACTTGGGAGGCTGAGGTAGGAGGATCACTTGAGCCTGGGAGGTTGAGGCTGCAGTAAGCTGTGATTGCACTACTGTACCCTAGCCTGGGTGACAGAGCAAGACCCTGTCTCAAAAAACAGAAGCAAAAACAAAACTAAAGGTGGCAGAGATGGCATATCCTGATGGAACCATAATAGGGGATGATAATAATCACTTCAGGGATGTGTGCTGTGTGCTAGGCACAATGTTAAGTGCTTTACACATGTCATTCTCACAATAATTCTATTTGGTAGGTACTATTATGTTTCCTATTTTACATATGGGGAAACTGAGGCAGGGTGGTGAGTTAACCTGCCTAAATTCACTCTGCTAATAAGAAGTGGCAGAGCCGGCCGGGCGCGGTGGCTCAAGCCTGTAATCCCAGCACTTTGGGAGGCCGAGACGGGCGGATCACGAAGTCAGGAGTTCGAGACCATCCTGGCTAACACGGTGAAACCCCGTCTCTACCAAAAAATACAAAAAACTAGCCGGGCGAGGTGGCGGGCGCCTGTAGTCCCAGCTACTCGGGAGGCTGAGGCAGGAGAATGGCGTAAACCTGGGAGGCGGAGCTTGCAGTGAGCTGAGATCCGGCCACTGCACTCCAGTCTGGGCGACAGAGCGAGACTCCGTCTCAAAAAAAAAAAAAAAAAAAAAAAAAAAAAAAAAGAAGTGGCAGAGCCAAGCTGAGCACTCAGGCAATCTGAATCCCGAACCTGTACTCTTAACTATTATGCTTCCATACTGCCCCTGGGAACCCAGTGAAGAATGGTTATGTACCATTTCTACAAAAAGAATCTAAGTCAGAGAAGACTCATTAGGCCTCCCTTACTCTGCCAAGATGGCTACCATTCCTCCATCTCTTTTCCATCTTCTAGAAATGAATGGGATAAATGGCCAATAAGTACATGAAAAGATGCTCAACATTACTAATCACTAGGGAAATGCAAACTGAAGACACAGTGAGATTCCACCAACATCCATTAGGATGACTATTATCAAAAACAGAAAACAATAAGCATTGGCACGTATGTGGAGAAACTGGAACCCTTGTGCATTGCTGGTGGGGATGTAAAATGGTAACAGCCATTATGGAAAACAGTATGATGTTTCCTCAAAAAATTAAATATAAAATTGCCATGTGATCTAGTAATTTTACTTCTGGGTATATACACAAAATAACTGAAAGTATGAACTTGAACAAATATTTGTATACTAATGTTCATAGCAGCATTCTTTACAATAACCAAAAAGTGGAACAACCCCAGACGTCCATCAGTGGATGAAGGGGTAAAGAAAATGTGCTGTAAGTATAAAACGAATATTATTCAGCCTCAAAAGGAAGGAATTCTGATACACACAGCAAGATAGATGAACCTTGAAGAAACGATGTTAATTGAAATAAGCCAGGTACAAAAGGATATATGTACATGATTCCTCTTACATGAAGTATCTAGATTAGTCAAATACATAGAGAGAGAAAGTGGAATAGAGGTTACCAGAGGCTGGGGAAGAGGAGAATGGGGAGTTCATGTTTAATGGGTACAGAGTTTCAGTTTGGGATGATGAAAAAATTCTGGAGATGGATGGTGGTGATGGTTGCACAATGATATGAATATACTTAATGTCATTGAACTGTACACTTAAAAATGGTTAAAATGGTAAAATTTATGTTATGTATATTTTACCGTGATAGAAAAAAGAGCTAAAAAATGGAAATCTCTTGCACATTGTGATATTATTTTCCATTTTCCTTGTCTGTGTGTCTTTTTTATGCCTTTGCTGTCATTTTAGTGGGGTCTCAGGATGAAGATATAAATGTGTGTGGTTAATCCATCAATCACAACGAATTCCCCTAAAATGTATTTCAAATGCCTGCTACCTGGATGGCACTATGCTAGAGAGTAGAGATATGGTAGGTTTTCATGTTGAGGAAAGAAAGAAAAACAGCAGGCACAACACTCCTTCATAACTTCCATGCTGTAAAACAGTTTTGGTTCTGAGGTCACTAAAGAATGAAGAGAATAGAGAGCATAGATTTGCAGCAATATTGAATATATTTGCTGTCATCTTGTACTACAGCCCTAAGTTGCCGTAGCAACAGACCAGAGCAGAAACTTCATTAGAGGAAGAGCTCCTTGAATTTTAACCCTGTTATTCAATCAGGCATGAGTGATCGGGAAGGCCATCAGATGGCACCCATAAGATCTTTTACTTTGATAAGCTGTATAATTAGCTACATCTAATAAGCCTTTGGAACAAGTAAAACAACAACCCCAAACCTCACTTTTTGCGTTTTTTCCAGAGTCAACAGTAGCCAAAAGATTTCCTAGGAGTTTCCTTCGTGGAACGATTCAAAGCAATGCTGGCAATAATATTGGAGCATCCCATTCATCAACAAAAGGCAGGAAGGAACACTAACAGATTAACGATAGATAATGGCTTACTTTTATTGGCATTTGGCATTTGGAAGAAGATGCCTGGCATAAGCAGGTCATCAAATAAAGAAATTACTGTGTAATAGTTAAGTCTGTGTCACAGGTGGGGGGAGCTGTGTCTTTGGAGAGGAGAAGGATGCCTTCCCAAACACACACACACACACACACACACACACGAAAATTTCAATAGCAATTTCAATTCAACATGCAGTGAGTTCATATTGCTAAGGGAATTTAGAATAAAATGTGATCAGAATCAAGCAGGTGTGGGTGGTGGTCATTCCCACCAAGGATGGCTTGCAAGAGGACAGGAGTTCGTGTTTTTTTTTTTTTTTACTTTTATTTTAAGTTCAGGAATACATGTGCAGTTTGCTACATAGATGAATGTGTGTCATGGGAGTTTGTTTTATGGTTATTCCATCACTCAAGTATTAAGCCTAGTACCCATTAGTTATTTTTCCTGATCCTCTCCCTCCTCCCACCCTCCACCCTCCGATAGGCCCTAGTGTGTGTTGTTTCCCTCTATGTGACCATGTGTTCTCATCATTTAGCTCCCACTTATAAGTGAGAACATGCAGTATTTGGTTTTCTGTTCCTGCACTAGTTTGCTAAGGATAATGGCCTCCAACTCCATTCATGTCCCTGCAAAGGACATGATCTATTCTTTTTTTTTGGCTGCATAGTACTCCATGGTGTGTATGGATCTCATTCTTTTTTATGGCTGCATAGTATTCCACAGTGTGTACCATATTTTCTTTACCCAGTCTATCATTGATGGGCATTTAGGTTGATTCCATATCTTTGCTATTGGAATAATGCTTCAATGAATGTATTTTGATTTGCACTTCTCTAATGATCAATGCTGTTGAGCTTTTTTTCGTATGTTTGTTGGCCGCATGTATGTCTTCTTTTGAGAAGTGTCTGTTCATGTCCTTTGCCCACCTTTTAACGGGGTTGTTTGTTTTTTCTTGTAAATTTGTTAAGTTCCTTATAGATGCTGGATATTAAACCTTCATCAGATGCATTGTTTGCAAAAATTTCCTTCCATTCTGTAAGTCTGTTTTCTCTGTTGATAGTTTCTTTTGCCATGCAGAAGGTCTTTAGTTTAATTAGATCAGGACAGGAATTTTAAGCAGAGTTTTGGAAAAAGAACGAGTCACGTACTCTCGAGGAAGACAGATATTTCTGAGTCATTAAGATCTTACCATCAGTCCCATCCTCAGTTTGTCCATTTGTGATTAAGTCGTACTTGTTTCAAACATTTCCCCTTTACCAGCCTTCCAGGAGGCACCAGGCAAGAGCAATCAAATGGAATCATCTCCTGGTGAAGTTACCCAGGCAAGTGGTTATTTTCAGGTCTCTTGACCAACCCTGGAAAGGCCATTGTTTTGTTGACTCATTTTCCTTCCACAAAGGGTAACTTCGGAATTTAACTCTCCTATTTACAATACAGGTCTGTTTTACTGCAAATATTCTTTTATTGTGTTGCTCTCCCCTGGATGCAATTGTGATATAGTCAAACATATATTTGAAATCAGCAGTGGGTGGTTTTTTTTTTTTTTTCATTTTCTTTTTTCTTTCTTTCTTTTTTTTTGCAGCTGCTAATTCTAAAGACCTGAGCAAGGTACTGTACAGTTTACAAAGAAGAGTCAGATGCAGCCCTATTGTGCTCTTAAGGGGCAACAATAGAAGAAATGACAGAAGACAATCAGTGATTAATGACCAGATGAATGATATATACCAGGTGGTCCCAACCTGAGCTCCCAGGCTCCCAAGGGTCTTAGAGAGCAGTAACTGGGGGAGAAGGAGGGGGTGCTTATGAGCTATTTTCAGTACTTCAAAAAGACTAATCCAAAGAGCTCATATTTACTAGATATTAGATGCACAGGCTAATTAAAAGAAAACATCAGGTTTCTTTGCTCGGGGCTAGAAACACCAGTAACCCCATGCTGACTGGAAGCTCTGATTGGCAGTTACCCTTGTCTTTGATTAATAAAACATGAGAAAATGAATTAATTATTACTTGATAAATGTCTTTTATGTGATAGACAAAAAACATTTCAAAGCATGGGATTTGTGAAATGAGAATAATAAAATGTTTGCTTTGAGCGAAAAGAATGGGAATCAATGAGGCAGACGATAAGTGACTATTTTGGAAGTGTAAGGTGGATAGAGAAGGCAGAGAAGGCTTCATGGAGGGCAGAAAAGGAAGGACTCACCCAAGCAGGGTTTTGAACGATGTATAGGATTGATCTATGCAGTGGTTCTCAACGTGTGGTCTCAATCAACAGCGTCAGCCCCATCTGGGAACTCGTTAGAAATACAAACTCTTGGGCTTTGCCTACTGAGTCAGAAACTCAAAGGATGAGGCCCAGCCATCTGTGTTCTAATGGGCCCTCCGGGGGATTCTGATGCACGCTACAGTTTGAGAACCAAAGCTCTATGTCATTATTTCTCAAAGTTTGAGATGGGAATGCAACAGTAGGTGATTCCAAGAGGTATCTGTTCAGCCTAAAAACAAAACAGAATCACTACCAAGAAAGTAATTTCCTTTTCCGATCTCTCATGCCTTCTGTTAACATCGTGGGAAAACACTCAGTTTGATCCTAGTAGGGCTTTAACGAGAAACAGCCATGTCTCCTTCTCTTTTGGACAAACAGAAGAGGCTCCATTTAGTTTCTGGGCTTTGGCTGGCAATAGAATTTAAGCTGAGTGTGATAATTTGGCTCGTTCTCCCTTACATTTATTTTTACAGTTACCTTTTTTTTTTTGGCAAGTGAAACTAATTTTCCATTTGCTAAAGGGGTGTAAATTATTTTTTATGAAAACTTTATATAAAAATGTGATTCAATTTAAAGAAGAAAGGTAAATAGTAGTGCCAGAGGTATGTAGAAATGGAAAACATAATACAGACACTGCATGAATGAAGTTTGTGAAATATATTTAAGACAACAAATGTGTGTGTGTGTGTTTGGTGTTGATGCATGAATGGATGCATTTGTATTTGTCCTTGCTTATTGATTGTTTTTTTGGAAGAATAGACCACAGATATATACACCACTGCAGCAAGTACAAGAGCAAGGAAAA
The DNA here is from genome assembly GCF_007565055.1 of Rhinopithecus roxellana. Taxonomy (NCBI): domain Eukaryota; kingdom Metazoa; phylum Chordata; class Mammalia; order Primates; family Cercopithecidae; genus Rhinopithecus; species Rhinopithecus roxellana. Next base: position 89,879,001 of record NC_044549.1, on the reverse strand, counting down.
AAGTATCCAAATAAAATGTGTTCCAGGCTACAACCTGTGACCTGTTGGTGGAAGCAGCACTCAGTATAACAAAATCCTGTATAGCAAAGGGACTCATGTGGTATTTTGGGCCAGTTGTGCCAGGATATTGTGATACCTTATCTCCTTAAATACAGGGCTGCTGAGATATAATGAGAGCTGGAACACAGGTTTTGTAATCTCTTCAGGCAAATAAGAAAACGGTTGTGGAGTAGGTGACAATTCACAGCATGCTTTCACCATACCATGTTCATAGAAATGCTTTTCATCACTTTATTTTGAGTCAGAAAGTGCCAAGATTAATTGGTGATGTATATACATCAGTGTGAGCCGGCATGCTACAGGAAGGGGTTATTCAGGGGGTGATTTTATTGCACTCCTTTTCCTCCCAATATTTTATTTATAGATAAAGTGTGATTGAAAAGAATATAAAGGGCATCCTCTAAGGCAAGGCCTCTCTTTTTTGACCTCAGCACATAAAACACATTTTATATCTTAGCCCAGAACACACACACACACCATCACCACCACCACCACCACAAAAGTTTTGTGAAACATCCTTATAGCAAGAGGTGCACTCTGAGAGTTTTCATTCTATTTTAGCTCATTAAAAATGATTTCCCATCTTGCTAGTGGTCTCATTAGCAGATAGGAAAGCATTGCTCTGACTCATGGCTCTTGGAATTTAGTGGGCACAAGGTTTACCAGCAAGCTTGTTAAAATTCTGGGTCTTGAGAATTCCCCTCTTCTTACCCTCCCTCCCTGGGGATACTGATTCAGTAGGTTTGGGGTATAGCTTGGATCTGCAGGTTTTGATAAGTGAGTTAGAGGATTCTGAGGAGGGTGGAACTTGGACCACACTTTGAGAAATACTACTTGAAAGGAAACAATAATATAAAAAACTTGACGCATCTTGTGATCTGAATTTGGAAGTACCTCCATTACCTACTAGATGAAGTTCGAATGTCGAATGACATTCAGGGCCCCTCATTGCCTAGTCCCTACTGAGCTTTTCAGGTGTATCTCCATCTTCAATCTTGCTGTCCCCCCACGCTCCTGTCCTGTAAAACCAAACAACATCAGACCATTCATCATTTACACAGCACATACTTTGATGTGGACTTCCATTTCTTGCAGTATGGCAGAAAAGATACTTTGACTTATCCTCCTGTTGTAAACAACTAAAAATTCTGGATAACACTTAAAACCATTAGAAAATATGTTTATGAGTGAGCAAGTTAAGGAATACTCAGAGGCCAAAAATGAAGAAAGGTAAGCAGAGCCCCAAACTGGCTTGTGTTTGCTTCATAGACACTTGCTGAACTCGGTGAAACTTTTTGTTTTGTTTTGTTTTGAGACAGAGTCTTGCTCTCTTGCCCAGGCTGGAGTGCAGTGGCATAATCTCAGCTCACTGCAACCCCTGCCTCCTGAGTTCAAGCGATCCTCCTGTCTCAGCCTACTGAGTAGCTGGGACTACAGGTGTGTACTACCACGCCCGGCTAATTTTTGTATTTTTAGTAGAGACAGGGTTTCACCATGTTAGCCGGGCTGGTCTCAAACTTCTGACCTCAAGTGATCTGCCTGCCTCAGCCTCCCACAGTGCTGGTATTACAGGCGTGAGCCACCGTGCCCAGCCTCAACTGGGTGATTTTTGAGGTTTGGTTTTTTCATGGTCTCAAGGGGACAGAAGGGGACATGTCTTCAAGGGACAGAAGATGAAGCCCAGAACCTGTCCAAGGTAAGGGTCTAATAGGACTCCTCCCATAAAGTTATGTCCTTAAATGACCAAATATAATGGTGATTTAGTGTGAGGGTGATTTGGAAATAAATCTGTCATCTAAAGGGTGAAAACAATTGTCTATCTTGAACATGGGGGCTGGTTGTAGGGGCCCCCCAAAAAATCTCTGAGAATTTGTAACCACAAGTAAACTGTTTTGAGGATCTATAACATGAATTCACACAACCAAAGTGATGTTAGTGTTCTTAAGGTGCCTAGCAGAACCAAATGCATATTCCCATAGAAGAACTTGTCTGTTCCCAGATCTCAAGGAATTCTTTATGATGAAGTTTTAAGAGATTTCAGTTCATGGTAAAAAATTACAAAGAAGCAAGGCAATAAGTATTGAGCCAGCAGAAACAACAGATAGCAGAATCAGATCCATGGAGACTGTGATGGTATAATTATCAGTGACAGAATATAAAAGAAGTATTCAAATATGTTAAAAGAAATAAGAAATAAAATTGTGAATAAAGAATTAAACTAGGTAAACTAGGCCAGGCATAGTGGCTCATGCCTGTAATCCCCAGCACTTTGGGAGGCTGAGGTGGGTGGATCACTTGAGGTCAGGGGTTCTAGGGTACTGTGGTCAATGTGGTGAAACCCTGTCTCTACTAAAAAAATACAAAAAATTAGCCAGGCGTGATGGCGCATGCCTGTAGTCCCAGCTACTCGGGAGGCTGAGGCAGGAGAATCGCTTGAACCCGGGAGGTGGAGGTTGCGGCAAGCCAAGATCGTGCCACTGAACTCCACCTTGGGTGACAGAGTGAGACTCCATCTGAAAAAACGAAAGAATTAAACTGGAAAAATGACAATGTGTGGCCGGGCATAGTGGCTCATACCTGTAATCCTAGTAATCCTAGCACTTTGGGAGGCTAAGGTAAGAGAATCACTTGAGCCCAGGAGTTCAAGGTCAGCCCGAGCAACATAGTGGGACCTCTGTCTCTACAAAAAATTAAAATAATTAGGTGGGTGTGGTGACATGCACTATAGTCCCAACTAATTGGGAGGCTGAGGCAGGAGGATTACTTGAGCCCAGGAGTTGGAGGCTGCAGTAAGCTATGATCACACACTGCATTCCAACCTGGGTGACAGAGTGAGACCTTGTCAAAAAAAAAAAAAAAAGAAAAGAAAAGAAAAGAAAAGAAAAAACAAAGTGAATTTTAGGAAAATAACTTCTAGAAATGAAAAATTATAGATTCCACAGTTAATTAGACACAGTTGAGAAGATAATTTGTAACCTAGGGGAGAGTTCTGGAAAAAATATCTAGAGCTGTGGAAGATAGAATGAAACAAGGCCGGGTGTGGTGGCTCACACATGCAATCCCAGCACTTTGGGAGGCCAAGGTGGGCAGATCACCTGAGGTCAGGAGTTTGAGACTAGCCTGGCTAACATGGTGAAACCCGTCTCTACTAAAAATCCAAAAATTAGCCGGGTGTGGTGGTGTGCACCTGTAATCCCAGCTACTTGAGAGGCTGAGGCAGGAGAATCACTTGAACCCGGGAGGTGGAGGTTGCAGTGAGCCGAGACAGCACTATTGCACTCCAGCCTGGGCAACAAGAGCGAAACTCTGTCTCAAAAAAAAAAAAAAAAAAAAAGAAAAGAAAAGAAACAATTCAGTATTGTTTTATTGAATATTGAAATGTATAATTAGTATTCCATAAGAAGAGGAGACAAAGAATAATGTGGAGATAATATTTGAACAGGTAGTGGTTAACGATTTTTCAGTATTGGTGAAAGATACCTGTCCATACATTCAGGAAGCCCTGTAAATCTCAAGCAAGATAAATAAAAAAAAATTCACACCTACATATGTCACAAATGAAACTGCAGAACATCAAGACGAAGAAAAGATCTTAAAGCAATCAGAGTGAAAGGCAGATGACCTTTAAAGAACGATGATGATTCTGACAGCTGTCTTCTCAATGGCAATAATACAAACCACTAACATGTCTTTAAAAAAATTAAAATTTTCATGTATTTAGAGGGTACAAGTGCAGGTTTCTTGCATATATGTATTGCATAATGTTGGAGTCTGGGCTTTTAGTGTGCCAATCACTCGAATAGTGAACATCGTACCCAATAGGCAGTTTTTCAATGCTTACTGCACCTCACCCTCCCGTCTTTTATAGGCTCCACTGCCTATTATTTCACTCTGTGAGTCCATGTGTGGCCATTGTTTAGCTCCCACTTCTAAGTGAGAACATGGGAGAAACCACTAAAATATCTTACATACACTAAGGGAAAATCACTGCGAATGTAAGATTATATATGCAACAAAAATATTCACCAGGAAGAGGAAAAACGTTTTCAGCAAAATCTGAGAGAACTCATCACCAGTAGACTCTTTCCAAGTGAAATTCTAAAGAATGTACTTTAAGCAGAAAGAGGACTAAAATGCAAGAAGAAATGAGGATCAAAAGAGTGTTAAGGTACTGGGTGTGGTGGTTCACGCCTGTCATCCCAGCAGTTCACGAGGGCCACATGGGAGGATCGCTTGAGCCAAGGTGTTCGAGACCAGCCTGGGCAACATGGTGAAACGTTGTCTCTACTAAAAATACAAAAATTAGCCAGGCATGGTGGCACCTGCCTGTAGTCCCAACTAATCAGGAGGCTGAGGTAGGAAGATTGCTTGAGCCCAAGAGGTCGAGGCTGCAGTGAGCCATAAATGCGCTACTCCCATCCAGCCTGGGTGACAGAGCACGACCCTGTCACACACACACGCACACAAGAGTGTCAGTGTGTGGACAAGGCAAATGAGTATTATCTCTAGAAGATACTAACGATGTCTTGAAAGGTTAAAAAAACCAAGATAGGCTGGGCGTCGTGGCTCACGCCTGTAATCCCAGCACTTTGGGAGGCCGAGGCGGACGGATCACGAGGTCAGGAGATCCAGACCATCCTGGCTAACACGGTGAAATCCCATCTCTACTAAAAATATAAAAAATTAGCCAGGCATGGTGGCAGGCGCCTGTAGTCCCAGCTACTCAGGAGGCTGAGGCAGGAGAATGGTGTGAACCCAGGAGGCAGAGCTTACAGTGAGCCGAGATTGCGCCACTGCACTCCAGCCTGGGCGAAAGAGCGAGACTCTGTCTCAAAAACAAAACAAAACAAAAAAAACAAAGTGACTAAAGTTAAGGAGTCATAGTCTTTATTTTTAATGGGGGATATCTTTAAGGTACTGATCAATCTTGGATTAAAAAAAAAAATAAAGATGGGGTCTTGCTATGTTGCCCAGGCTGGTCTGGAACTCCTGGCCTCAAGTGATCCTCCCACCTCAGCCTCCCAAAGTTCTGGGATTACAGGTGTAAGCCACCATGCCCAGCCAACCTTGGATTTTGATATGTATCCATGTTAACATTTCTAAAATAGTGTGTGTTGGGGGCATGCTGGAAGAAATCTTTCCTCACCCATTACCAGGTTCAAGGTTGAGGCCCCTACAACAAAAGACGAATGAGAAAAAGGTATGCAAATCTATTCATTATAAGTGTTACGTGACACAGGAGCCTTCAGAAACGAAGACCAAGACACAGATAAATGTGTGTGTGTGTGTGTGTGTGTGTGTGTGTGTGTGTGTGTGTGTGATAGGGTCTTGCTTTGTCACCCAGGCTGGAGTGCACTGGCATGATCACAGCTCACTGCAGCCGTGATCTCCCAGGTTCAAGTAATCTACTTACCTCAGCCTCCCAGTAGCTGGGACTACAGATGCACGCCACTAAGCTGAGCTAATTTTTAAACTTTGTTTTTAGTAGAGATGAGATCTCACTGTATTGCCCAGGCTGGTCTCTTTGGATTGAATTTAATTGATCCTCCCACCTCAGCCTCCCAAAATGCTGAGATTATAGGAGTGAGCCACCGCACCTGGCCAACTTGTGTATTTTAATGCTTAGGTTTGTTTTTCATTTAACAATTGTTTTTTTGAGATGGGGCCTCACTATGTTGCCCAGGCTGGACTTTGAAGAACTCCTAGGCTCAAGTAATCTGCATGCCTCAGCCTCCTGAGTAGTTGGGACTACAGGTACATGCCACCACACCTGGTTTTACGCTTAGGTTTGATGAAGAGTGGACAGATATGGACAAGTATGATTGTGGGACAAGTAAGTGTGTGATCTAATGGTAATAAACTGGGGGAAACTTAGCAAGGCCTGTTTGTTCAGATTTTCCTCTGCATCCGTGTGTCTTCAGAGATGAGGACATTTCCTTCCTCCAGGTATAGGGAGGATACCTCTCAAATATGAGCCTCCTCCTAGGTAGATTGGGGAATTCTTTTATGGCCTGCTTTAGAGGAGAAAAGCAGGAGGTCAGAGAAGCTTCCTGCTTCTGCTGTTTTCTCAAATGCCAAGGTGTCATATTTTAGAGTAGCGAGTTCTGAGCCCCATAATTCATCACTAAAACAATAGAATGGTGGCCATCTCTTCACTACACAGCCTGCCACTCTTAACGCCAGTGGACTCTCCTGCTTCGGTCTGTGCTTCTGGATGGCAGGATAGTCTGTCCACATAGGGAGGAGTATTTTAGTCCTGGCTTTGTTGGGAATTGCCAGTAGGTGATATTAATAAAAGCATACAAACTTCTAGTGGATTTTGTCCTCTTCACTCCCCTAACTCCTGCACTGTTCCTAGATTTTCACTGATTACTTTTCCCTTTCCAAGTAGTGATCCCTGTGAGGTCTGATTATTCAATTTGCAGATGTCTGGCTCTTAGCTTCTTTTGCTTAATCTTCTTCAGGTCATTTCCTTAATCAACAACATTACCTTAGGGCAGTGGTTCTAAAAGTATGTGCCACAGACCCCTAGAGTTCCCCAAGGTCCTGTCAGGGGGTCCCCAAGGTCAGACCCTTTTTTTTTTTGAGACAGAGTCTCATTCTGTTGCCCAGGCTGGAATGCAATGGTGTGATCTTGGCTCACTGCAGCCCCAGCTTCTCAGGCTCAAGAGATCCTCCTGCTTCAGTCTCCCGAATAGCTGGGACTACAGGTGCGTGACACCATGCCCAGATAATTTTTGTATTTTTTTGTAGTGATGGCGTTTTATCACGTTGTTCAGGCTGGTCTCAAACTCCTGAGCTCAAGTAATCCATCTGATCAGCCTTTTTTAAATGTTGGGATTACAGGCATGTACCACCACACCCGTTTCAGAACTATTTTTATATTAATACTAAGACCATCACTTGCCATTTCACTGTGTTGACTTTTGCACTAGTGGTGCAAAAGCAATGGTAGCTAAAGCTTCTGGCACCTTAGACATCAAGGTGGTGACACCAAACTTTACTAGTAGTCATTGTATTCTTTGCCACACACCACACACGGTAAAACCAAACAAAAACCTAGTTTCACTTAAGAATGTCCTTGGCAAAGCAGTACACATTATTAATTTATTAAATCTCAACTTTTAGGCACACATCTTTTTGGTATTTTGTGTCATAAGAAATACACATAAAGCACTTGTGTGGCATACTGAAGTAGGATGGTTGTTTCAGGAAAAGCACTTGTGTGACTATTGAGTTGTGAGCTCAACTACCAGCTTTTCTCATTAAACACCTTTTTTTTTTTTTTTTTAACTCAGGAGAATTAGTGACATACAACTCTAAAGGAAGATTTGTGCTTTGAAGGAAAACTGCATTGTTTGTTGAACATCCTTAGTTGATTCTGATTCTATGGGAGCTATTTTACAACTCTGTTAAGTTGTAGATAACTGATGGCAATGCAAAATAAATCTTGTCTATAAATGTTAGGCAAATGAATTCTGCCTGGTGGAGGGACTGCTCTTCCCCATCCAGTAAAAAAGCCAGTCTTGTGTCCATGCGTAGTTTCATTTTAACCTTTCAAAATTCCCTAAGAATTTGTGATTGTTTGGTTTCTCCTTTGAACTGGTTTAAATATCTGTCTGGTTTCCTCATTATGAGTTTTAAAAAAACTTTAACGTGTTCATTTTGTGTCAGTATAAGAGTCATGGTTTTACCTTTTTTCTTTTTTTTTAAAAAAAACTGTCTTTTAATAAAGACTATAATTGCTCTAGCTTGGGTATTTAGCAGAAAATTTCTCAGAAATAATTAAAGTGAGTCTGTCAAGGAAAACAGCTGACAGTATTTGTTACCGAAGATCACATTCGAGCTTTCAAATGAAAACTGGAATATCCACTGCCCTGAGCCTGATAGCTTCCCAGCACTTAAAAACTTAAATTGTGAGGTTGGTGGTGACGTGAGTGAATGTGATGCTGGATAATAAAATGTGACAGTGTTTGGAAGATCTGCATAATTCAGTGAGCCAATATTTTCCAAATGACCAATGCATGATGTTACAAAATCTTGCATAAGAAAAAATCCATTCAAAGTACATGATAGGCCAATAGATTTTAATGTAACAGAGTATGAAAAGTTCATTGATATGGTTTCGGATTCTACATGCAACTAGCCTTTAAGAAACTACTGGCCAGACGCAGTGGCTTATGCCTGTAATCCCAGCAATTTGGGAGGCTGAGGAGGGCGGATCACCTGAGGTCAGGAGTTCAAGACCAGCCTGGCCAACATGGTGAAACCCCATCTCTACAACAATACGAAAACTAGCCAGGTATGATGGCGGGTGCCTGTAATCCCAGCTACTTGGGAGGCTGAGGCGGGAGAATTGCTTGAACCCAGGAGGCAGACAGAGATTGCAGCGAACCGAGATCACGCCATTGCACTCCAGCCTGGGTGACAGGGTGAGACTCCATCTCAAAAAAAACGAAAAAAGGAAACTATCACTTGCCGAATTTTGGTATAGTGTCAAAGTAGAAAATTCACAATTATCTGAAAAGACTATTACAATATTCCTTCCCTTTCCAACGATATCTGTCTGTGTGAGATATTTTCTTTATATCCTTATTCAATCAAAACAATATATCTTGGCCAGGCACAGTGGCTCACGCCTGTAATCCCAGCACTTTGGGAGGCTGAGGTGGGTGAATCACTTGAGGTCAGGAGTTCGAGACCAGCTTGGCCAACATGGTGAAACCCTGTCTCTACTAAAAATACAAAAATTAGCCAGGTGTGGTAGTGGGCACCTGTAATCTCAGCTACTTGGGAGGCTGAGGCAGGAGAATCGCTTGAACCTGGGAGGCAGAGGTTGCAGTGAACTGAGATCTCGCCACCGCACTCCAGCCTGGATGACAGAGTGAGACTCTGTCCCAAAAGAAAACAAAAACAAAAACAAAATATATCATAACAGCTTGAATGGAGAAGCAGAAATGAGAATAAAGCTCTCCTGTATTAAGCCAGATACTGAAGAGATTTGCATAAATGTAAAACAATGCTATGCTTCTTATTAAATATACATTTTCTTAAATTTTGGAAGATAGTTATATTTTATAAAATATGTAATTAATGTTCACATGTAATGAGTTAATAATTGTTATCTTAAAGTAAACTAAGAAGTAGTTTTAAAAGTCTTAGTTTTAATTTTTAATTTGGTAACTATTGATACATAAAACCTGCATAAACAAAATCTTGGGAGTCTTCAATAATTTTTAAGTGTTGAAGTCCTGAGATCAAAATGTTTGAGAACTATGACCTTAGAGAAAAAGATTGTTAAATTTGAGCTGGTTGAATGGTCGGCTTATGTCAGAAGACAGGGTTTGGAAAGAGGTAGGATTATGGATTAAGGTAAAGTTGAATTCCCTCCCGTACTGTGCAGAAGTCATTGGCTTTGCCATTAATAATAATAACAGTATCAGGTCAAGTGCAGTGGCTCATGCCTGTAATCCCAGCACTTTGGGAGGCTGAGGCGGGCGGATCACTTGATGTTTGAGACCAGCCTGGCCAACATAGCAAAACTGTGTCTCTACTAAAAATACAAAAATTAGCCAGGCTTGGTGGCTCATGCCTGTAGTCCCAGCTACTTGGGAGACTGAAGCGTGAGAATCGCTTGAACCCGGATGGCAGAGGTTGCAATGAGCCCAGATCATGCCACTGCTCTCCAGCCTGGGCAACAGAGCAAGAGCCTGTCTCAAACAAACAAACAAACAAACAAACAAAAGTATCTACTAATTTGGGGGCACCTATTGTGCGCTAATTACACTACATAAATTACTTTGTTTATTCTTACACCAAGAATAGGTTTGCCCTTTCATAGTAGTAGTAATAATAATAATAATAATAAAAAGTAAATACATCTAGGTTCAAAATAAACCCAGAGTCAAAGAAGTTAAGTGACTTGCCCAGAGTCTAACAACCAAGAGGGAATCCTTATTTTGTTCTTCTCCATAGCCAGTAGCCTTAACCAGGAGTCCACATTATCTCCTGATTCTGAGTGGCCATGGTCAAGTCTAATTTTCCTGAGTCTGTTTTCCAATCTGTAAAACAAATGGGATCAGAGAAGTTTCACCTACCATGGGCCAAGTCCTCAGCCCTATATGCAGAGCATATTACACATTCCTCTGCCTTCAGGAAGCTCCCAGTAGGATGTTCTTTAAAATCTGGCCAAGCTGTCTGATACTGGAATTTTCATAACCCATATTCTTAATGCTATCACTGTGAGTCCTAGGATTTCAGTGGCTTTGTGGTTGGAGAGTGAAGAAACCTAAGCAGAGAATGCAGAGATTGCCAGTTTATTAGTGTGGAGAGGCGAGATAACAATCCAGTAGTTAATTCATTTTGCCACTGAATCCTAGAGGCCGGGAACTAGAAACCTAAGCATAAAACCTCCACTGCTGCAAGACTCCCACCCCCCGCCCCACAATTCAGGAATTGCTTTCAGCCAACATTACCTCTGCTTTCTGAGCACAAGCCAGGCTATTGTGCTGGAAATAATCGGTGTTAGTCTTATTGGAGTGGCTTGCGTTGCCATGGTTACTATTTGGGTTCTGTGCACCTAAGATTTCAAGTATTTAACAGGCAAAAAGAGTTAGCTTATTTTTCTCTTTTTGTCTTTGGAAAATCAGATTGGAGAGAAAGCAGATTCTACATCCTATTAAATGTCTGTGTTGAGTGGGTACTGTCATATCCGGCATTGCAGAGTCATAGTTAACTCTCAAGCAGTGAAAAGCAGCTTGGCCTTGGCCTTGAAAAATGGAGTTATCAGCATCCTGCTGAGGACCCACAGTTACTGCCTCCTGATGGATGGAAATGCAGATTGTCATTGCTGGTTGTGCAGCTAAAGAAATTGGGTGAGGCAGCTGGTTATTTATGACGGAGCAACACAGAGCTGGTCAGTGGTTTCCCCAGTTGCCACCACGCTGTGTACATGGCAACCTGCCCCCCAGCACTGAAGGCTGGGACAGAAGTTTGCAAAGAGATGGGAAGGGGAGGTGGGGACGAACCGGTGTGTGCGTGGGGGTAGCAGCACAGCAGTAGGAGAAAGGGAGCAAACTTGGCCACTCAGCACCGAGAGTGTGCAACACATGAAGACTCTGCTTTCAAAGCCATCATGTTTATTCGTGCTGCCTGTTTGCCTGTCTGGTTCACAGGCTCTGAATCGGCCTACAGTGGTGCCTAGAAATAGTCCCCTTTGCTTGGTCGCCATGAGTCAGACTGGTCTTTATGTGGCTGTCTCCTAGGAACCCAAAGCTATGCCACATGGCTGGAAGCTGTGTTTACAAGCTTTTCATCCGTCTTCCTTAACTTGTGGTTGCTATGGTTTCCTTCGCCTGCTGGGCTGGCCCTTTAAGGGGGACAAGCTGTCCACTCAGCCAAATGCCAGAGGCACTGGCTCCAATAGCTTCAGTCTTTTGGCCATGGGCTCCACCATATCTCATCACCTGCTCATTCGGAGCCCCAGACTTCTCCCTTGGTGAGGCTGACCTTGACCTTTGCCCTGTCATGTGTCCATTGTGGGGTCTGCCACCTTACTGCCTGTCCTGGCACCCTCTGCATTTGCCACAGTCAGGGTGTTTGTGGCTGGGCGCAGTGGCTCACGCCTATAATCTCAGCACTTTGGGAGGCCAAGGCTGGTGGATCACGAGGTCAGGAGTTTGAGACCAGCCTGGTCAAGATGGTGAAACCCCGTCTCTACTAAAAATAAAGAAAATTTGCTGGGCGTGGTGATGGGCGCCTGTAATCCCAGCTACTCAGGAGGCTGAGGCAGGAGAACTGCTTGAACGTGGGAGGCGGAGGTGGCTGTGAGCCGAGATTGCACCACTGCACTCCAGCCTGGGCAACAGAGTGAGACTCCATCTCAAAAAAAAAAAAGAAAAAAAAAATCAGGGTGTTTGTTTTGCTTCCTGTTGGACTGACTTCTCAATAGCTTGGATTTTGCTCAGATAGAGAGCCCTGTCTCCTCTGCCATGGTCATAATGACTTACTTAGATACAGAGCTTGTGTTTACCTGGAGGTGCCATCCTATCCTCTGTTACTTTGTCATGGACACCTGTTTATCCCCTTTTCAGGGTAATAGCACTTTGTGTTTGGGGGATCCACCCCATTCTCAGCTTATAGGTGTTTCTAGAGGGGCTTATCCCACCCCTCTTCAATGATTGGTGCAGGGATGAACCATAATCCAAGCCAGGCCAATGACAATTAATCCTGGAACTTTTGCTAGGAGAAATAAGTTTTTCTCTCTGTGGTTGTTTAGGGTATTGGATGTATCCTTCTTTTTTTTTTTTTTTTTTCCTGTTGCCCAGGGATGAGTGCAATGGTGCAATCTTGGCCTCCCGGGCTCAAGAGATTCTTGTGCTTCAGCCTCCTGAGTAGCTAGGATTACAGATGTGCACCACCATGCCTGGCCAGGGTATTGGATGTAATCCTGATGTGCTGGGTGATGTGGAGGTGGGGGCTACTATTTAAAAGAGAATCAATCAACACACAGGAGAACAGGGCTAAGAGTTCAAAAGAAAGCCTGTGACTTGACATTGTTCACATGCCTCAACTGTAGTCCAGATACCTGAGTCAGAATAAACTCCCTTTTAATGCCAATGCCTATTGAGGTTGGGCTTTTTGTCACTTGCAACTGAAAGAGTCTGATACCTCCCCATTCATGAGGACACCAAGATTCAGAGAGTGAGGTAATCTACCCAGGATACCCAGCTGCTGTGATTTGACCCCGTTTCTCTTGGCTCCCACGACTATGTCTCTCCCACTATGCCTACTTTAAATAGTAATCTTACATTTGTGACACATTTCACAAGACACAAAGCACTTTCTCGTGACATACACCACCACACCAAATTCTACTGCTTTCACCGTGTGCTTCCAGCACAGGGCTATTATTATTATGATTAGACACACAGTATTATCAACCTCATTTTCCAGATGAGGGCATTGACAGTTGGTCACATGCACACTTGGCTGGTGAGTGGCAAGTGGGATTCTCTGCTTCAAGTTTGACTTAACGTTCATGCCATTTCCCTACATCACTTCCTGGGTATGCCATGGAGAGTAATTGCCTCAGCTGGTGGCCTCTTGTCCCTTGCTTTTCCCCCAGGGAGCCTTGATCAGTGCATATCTTGGAAGTAGTTGCTTTTGGAGGAGGCCTGACACAATGGAAAGGGCCTGAGACTTGGTGATCAAACAGACTCAAGTTTAGATCTTGCTTCCCCCACTTACTGGCTTTGCAACTGACTTAGTCCACTCGGACTGCTATAAGAAAATACCATAAACTGGGTGGCTAGTAAACAACAACAATGTATTTCTCATAGCTCCTGAGGCTGGGAAGTCCAAGATCAAGATGCCCACAGATTCTGTGTCTGGTGAGGGTCTGTTTTCCGGTTCATCACGTGGTGGAAGGGACAAGACAGCTTGGGCCTCTTTTATAAAAGGCACTAATCCCATTCATGAGGGCTTCACCTCCTTGAGCTAATGTTTTCCTCAAAGGTCCTATCTCCTAATACCATCATCTTATTAGGGGTGTTGGGATTTCAACATATACATTTTGGAGGGGACACAAATATTTATTTATTTTTATTTTTGAAACAGAGTCTCACTCTGTCACACAGGCTGCAGTGTAGTGGTGCCATGTCAGCTCACTGCAACCTTCACCTCCCAGGCTCAAGTGATTCTCCTGCCTTGGCCTCTCAAGTAGCTGGGATTACAGGTGTGTGCCACCACACCTGGCTAAATTTTTTTTTTTTTTTTTTTTTTTTTTGAGATGGCTTCTCACTCTGTCATCCAGGCTGGAGTGCAGTGGTGTGATCTCGGTTCACTGCAACCTCTGCCTCCTGGGTTCAAGCAATTCTCCTGCCTCAGCCTCCCAAGTAGCTGGGATTACAGTAGCGTACCACTATGCCCAGCTAATTTTTGTATTTTTTTTTTTTTAGTAGAGATGGGGACTTGCCATGTTGGCCAACCTGGTCTCCAACTCCTGACCTCAAGTGATCTGTTCGCCTTGGCCTCCCAAAGTGCTGGGATTACAGATGTAAGCCACCACTCCCGGCCTGGTATACAGATATTTAGACCATAGCAGTAACCGTGGGCAAATTACTTACTTTACTCCTGTTTCCTCTCTGTAAAACCTACAAGTCAGAGAGAATAATGTCTTGCAAGGTTTTTGTGAGGATTAAATGAAGACAATGCATGTGAGTTGGAATAACATCCACAATTAACATTAGTTGAGCATTTATGACATGTATTGATTGACTCACTTAACCCTCAAGATAATGTTCTATAATAGGTATTATTCTTATCTCCATATGTTATATGAGAAAATGAGGCACACAGAGGTTAAGTGACTTGCCCAAGGCCACATTTCTTGTGAGTGGCTGAGCAGTATTCAACCCAAACATGCTGGTTAAGAGCTCTGAAACACAGCATTGTGATGCACCTAGCTCAGTGCTGAGCACAGGGTAAGTGCTCAGATAATGAGAGACTCTTTTTCCATTCCAATTCCATTTCTTTGGAGACCTTAGCATCCAGTGTTTAGGACAGAATTGAAGCAGTGGAACTAGTGTGGAAGACGGACACATTTGATAGTACAGATTAGAGCAGGGCTGGAGGCCCAATCAGGGAGGTAATAATGGTCAAAAATCGGCCAGGCACGATGGTTCACGCCTGTAATCCTAGCACTTTGAGAGGCCAAGTTGGGCGGATCACGAGGTCAGGAGTTCAAGACCAGTCTGGTCAACGTAGTGAAACCCTGTCTCTACTAAAAGTACAAAAAATGAGCCGGGTGTGATGATGTGAGCCTATAATCCCAACTACTCAGGAGCCTAAGGCAGGATAATTGCATGAACCTCGGAGGCAGAGGTTGCAGTGAGCCGATATTGCGCCATTGCACTTCAGCCCGGGCAACAGTGGGAGAGCATCTGTGTTTTGATATTGACTAAGTCTTGATGGTGATAACCTTGATTCATTCATTCAGTACATGTTTATAACCCAGTGGAGATCCTTCCTTCCTTCCTTCCTTCCTTCCTTCCTTCCTTCCTTCCTTCCTTCCTTCCTTCCTCCCTCCCTTCCTTCCTTCCTTCCTTCCTCTTATTTTTTTGTAGAGACAGGATCTCTCTGTGTTGCCCAGGCTTGTCTCAAACTCCTGGCTCCAGGTGATCCCCCTGCCTCAGCCTCTGGTAGTGTTGGGATTACACATGTGAGCCACCATGACTGGCTGAGAAACTAATATTTCTAGCAGTAGATTCTGCCCTCCCTTAGTGTCTGCCTCACCTTTCAGGAGACCTGTGGAGGTGGGTTGTATTAGTTTGTTTTTCATGCTGCTGATAAAGACATACCTGAGACCGGGTAATTTTTAATGAAAAAGAGGTTTAATGAACTCACAGTTGCACGTGATAGGGGAGGCCTCACAATCATGACAGAGGGTGAAAGGCACATCTTACATGGCAGCAGGCAAGAGAGAATGAGAGCCAAGTGAAAGGGGAAAGAAATCCCTTAAAACCATCAGATCTCATGAGACTTATTTACTACCAGGAGAACAGTAGCGGGGAAACTGCCCCCATGATTCAATTATCTCCCACCACATCCCTACCACAACATGTGAGAATTACGGGAGCTACAATTCAAGATGAGGTTTGGGTGGGGACACAGCCAAACCATATCATGGGTGAAAACTTGAATCTGCTGCTTGGGTAAGAATGGGTGTGAGCTCCTGAGCGTTAGGTTTGAAGAACAGTGGATAGATGGTTGTACTCCATAACCAGACACCAAGCTCTTATTTGGCTGAGTGGGTTGGCACTCTGAGGCTGAAAATGGAATAGTTTTGAGACAGTACAACATATTTTTTAGAGGCTGAGCTAGAGGGACAGGAAGAGAAGGAGGAAAAACAAAGTAGCTGGCAGAGAGAGGACTTTGAGGGAAAAGAAGAAAAATATTTAAAGGAACTTTTATGAAGTTCTCCCATGTTATGCACAATGTAAACTTTCTTTCTTGTCTCCCCAAGAATTTTTCAGTAAAATAGACATTTCTTGTTGATGTTGATAGGGACAAGAGGCAGGGAAACTCTGGGCAGAAGAGGGCAGGTCCCTGGTGAGGGCTCTACCCTCAAGCCTGGAACCTCAGCTCAAAGTGAGAACGTACATCCCTGTTTTCCTGCTTGAATGTTGCCTTTACCAAAACTGCCCATGGCCTGTCTCACCCCTTCATCCTGTGCCCATAAAATCCCCAGGCTCATCTGGCAGAGAGAAGAGAAGCAGCTGGATGTCAGAGACTATGGCTGGACATTAGAGAGAAGTGGCTTGATTTCAGAGGGACAGCTTGATGATGTAGCTTTGGAGAAGAGTTTGGCTGGGGATGGCCAGATTTCAGGGGAAGATTACCTTCCCAGTCTGTCACCTTTTCAGCTCCCCTTCCCACTTAGAGACACTTTCATCAGCAATAAAATCCCCCTCATTTACTACCTTCAATTTGTTTGTGCAACCTCATTCCTTCTGGACGCCAGACAAGAAATTGGGTGCGGGTGTAAAAGGCTGTCACACTGACCCTCCACCGAGCTGTTAACACTTAAGCTGTCCTCAGGCGACAAAGCTAAAAGGGCACTGTAACACTCCTTCTGGGGCTCAGGGGTCACAGGTACTTCCCCGTAGATGCTGCTGTGGGACCGCATGAAGTTTTGCTTCTGCTGGTGCTCGAAAGTACTTGCCCTGGCTCCTGCACCTACTCACCTGCGTGCTCCCCCTCCTGTGATGGGTGAAGCCCAGCAGGTCTGAGTGAGTGGAATTCACTCCTGTCAGTGCCGAAGCAGCTGGCTAGTTCCAGTGCCCCTGCACTCCAGTTCCCACCTGTGAAGGGGTCAGGGAAATATTCTGCTTCAGTGTTTTGTAGAGTTTAATTTCTTTTGAGGACACCTTGAAATACTTAGTGGGATTGGGATGAACACAATGTCACCCACCAGGATTTTGCCATTTTGGGTCACATATTTTTGGATCACCTCCTATGTACCAGGCGTACTGAGGTGACAAAGATAGCTAGGACGTGGTCTCTGCACTCAAGGAGTGTAAAGTCTTTTGGGAGAGCAGGTGTGGAAACAGATTAGAGTGGAAGACCTTTAGTCTAGAAGACTGAACATCAGAGTTGTTCTAAAAGAATATGAAAAGTGATCACTTGCATAAAGACAGACATAAAGACTGATGGAATACAATTGAGAGTCCAGAAATAAACACACACATATATGGCCTAATGATTTTCAACCAGAGTGCCAAGAACATTCAGTGAAGATAGAACAATCTTTTAACAAATGGTTTTGGAAAAGCTAGGCATCCACATGCAAAAAAAAAAAAAAAAAAAAAAATGAAGTTGAACCCTTACCTTACACTATATACAAAAATTAACTCCAAATAGTTGAAAGACTTCAATGTATGACCTAAAGCTATAAAACTCATAGAGAAAATCAGGGGAAACCTTAATGACATTAGATTTTGCAGTGATTACTTGGCCATGACACCAAAATCACAGGCAGCGAAAGAAATAATGAACTGGACTACATCAAAATTTAAAACTTTTGTGCATCAAAGGACATAATCAGAGTGAAAAGGCAATCATGGATTGGGGAAGATATTTGCAAATCATATATCTGAGAGGGGTTAATATCTGGTATATATAAAGAATGCCTAAAACTCAGCAATGACAAAAACAAACAACTGGATCAAAAATTGGGCAAAGGCCTTGGATAGACATTTTTCGAAAGAAGATATATAAATGGACAATAAACACATGAAAAGATGCTCAACATCACAAATCAATAGGGAAATGAAAATTAAAACCACAATAAGACAGGGTTCCCTAATCCTTGTTAGGAACTGGGCCACAGAGCAGGAAGTGAGTGGCAGGTGGGTGAGCATTACCACCCAAGCTCCACCTCCTATCAGATCAGCCGTGGCATTAGATTCTTATAGGAGCGCAAACCCTACTGTGAACTGCATATGTGAGGGATCTAGGTTGTGTGCCCCTTATCAGAATCTAACTAATGCCTGATGATCTGAGGTGGAACAGTTTAATCCCAAAACCATCTCCCTGCAACCTCATCCTTGGAAAAGTTGTCTTCCATGAAACTCATCCCTGGTGCCAAAAAGGTTGGGAACCACTGCAATAAGATACAACCTTACACCCATTAGGATGGGTACTATTCAAAACAAACAAACAAACAGATACCCCCTCGTCCCAAAATAATAAGTGTTAGTGAGGAAGTGGAGAAATTGAAACTCTTATGTATTGTTAGTGTGAATATAAAATGGAGCAACCACTGTGGAAAAAAGTACTCAAGTTCCTAAAAAAAAAAAAAAAACACAATTATTATATGATCCAGTAATTTCACTTCTGGGTATATACAAAAAATAATTTAAAGCAGAGACTCCAACAAATAGTTATATACCAGTATTCATAGCAGCATTACTCATAATAGCCAAAACGTAAAAGCAACTCAAGTGTCCATTGATGGATGAATGGAAAAAACAAAATTTGATACATATATACATTAGAATATTATCCATCCTTAAAGAGGAAGGAAACTCTGACCCATGCTACCACATGGATAAACCTTATGGACATTGTGCTGAGTGAAATAAGCCAGTCACAAAAAGACAAATACTGTTAAGATTCCACACTTGTATGAAATACCCAGAGTAGTCAAATTCCTGGAAACAGAAAGTAGAATGGAGGCTACCAGGAGCTAGGGTAGGAAGGATGGGAAGTTTAGGGGATCCAGAGTTTCAGTTTTTTGATGAAAAACTTCCTGAGATGGATGGTGGTACTGGCTGCACAACGATGTGAATGGCTTAATGCTACAGACCTGTACACTTAAAAAATAATTAAGATGGTAAATCTTATGTGTGTTTTACCACAAGTTTTAGAAATTTAAAAAACTTTAAAAAGTGATTACCCATTTAAAAATCACACCACTGTAATGACTGACAACATTTTGTACTATGAAGGGATGGTGCGATCCAGGGGGCTATGAATGACTGGTGGGTAAGGTCCTAGCTGCCCAGTAAAGGCAGATTGTAGTGGACAATGTCCAGACATTGCAACAGATTTATGGCAACTGAAGTTGTAACTGGTTTTGGACATTCAACTGTTTTGGCGAGTCATATGACCTTAGTTTGAGTGTTGTGGTCTTTTGTTATTAAGATAGCCATATTCCAGAATGACTATAATTCCAGAATGGAACAGGTCTCAGATCTTCCATGCACATTATCTTCTGTTGTGATGACAATGTGAGAAATGCCATAAGAGATAGAGACAGGTGCAGGATACCTATTTGTTCATTCATTCTTGAGACAGGACAGAGGTGTAAATTACTGCTTCTTTGCTACATCCTCTGCCATGCTGTGCTTTTTTCTTAGTGCATCATGCTTTGGCTGTAGGGTTTTTTGTCTTATTAATGGGGCACTTTATGTTCAATGGGGAAGCTAATTTTCCTAGTTGGGTTCCCTGGGGGAACAGACCTCAGATTGCAGATTTGTGCACACGTTTATGAGACACTTCTCAGCAACAACAACTGTGAGGGAGTGAGGGCGGCAGGTTCGGAAGAGGCCTCAGCCAATCCCATGGGAAGTTCTGAAACTGGGAGGGTCCTTCTGAATTATCCACAGGGAGGTAAGGGGGTGGGATCTTCTGCCTCATGGTCCTCGGACACAGGCTGTCCTGGGGAGGGAGAATGATCTGGGGTGAGATAACACTCCTTGGCTGAGGACAATGCTTGAGGAGTGTTTTAGCCACGGGCCCTCAATAGCCAACACTCTATTTATTTTTTTGAGACAGTCTTGCTCTGTTGCCCAGGCTGGAGTGCAGTGGCACAATCTCGGCTCACTGCAACCTCCGCCCTCCCGGTTCAGGTGATTCTTGTGCCTCAGCCTCCTAAGTAGCTGGGATTACAGGCACGTGCCACCATGCCTGGCTAATTTTTATATTTTCAGGTAGAAACGGGATTTCACCATGTTTTCCAGGCTGTCTTGAACTCCTGGCCTCAAATGATATGCCCGCCTTGGCCTCCCAAAGTGTTGGGATTACAGGCATGAGCCACCGGGCCCAGCTGATAGCCAACACTTTAGGCATTTGAGGGAGGGTGTGCCTTAGTCCAAAAGCCCAGGCAGTGAAAAGAAAAAAACAAAACAAAAATCCTCTGCAGGGGGATCTGGGCAGCACAGCACACACATGTATGCTGTACCAGTCTTCTGCTTTTGTCTTTAGCAGTTATTGGTACCAGAAGTAAGACATTTCCTGGAAAGGTAGCACAAAACAATACCAGAAGCATGAACAGGGGTTGACTTAAAAAAAAAAAATCTCGGCCGGCTGTGGTGGCTCACGCCTGTAATCCCAGCACTTTGGGAGGCCAAGGCGGGTGGATCACGAGGTCAGGAGATTAAGACCATCCTGGCTAACACGGTGAAACCCTGTCTCTACTAAAAATACAAAAAATTAGCCGGGCGTGGTGGTGGGGGCCTGTAGTCCCAACTACTTGGGAGGCTGAGGTAGGAGAATGGCAGGAGAAAGCTCCCGGGAGGCGGAGCTTGCAGTGAGCCCAGACCGTGCCTGGGTGACAGAGTGAGGCTCCATCTCAAAAAAAAAAAAAAAAAAAAAAAAAAAAAAAATCTCTTGCTTAAATAATAACAGTAAAAATGGAAAAAATAAGTATGAAACTCCAACTTCCCTTCTGAATTACTTGTTTTCACTTGCTGTGTTATTATCTGGTCAATATCCATCTGTACATATCAATTTTACACAGTTATGATTATAGGTATTGTGTATATGTGTGTATATAATATTTGTGTTATGTGTATATATATAAAAATGGCACTTTTTTGTTGATCACAGTTTGTTCGAGTTAAATTTGATAGAGAGAAACATGGATATTAAATGCACAAGTAGATTAGTTTTGATAAGTGTATGCACTTGGGTAACTACCACGCCAGTCAAGGTAAACATTTCCATTACTCCAAATGGTTCCCTTGTGACCCTTTCTGGTCAGTCTTCACCCCCATAGGCCTCTACTGTTCTGATGTCTATCACTATGGATTAGTGTTGTCTGTTTTTGAATTTTAGATTAAAGGAAGCAGAGAGGATTGACTCTTTTGTTACACATATATGTAAAGAATGACTTTTTTGTTTCCATAATACTACTAATGTGATTTTTCTAATTATAAAATATATATGCTTTCATTACCAATATTACACAATGCAGTATAGTATTATGCAGCATTCAAAACAACTGTGCTCCGACCTATTTCCTATAGGTGACCACCGAATCTTGGTATATTTTCTTACAGTGGTTCTCAATGTCTAGTCTCCAGACTAGCAACCTCAGCAGAACCCAGAAACGCAAATTTTTCAGCCCCACTTCAGATCTACCAAATCGGAAACTCTGGGGTTGTAGACTAGCCATGTGGTTTAAGAAGCCCTCCAGATGTTCCTGATACATCAGTATTTGAGAACCATTTCCTTATGATTTCCTTCCTTCCTTCCTTCCTTCCTTCCTTCCTTCCTTCCTTCCTTCCCTCCTCTCTCTCTCCCTCCCTTCTTCCTTCCTTCCTTCTTTCCTTCCTCCCTCCCTCCCTCCTTCCTTCCTCCCTCCCTCTCTCCCTCCCTTCTTCCTTCCTTCCTTCTTTCCTTCCTCCCTCCCTCCCTCCCTCCCTTCCTCCCTCCCTCCTTCCTTCCTTCCTTCCTCCCTCTGTCCCTTCCTTCTTCTTTCCTTCCTCCCTCTGTCCCTTCCTTTCTTTCTTCCTTCCTTCCCACATTTTTGTATTCTACATTTTCATATGACATGACACCTTGTTAGAAACATTACTATGCCATGACAGGTAATGAGTTAATTTATTCAGAGTAGGAGAAACTGGTGTGGTATTCAAGTGTAGAAATGAGGGTAGATGTGGCCTTCTTGGGCTTTTGCCCTCTCTTGGGATAACTGTTTCCCAGCCTGGCCACATTTGTGGAAAGCCTCCTTACTCCCTGTCATCCCCACATAGCATGAGGATGCTGGAAATGTGTTTGGGTGGAGAGGTTCAGTTGTATGTGGGAACATTTACAAGTAAACCTTGTCTCATTTATAGCAGGTGAATACAAACTTTATCCAGGCAAATGACACAGAAGGCTGGCACTTGTGGTTCCCAAATAAGAGTTGGTCTCGAGAAGTCTAGGTGGGCAGACATGGATGTGCCAGTGTTAGGGGAGACATCCTGAAGGAAAGATCACTATGTGGCTTTGTGGGAGACATTGTCTGGGTCCTTGGTTCTGGTTCTGGTTGAACAAGAACCTTCCTCTTGCCTCATAATACAGCACTGCTGGGGAGCACTGTGTCCACTGGTGGACTCCAGACTGGCAGGCGTGACTTTGGTCCTCCTTGGGAAGTGCCTATTGACTTTTCTTTCTTGCTCTGAGATGCTATTTGTTAGGCCAAAAGAGGAGAAGGGACTTTATCCACAAGCATATACTCCCCAGAGTATAGCCCTCCACACAAAGGCTTTCTATTCATCTTGCAAGAAATGACCTTTCAAGATATGACCTGGGAGCATCCAAAGATTGGGGAAGTGACTTGCCCAAGGTCACACAGTGGGCGTGTTCTGTCAACACTGAGATTCCAGTCCTAATCACCTAACTCCAAATTCTGCCCTCTTTCCACTCTGTGGCACTGCCTCCTGGAGCAGGCATGGTTCTGTTCTTCTTTATGGTGGACAGGGCAGTAGGAAAAGGGATAGTGCTGGACATCTCAGGGAGCAAGAGGCACCTATATCAGAACTTCTGGGGAAAAGGAAGGAAGAGAACATGAAATGCAGTGTGATGTAGTGCAAAAATGAGTGGGTTCTGGGGCCAGTGTGACCTGATTTAGAATCAGAGCTGAGGTTCTTACAGGTTGTGTGATGTATCAGTTATTGATTGCTGTGTAACAAATTACCCTTAAACTCAGCAGCTTGAAAAAACCCACACATTTATTATCTCAGAGTTTCTGTGGATCGGGAATCCAGGTGTGCCTTACCTGGGTCCTCTGCTTGTGGGTCTCTTACAAGACTGCTTTTGACGTATTGGCTGGTGCCTGGTGCTGAGGTCTCATATAAAGGCTTAACTAGAACGATCCTGTCTTAGTCTCCCGAGGCTTCTAAAACAAGATGTCACAGACTGGATGGCTTAAAAAGCAGACATTTCTTTTGTTACAACTTTGGAGCTTCTCAGTCTGAATTTAGAGGTCAGGGTGCCAGCATGGCCAGGTTCTGGTGAAGGCTGTCTCTTCCTGGTTTATAGACTATTGCCTCCTTACTGTGTCCTCATATGGCAGAGAGAGAGAGGGGGAAGAGAGAGAGAGGAGGGGAATAGAGAGAGAGAGAGAGAGACTCTCCTCTCTGGTCTCTTCTTATAAGGGTACTAATCCCATCCTCAGGCTCCAACCTCATGACCTCATCTAACCCTAATTATCTCCTGAAGACCCTGTCTCCAAGTACCGTCACATTGGTAGTTACGGCTTCAACATGTGAATCTGGGGAGGATATAGCTCTGCCCATGGCAGATCTGCTTCCAGGCTGACTCACATGGTTGGTGGCAGGATTCAGTTTCTCCTGGGTTGTTGGATAAGGGCCTTGGGTCCTTGCTTCCTGTTGGTCTGAGGCCATCCTTGCTTCCTTCCACAGGGGTCTCCCCAGCATGGCAGATAGTTTAACTCTTCTGTATCCCCTCAACCCTTTTAAACATGTAAAACGGCAATAGCTGTAGCTATCTTAGAGTTGTCATGGGGATTCCCTGAGGTAATGTAGAAAATGGCCTTGCACAGAAAACAGCACCTTGTTGGGGCTTCCTAAATGGCAACTATTATTCCCATTATTATAATTTTTAGGGCACCTGATATTCAGAAGCTTGTCTATTGTCCAGACAGCATATGGGGATATACCCCTTACCCCTGCTATAACACAAAGACTTCCCCAGTCTTTGTGCTTAGAAGGACATTGTCCTTAGAAGGACAATTTCTAAGCACCAGAGAAAATACATCTGAGACCACGTGACTGGCAGTTCTCAGAGGTGTGACCTGGGAAATACAATGGTTGCATTTATTGTCCCTTCATGATAAGAGCGGGACTTAGCTTCTCAGAGTAGGCCCCAAAGTGTTCTTCACATCCTCAGGAACAAACCCAACTGCAACCGCTGCATGTGGAACAGCCCCAGCTGCACCCACGGCATCTGTAACAGACCCCACCTGCACCCACAGCATCCAGAACAGCCCCCAACTGCACCCACTGCATGCAGAACAGCCCCAACTACACCCACAGCATCCAGAACAGCCCCCAACTGCACCCACTGCATGCGGAACAGCCCCAACTACACCCACGGCATCCAGAACAGCCCCCAACTGCACCCACTGCATGCAGAACAGCCCCAACTACACCCATGGCATCCAGAACAGACCCCAACTGCACCCACTGCATGCAGAACAGCCCCAACTACACCCATGGCATCCAGAACAGACCCCAACTACACTCACTGCATCCAGAACAGCCCCCAACTGCACCCACTGCATGCGGAACAGCCCCAACTACACCCACGGCATCCAGAACAGCCCCCAACTGCACCCACTGCATGCGGAACAGCCCCAACTACACCCACGGCATCCAGAACAGCCCCCAACTGCACCCACTGCATGCGGAACAGCCCCAACTACACCCACGGCATCCAGAACAGCCCCCAACTGCACCCACTGCATGCGGAACAGCCCCAACTACACCCACGGCATCCAGAACAGCCCCCAGCTGCACCCACTGCATGCAGAACAGCCCCAACTACACCCATGGCATCCAGAACAGACCCCAGCTACACTCACTGCATCCAGAACAGCCCCCAACTGCACCCACTGCATGCGGAACAGCCCCAACTACACCCACAGCATCCAGAACAGACCCCACCCGAAACCACGGCATCCAGAACAACCCCCAACTACACCCACAGCATCCAGAACAGCTCCCAAATGAACCCACGGCATCCTGAACAGCCCCCAACTGCACCCACTGCATCTAGAACAGACCCCAACTGAAACCACTGCATATGGCACAGCATGAACTCTGGGAAGTTCGACTTGAGCCACTTTTGTAGTTGATCTCATCATTCAACCATCATTTCTGGTTTTTGTCCCATGTTTGTTAATATCTGAAAGCATCTCTGTCTGCTGTTTTCCCAACCAATCCTGGGCACAATTAACAAGGTGTTTTCCAGAGGCCCTGGGAGCCATATCTTTCTCAGTCATCATTTGGGGCCATTACAGGGAGAAGTAGAAGTCTTATTGCTGTGGGATAATGTAGATGTCCTAAATCCTCGCTAGGTAGAAACAAGACCAGACTGAATGTCTGTTCTGAATTATCTTTCTCTGCTTAAATGGAGTCCAGGAGGAACCCTTACTTGCAAAATGTGTATTATTCAGCCCGATGCTGAGTTCATTTCCTAAAAGAGATTGGGTCCAAATAACACTTTAATTGAATTCAGTTTCTTGACCTAACACTGACTTGGTTCTCCCTTCTGTGACTTCCAACATTACACAAAGGAGGAGGAGGAGGAATAGACAAAGCGATTCACATGGATTTATAGGCCAAGCCACTCACTTCCACATTCCATAAAGCCCAAATGACTGCATAGGAAACAGCTGCAGCATTTATCGGGGCCTGGTAAGGCCTCATTACCATCCCACCTCCTCACAGGGGGTATTGCCTCCAAATGGAGTGCAGTGGAGGGAGTAATTGACTCTGCTGCCCTGGCACCTGGTGTTTCTGCCAAATGCCTAAGGTCAGTGCTGAAAACAAAAACAAAAACCGGATGGAAGGAGGCCTCAGGGCCTCCAGTGAGTGTGGGGAGCGGAGCTGAGAGATGGTCAGAAGGGATTTCATTTGTTTGTATTTTTCTTCTCTCACATAAGGAATGTTTATTGATCACCTACTATATGTCAGGCATAGTTGTATGCACTGGGGATACAAGAACAGACACAGCTCCTGCTGTCTTAGAGCAGGTACTCTAGGTGGCTCTGCCTAAACAATGACCCCTTGCCACATATGACTATTTAGATTTTTAAATTATTATTATACTTTAAGTTCTGGGATACATGTGCAGAACGTGCAGGTTTGTTATGTAGGTATACATGTGCCATGGTGGTTTGCTGCACCCATCAACCTGTCATCTACATTAGGTATTTCTCCTAATGCTATCCCTCTCCTTGCCCCCCACCCCCGACAGGTGGTGGTGTGTGATGTTCCCCTCCCTGTGTCCACCATATGTTCTCTTTGTTCAACTCCCACTTATGAGTGAGAACATGTGGTGTTTGTTTTTCTGTTCCTGTGTTAGTTTGCTCAGAACGATGGTTTCCAGCTTCATCCATGTCCCTGCAAAGGACATGAACTCATTCTTTTTTATGGCTGCATAGCATTCTATGGTGTATATGTGTTACATTTTCTTTATCCAGTCTATCATTGATGGGCGTTTGGGTTAGTTCCAAGTCTTTGCTACTGTGAATAGTGCTGCAATAAACATAGGTGTGTATGTGTCTTTATTGTAGAATGATTTATAATCCTTTAGGTATATACCCAGTAATGGAATTGCTGGGTTAAATGGTATTTCTGGATCTAGATCCTTGAGGAATCACCACACTGTCTTCCACAATGGTTGAACTAATTTGGATTCCTACCAACAGTGTAAAAGTGTTCTATTTCTCCACATCCTCTCCAGCATCTGTTGTTTCCTGAATTTTTAATGATCACCATTCTAACTGGTGTGAAATGGTATCTCATTGTGGTTTTGATTTGCATTTCTCTAATGACCAGTGATGATGAGTTTTTTTTCATATGTTTGTTGGCTGCATAAATGTCTTCTTTTGAGAAGTGTCTATTCATATCCTTTGCCCACTTTTTGATGGGGTTGTTAATTTTTTTTCTTGTAAATTTGCTTAAGCTCCTTGTAGATTCTGGATATTAGCCCTTTGTCAGATGGGTAGATTGCAAAAATTTTCTCCCATTCTGTAGGTTGCCTGTTCACTCTGATGGTAGTTTCTTTTGCCATGCAGAAGCTCTTTAGTTTAATTAGATTCCATTTGTCAATTTTGGCTTTTGTTGCAAATACTTTTGGTGTTTTAGTCATGAAGTCTTTGCCCATGCCTATGTCCTGAATGGTATTGCCTAGGTTTTCTTGTAGGGTTTTAATGGTTTTATGTCTTACAGTTAAGTTTGTGATCCATTTTGAGTTAATTTTTGTATAAGGTGTAAGGAAGGGGTCTAGTTTCAGTTTTCTGCATATGGCTAACCAGTTTTCCCAACACCATTTATTAAATAGGGAATCCTTTCCCCATTGCTTGTTTCTGTCAGGTTTGTCAAAGATCGGATGGTCATAGATGTGTGGTGTTATTTCTGAGGCCTCTGTTCTGTTTCATTGGTCTATATATCTGTTTTGATACCATTACCATACTGTTTTGGTTACTGTAGCCTTGTAGTATAGTTTGAAGTCAGGTAATGTGATGCCTCCAGCTTTGTTCTTTTTACTTAGGATTGTCTTGGCTATACCAGCTCTTTTTTGGTTTCATATGAAATTTAAAGTATTTTTTTTCTAATTCTGTGAAGAAAGTCAATGGTAGCTTTGGGCAGTATGGTCATTTTCATTATATTGATTCTTCCTATCCAAGAGCATGGAATGTTTTTCCATTTGTTTGTGTTCTCTCTTATTTCCTTGAGCAGTGGTTTGCAGTTTTCCTTGTAGAGGTCCTTCACATCCCTTGTGAGTTGTATTTCTAGGTATTTTATTCCCTTTGTAGCAATTGTGAATGGGAGTTCACTCATGATCTGGTTCTCTGTTTGTCTTTTATTGGTGTATAGGAATGCTTGCGATTTTTTCACATGGATTTTGTATCCTGAGACTTTGCTGAAGTTGCTTATCAGTTTAAGGAGTTTTTGGGCTGAGACGATGGGATTTTCTAAATATACAATCATGTAATCTGCAAACAGAGACAATCTGACTTCCTCTCTTCCTATTTGAATACCTTTTATTTCTTTCTTCTGCCTGATTGCCCTGGCCAGAATTTCCAATACTATGTTGAATAGGAGTGGTGAGAGAGGGCATCCTTATCTTGTGCTGGTTTTCAAAGGGAATGCTTCCGACTTTTGCCCATTCAGTGTGATGTTGGCTATGGGTTTGTCATAAATAGCTCTCATTATTTTGAGATATGGTCCATTAATATGTAGTTTATTGAGTGTTTTTTAGCATGAAGGGATGTTAAATTTTATCGAAGGCCTTTTCTGCATCTATTGAGATAATCATGTGGTTTTTGTCATTGGTTCTGTTTATGTGATGGATTACATTTATTGATTTGCATATGTTGAACCAGTCTTGCATCCCAGGGATGAAGCCGTCTGATTGTGGTGGATAAGCTTTTGAATGTGCTGTTGGATTCGGTTTGCCAGTATTTTATTGAGGATTTTTGCATCTATGCTCATCAGAGATATTGGCCTGAAATTTTCTTTTTTTGCTGTGTCTCTGTCAGGTTTTGGTATCAGGATGATGCTGGCTTCATAAAATGAGTTAGGGAGGAGTCCCTCTTCTATTGTTTGGAATAGTTTCAGAAGAAATGGTACCTGCTCCTCTTTGTACCTCTGGTAGAATTCAGCTGTGAATCTGTCTAGTCCTGGGCTTTTTTTGGTTGGTAGGCTATTAATTACACCTCAATTTCAGAACTTGTTATTGGCCTATTCAGCAATTCGTCTTTTTCCTGGTTGAGTCTTGGGAGGTTGTGTGTGTTCAGGAATGTATCCATTACTTCTAGATTTTCTAGTTTATTTGCATAGAGGAGTTTGTAGTATTCTCTGATGGTAGTTCGTATTTCTCTGGGATCAGTGGTGATATCCCCTTTATCATTTTTTTCTTGTGTCTATTTGATTCTTCTCTCTTTTCTTCTTTATTAGCCAGGCGAGCAGTCTATCTATTTTGTTAATTTTTTCAAAAAAAAAAAGCCAGCTCCTGGACTCATTGATTATTTTGAAGGGTTTTTCATGTCTCTATCTCCTTCAGTTCTGCTCTGATCTTATTTATTTCTTGTCTTCTGCTAGCTTTTGAATTTGTTTGTTCTTGCTTCTCTAGTTCTTTTAATTGTGATATTAGGGTATCAATTTTAGATCTTTCCTGCTTTCTTCTGTGGGCATTTAGTGCTATAAATTTCCCTCTAAGCACTGCTTTAGCTGTGTCCCAGAGATTCTGGTACGTTCTATCTTTGTTCTCGTTTGTTTCAAAGAACTTATTTATTTTTGCCTTAATTTCTTTATTTACCCAATAGTCATTCAGGAGCAGGTTGTTCAGTTTCCATGTAGTTGTGTGGTTTTGAGTGAACTTCTTAATCCTGAGTTCTAATTTGATTGCACTGTGGTCTGAGAGATTGTTATGATTTCCATCCTTTGGTGTTTGCTGAGGAATGTTCTACTTCCAATTATGTGGTCAATTTTAGAATAAGTGCTATGTGGTACAGAGAAGAATGTATATTCTGTTGATTTGGGGTGGAGAGTTCTGTAGATGTCTATTAGGTCTGCTTGGTCCAGAGGTGAGTTCAAGTGCTGAATATCGTTAATTTTCTGTCTCATTGATCTGTCTAATATTGACAGTGGGGTGTTAAAGTCTCCCACTATTATTGTGTGGGAGTCTAAGTCTCTTTGTAGGTCTCTAAGAACTTGCTTTATGAATCTGGATTCTCCTGTATTGGGTGCATATATATTTAGGATAGTTAGCTCTTCTTGTTGCACTGATCCCTTTACCATTATGTAATGCCCTTCTTTTTCTTTTTTGATCTCTGTTAGTTTAAAGCCTATTTTATCAGAGACTAGGATTGCAACCACTGCTTTTTTCTTTTTCTTTTGCTTTCCATTTGCTTGGTAAATCTTCCTCCATCCTTTTATTTTGAGCCTATGTGTGTCTTTGCACGTGAGATGGGTCTCCTGAATACAGCACACCGATGGGTTTTGACTCTTTATCCAATTTGCCAGTCTATGTCTTTTAATTGAGGCATTTAGTCCATTTACATTTAAAGTTAATATTGCTATGTGTGAATTTGATCCTGTCATTATGATGCTAGCTGGTTATTTTGCATATTAGTTGATGTAGTTTCTTCATAGTGTTGATGGTCTTTACATTTTGGTATGTTTTTGTAGTGGCTGGTACCAGTTTTTCCTTTCCATATTTAGTGTTTTCTTCAGGAACTCTTGTAAGGCAGGCCTGGTGGTGACAAAATCTCTCAGCATTTGTTTGTCTGTAAAGGATTTTATTTCTCCTTTGCTTATGAAGTTTGGCTGGATATGAAATTCTGGGTTGAAAATTCTTTTCTTTAAAAATGTTGAATATGGGCCCCCACTCTCTTCTGGCTTGTAGGATTTCTGCAGAGAGGTCCACTGTTAGTCTGATGGGCTTCCCTTTGTGGGTAACCCGACCTTTCTCTCTGGCTGCCCTTAACATTTTTTCCTTCATTTCAACCTTGGTGAATCTGACGATTATGTGACTTGGGGTTGCTCTTCTTGAGGAGTATCTTTGTGGTGTTCTCTGTATTTCCTGAATTTGAATGTTGGCCTGTTTTGCTAGGTTGGAGAAGTTCTCCTGGATAATATCCTGAAGTGTGTTTTCCAGCTTGATTCCATTCTCCCTGTCACTTTCAGGTACACCAATCAAATGTAGGTTTGGTCTTTTCACATAGTCTCATATTTCTTGGGGGCTTTATTCATTCCTTTTCATTCTTTTTTCTCTAATCTTATCTTCATGCTTATTTCATTAAGTTCATCTTCAATGTCTGATATCCTTTCTTCCACTTGATTGATTTGGCTATTAATATTTGTGTGTGCCTCCTGAAGTTCTTGTGCTGTGTTTTTCAGCTCCATCAGGTTATTTATGTTCTTTTCTAAACTGGTTATTCTAGTTAGCAGTTCCTGTAACCTTTTATCAAGGTTCGTAGTTTCCTTGCATTTAGTTAGAACATGCGCCTTTAGCTCAGAGGAGTTTGTTATTACCCACCTTCTGAAGTCTACTTCTGTCAACTTGTCAAACTTGTCAAACTCATTTCCCATCCAGCTTTGTTCCCTTGCTTGTGAGGAGTTTTGATCCTTTGGAGGAGAAGAGACATTCTGGTTTTTGGAATTTTCAACCTTTTTGCTCTGGTTTTTCCTCATCTTCGAGGCTTTATCTACCTTTGGTCTTTGATGTTGGTGACTTTCTGGTGGAGTTTTTGTGTGGGCGTCCTTTTTGTTGATGTTGATGCTATTGCTTTCTGTTTGTTAGTTTTCCTTCTAACAGGCCCCTTTTCTGCAGGTCTGCTGGAGTTTGCTGGAGGTCCATTCCAGACTCTGTTTGCCTGGGTATCACCAGTGGAGGTGCAGAACAGCAAAGATTGCTGCCTGCTCCTTCCTCTGGAAGCTTCGTCCCAGAGGGGCACCTGCCAGATGCCAGCTGGAGCTCTCCTGTATAAGGTGTCTGTTAACCCCTGCTGGGAGGTGTCTCCCCATCAGGAGGCACAGGGGTCAGGGATCCACTTGAAGAGGCAGTCTGTCCCTTAGCAGAGCTCAAGCACTATGCTGGGAGAACTTCTGCTCTCTTCAGAGAGATTTCTCTGTGATTTCTTCATTTCAGAGCTGTGAATCTTCACTTCAGAGCTGGCAGGCAAGAACGTTTAAGTCTGTTGAAGCTGCGCCCACAGTTGCCCCTTCCCTCAGGTGCTCTGTCCCACGGAGATGGGAATTGTATCTATACGCCCCTGACTGGGGCTGCTGCCTTTCTTTCAGAGATGCCCTGCCCAGAGAGGAGGAATCTAGAGAGGCAGTCTGGCTACAGCGGCATTGCCATGCTGCAGTGGGTTCTGCACCTAGTTGGAACTTCCCAGTGGCTTTGTTTACACTATGAGGGGAAAACCACCTACTCAAGCCTCCGTAATAGTGGACGCCACTCCCCACACCAAGCCAACCTAAAAATTCAGTTTTACAGTTACACTTGCCACATTTTAAGTACTCAGTGGCCACCTGGGGCTAGTGACAATCGCATGACAGGTTGACTTTAGACTGCTGTGGTGGCAGTGAGAATTTCAAGACAGTGATTCTTAGCTTGCTGGACTCCATGGGGGTGAGGTCCACTTAGCATGACCACTTGGCTCCCTGTCTTCAGCCCCCTTTCCATGGGAGTGAATGGTTCTGTCTCTCTGGCATTCCAGGCATCACTAGGGCATGAAAAAAAACTGCTGCTGCTAGCTCAGTGTCTGCCCAAATGGCCACCCCGTTTTGCGCTTGAATCCCAGGGCCCTGGTGTAGGCACCCGAGGGAATCTCCTGGACTGTGGGTTGCGAAGACCATGGGAAAAGCTAGTATCTGGGCTGGATAGCACTGTCCCTCATGGCACAGTTCCTCATGACTTCCCTTGGCTAGGGGAGGGGGTTCCCTGACCCCTTGTGCTTCCCAGATAAGGCGACGCCCTACTCTGCCTCTGCTTGCCCTTTATGGGCTGCACCTGCTGTCTAACCAGTCCCAATGAGATGAACTGGGTACCTCAGTTGGAAATGCAGAAGTCCCACCTTCTCGGTCTTTCTGGGAGCTGCAGATCAGAGCTGTTCCTGTTTGGCCATCTTGCCAGCCCTACCTCCGGCCCCCAGCTATTTAGATTTAAACTCATTAAATGAAGCCAACCTAAAAATTCAGTTCTGCAGTCACACTTGCCACATTTTAAGTGCTCAATGGCCACCCGGGGCTAGTGACAATCATATTGGACAGTGCAGGTACAGAAAATTTTCACCAATGCAGAATATTCTCTTAGACACATTGGTCTAGTGGAGGTGGGGTGTGGAGAGTCTGGAAATAGTCATTAAGTGAACAAACAAATATGTAGCTGGGCATGGTGGCTCATGCCCGTAATCCCAGCATTTTGGAGGCCAAAGCAGGAAAATCACTTGAGCCCAGGCATTTGAGGCCAGCCTGAGCAATACAGTGAGACCACCGCCATCTCTACAAAAAAATAAAAAAATTAGCTGGGCTCCTGGTGTTTCAGGTCACACCTGATGTTTCAGCACGATCTGTAGTCCCAGCTACTTGGGAGGCTGAAGTGAGAGGATTGCTTGAGCCCAGGAGGTCCAGGCTGCAGAAGGCTGTGATCATGTCACTTCACTCCAGCCTGGGTGACAGGGCATGACCTTCTCTCTAAAAAAAAAGAAAAAATTACCCACTGCCCCCACCAAAAGTAGGTAAATAAGATAACTTCAAATGTGGTAGCCCTATGAAAAAAATGAAACAATGAAATGTGCTGGAGTTGTTTTTTGGATAAGGTGGTCTGGGTGGGCCTGTCTGAGAAGGCGACGCAGGAGCCAAGACCCGGGGAGGATCTGAATGAATAGAAAGTACTGGGAGCACTGCAGAAATATAAGTAGGCGAAGCATGGCCTGGAGTAGGGAGCAAGAGGGAGAGAAGCATGAGATGGGCTCAGGAGTGAGGCGGATGCCCAATCCCATGGGCTCATGGGGAGAAGCATGCATTCAACTCTAAGTGCAGGGAGGACATCATGGACTGCCCACAGGAAAGTGTTATGATCTGATTCACATGTGAAAAGCTCACTCTGGTTCCAGGGTTGATCGCTAATAGGAGGGAGGCACGAGCAGAGACAGAGGGACCAGTAGGGAGCTCCTAAAGCTGTTCAGGTGGGAGAAGACGGGGCCTTGGGATCACGGAGAAAAGGCAGTAGCTAACCCTAGAGGGAGACAGTATTCATGTTGTAGCTCAATTCTGCATCCAAAAATACAGGGGACAATGATAGCACCCAGTATGTGGTGCCACCGATATGAGTATACCGAGAGCTAGTGTCTATAAAGTGCCCAGTCTTTTCAGTACGATGGTATACGGCATCATCTTGTCTAACCCACTTTTGTCTCTCAAAATATTTTCTAGCTCCTTTTCTTGCCTCTTCTAGTCTGGTTTCCACTCTACCACTAGAGTTGCCTTCCTCAAAGGCCAATCTGATGTCAGTTCCCTTCAGCGCTCCTGGGGGAACCCAGATGAAACTCCGAGCTTGTTAGTACAGCCTAGGAGGCTCCTCACGCTTCAGCCCATGTTACTGTCCAGCATCACCTTTCCCACTCTCCGCCTGGCACTCTGCTGCAGCTAACACCAATTGTCCCGTTGGCTCATGCAGTTCTCTTAGCTGGGAATACTTTCCCTCCCCTACTTGGGTGGGCTCCCTCCAACTCTCTGTGTTTCTAAGCTCAGCTTAGAAATTTTCACCTCCAAGAAACCACTTCTGTGTTTCCAAGTCTAGGTCAAGTGCCTTTACATGTGATCCCATGGGACCCTATACTTTTCCATCATGTTGAATTACAATTGCTTGTTTACTAGTCTCTTCCGTTAAACTGAGGTCTTCTCAACAGTAGGGACTATTTCTGTCCAGTTCATGATTGTGTGTATCTCAATGCCTAGACTATACCGAGTGCTTAAGATATATTTTGTTCAGGCCGGGCATAGTGGCTCATGCCTATAATCCCAACACTTTGGGAGGCCAAGGTGGGTGGATCACAAGGTCAGGAGTTCGAGACCAGCTTAACCAAGATGGTGAAACCCCGTCTGTACAAAAAATACAAAAATTAGCCAGGTGTGGTAGTGGGTGCCTGTAATCCCAGCTACTCGGAAGGTTGAGGCAGGAGAATTCCTTGAACCTGGGAGGTGGAGGTTGGAGTGAGCCGAGATCGCGCCACTGTACTCCAGCCTGGATGACAGAGTGAGATTCTGTCTCAAAAAAAAAAAAAAGAAAAAAAGAAAAAAAAAGATATATTTTGTTAATGAGCAAGTAAATGAATTCGTAAAAATCATCTATTCATAGCATTTGGTAGACCACTTTCTTTTCCTATGCCCTTCTTTTTCACATTGTTATTATTATTTTCAAACAACCATTCTTTAGGCTTCCCAACCTGAGTGCGTTAGCTCAGGGTGCCATAATAAAATACCACACACTTGGGGCTTAAAAATCAGAAATGTATTTTCTAACAGTTCTGGAGGGTGGAAATCTGAGATTAGGGTGCCAGCATGGTCAGGGTCTGGTGCAGTCTCTTTTCCTGGCTTTCAGATGACCATCTTCTCAGTGTGTCCTCATAGGGCAGAAAGAAAGAGAGAGAGCTTGCTTTGGTGTCTTCCTTCAAAGGGCACTAATCCCATCGTAAAGGCCCCACCCTCATGACCTCATTTAACCCTACTTACCTCCCACAAAGCCATTTCCAAATAGCATCACATTGAGAGTAAGAACTTCAGCCCATGAATTTTAGGAGGACATAAGCATTCAATCCATTGCATATCCCATGCCTTAGAATTAAAAAAAAATAAGGTGTAAATTCTTTTGTGTTGGACTTTCATAGGGGCAATATATAACACCTTTCTTTCCCATTTTGGTTCTGAACTAACTGAGAACTAGATAAAGGAAGTAGACATATGGAGATTTGTATTTAACAGATACTTATGTGACACTTACTGGGTACCAGCTAACAACTTGCCCAGGGTCACACAGCTCATTGGTGGTGGAGCCAGGCTTTAAACTCAGCTCTAGAATCTATTCTTGTTATTCTGTTTCTTAAAGTGTAAACTTTAAGCTAGATTACAGGACATGGTTTAGGTATGTGTCCACCAGGCCAGCTAAGTCTCCATCACCAACTTAGACTCTCTCAGGCAGTTGCAGAACCAGAGGTCTCCTCCACAGGGGCAGAATGCAGGCAGAGCTGAAAAGAGAAGATTAATGTGTGAACTTAGTCTCTCCCAAATTTACCAATCAGCTAAGTCACTTTTTCTCCCCTGGGGAGGAGTGGATGAGGGATGGGGAGTGAATGGCTGGAAATGTGCATCAGACTAAGGTCTCATCAGAGGAACAAATGTTCCCTTAAACCTGGTAGAAGCCATACTGCAAATATCAGCTCTAGAATCTGTTCTTGTTACTCTGCTTCTCAAAGTGTAAGCTTTAAGCTAGATTTTAAGACATGATTTAGGTGCATGTCCACAGGGCCAGCTAACTCTCCATCAGGGACCTAGACTCTCCTAGGCAGTTGCAGAGCCAGAGGTCTCCTCCACAGTGGGAGACATTTAAAGCCTTCCCTGTCATCATTGGAAATGAGCAAACTTTGCTAGCAATGTAGTCAAGGGCTTGGGTATTTGAAGTCTTTCCTTCTGTTCTTGCAGAATTAGAATCTGGGGCTCAGCTGTGAATTGCTGTCACTGAAGCTGTTCAGTCCTTGGATGCACACGGGGACAGGTGGGCTGAGTAATGGGAATGTTCTTGGAAAGCCAGAGGACCTCTGCAGCATTGCCGAGCAGCTCAGTGACAGGTCCTGATGGCCAAGAGACTGATTTCCCATCCTTTCCTAAGGAAGTGGGGACTGATGAGCAGAGCATGTGTGAGGCCTGTGAGGTTCCTATGTGCTCTCGGTAGAGCCCGACCTGGGTGGATGAGAGAACAAACACCAGATGCAGGGTCAGGTGTCTTGATTTCTTGCCCAGCTCTCCCATTTGTTGTGAGCCATGGGATGCTGGAAAAGTCATTCAGCCTCCCTGTGCCTTCATTTCCTCATCTGTAAAATGGGAAAAATATAACGTATCTCAAAGGACTGTGTAAGAATCATGATACTAAATGAGAAGATGCTTTATAAGCATCAAAGCTGGATAATTTCAAGTTGTTATTACTCCATCTTCCTTCTTTTCCACATTGTTTTTGTAGCAGATGCATGTTGACTTTGCCCAGCCTCCTCCTTCTGCAATAGCACCCTGATCCTCCTTTGGGAGCTCCTGGGGCTCACCTCTTAGGGCCGGATTGTTTGGGACTGACCCCATCCCAAAATGCCAGGGCAAGCCCACTCTCCAGGTCTGGCCAAGCAGAACAAGCCTGGCTCCAGCGATTGGTTCAGGGATAGCCAGGGGCCCCAGCAGGGGCCAGTTGACCATTCCAAAACTTTTGCTGGAACTTCTGGGAAAGACTTTGCCTTCCTTGCCAGGATTGCCAACCTGTGAGAATGTAAGCT
This sequence comes from Rhinopithecus roxellana, assembly GCF_007565055.1. Lineage (NCBI taxonomy): Eukaryota > Metazoa > Chordata > Mammalia > Primates > Cercopithecidae > Rhinopithecus > Rhinopithecus roxellana. The sequence goes on along the minus strand of NC_044549.1, from coordinate 89,841,875 downwards.
TGGGGGTTTTGGGGGCTATCTTTGCCATCTTAAAGGGAGAGCCTGCCACCATACAGAGGCAGAATGGAGAGTGGGAGGAAGACACAGTGTCCTGTGGGCATTGTTAGAGCCCGTGTTTCCAGTCATGCCTGACTTATGTTCATTATGAGTGAGGTGGGCTAACATTTCATGTGTATTTCCCTTTCTGTGAGCTGCTATTTATATCTTTAACTGATTTTTCTACTGGGTTGTTGGCATTATTCTCATAGATTTGTAGAAACTTTCTTTTCTTTTAGTAGCTATTTTTTGTTGAGGTCAAATTCACATAACATAAAGTTTACCATTTTAAAGTGTACAATTCAGTGGCATTTAGTCCATTCACAATGTTGTACAACTGTCACCTCTGTCTAGTTCCAAAACCTACCTACCTTTCTTTCTTTCTCTCTTTCTCTTTCTCTCTTTCTCTCTCTCTCTTTCTTTCTCTCTTTCTTTCCTTCCTTCCTTCCCTCCTTCTTTCTTTCTTTTTCTCTCTCTTTCTTTCTTTTTTCTCTCTCTTCCTTCCTTTCTTTTTCTCTCTCTTTCTTTTTTCCTTCCTTCCTCCCTCCCTCCCTCTCTTTCTTTCTTCTTTCCTTCCTTCTTTCTTTCTCTTTCTTTCTTTTTCTCTTCCTTCCTTCTTTCTCTTTCTCTTTTTCTTTCTTTCTCTCTTTCCTTCCTTCCTTCTCTCTCTCTTTCTTTTCTTTCTTTCTCTCTCTCTCCCCTTCCTTCCTTCCTTCCTTCCTTCCTTCCTTCCTTCCTTCCTTCCTTCCTTCCTTCCTTCCTTCCTTCCTTCCTTCCTTCCTTCCTTCCTTCCTTCCTTTATTTCTTCTTTCTTTCTTTTCCTTTCTCTTTCTTTCTTTCTTTTTTCAGAGCCTTGCTCTGTTGCCCTGGCTGGAGTGCAGTGGTGCAACTGCTGTCACAGCTCACTGCACCCTCCACCTCTTGGGCTCAAGTCATTCTCCCACCTCAGCCTCCCAACTAGTTGGGACTGCAAGCATGGACCACCATGCTTGGCTAATTTTTTTTTTTTTTTTTTTTTTTTTTTTTTTTTTTTTTTTTGTGGAGAAGAGGTCTCTCTGTGATTCCTAGATTGGTCTTGAACTCCTGAGCTCAAGCGATCCTCCTGCCTTTGCTCCACAAAGTACTGGGATTACAGGTGTGAGCCACTCCCCCAGTCCCAAAACATTTTAATGATCACCAAATAAACTTGGTACTTCATATTAGGCAGCTACTGCCTGTCCTCTTTCTAGCCCCTGGCAACCACTCTTCTGTGACCATAGAGATGGAATTTTCTATGGATATATCTGTTTTGGGTATTTCATATAAATAGACTCATACAATCTGTGTATTTCTTTAACTTAGCATAATATTTTTAAGGTTCCTCCATACCGTAGCATGTATTGGTACTTCACTTCTCTTTATGGCTGAGTAATAGTCCAGCCTATGGATACACCATGTTTTGTTTATCCATTCATCCACTGATCACTGATGGACATTTGGGTTGTTTCTATCTTTTAGTTGCTGTGAATTGGGCTCCTGTGAATATTCACGTGTGAGTATTTGTTTGAATTGATATTAGAAAAATTATTCCTTGGCCTATGATAGGTCTTGCAACTATTGTTTCTCAGCTTGCCATTGGTCTTTGACTTTGCTTTTGTCAAGCAGAATTTTGTAAGTATTGTTCTGTAGTTGAATTTGTCAGCTTTTCCAGCTAATGGGTTTTGTGACACAGTTGGAAAGGTCATCCTTACACTTGAGGTTATAAAACAACTGTACCATCAAAACCTCTGCTTGTCCATGTATTTCCTTACCAATGAAACAGGGATTGCCATTCTGCCCCTCCCAGGGTTATTGTGAGGACCACAAACGACAAATGATATGAAAGAGCCTCACAAAATATAAAGCAATATACACACACTAGGCATGTTGTCGTCATCACTATTAATTCTATTAAAATCTGGCATCAACTAGCTGAGTTCTGCTTGTTGCTTTCATTTTGCAGAGCGGGGCTTGAAGGGCAGAATTCTTCACTGAGCTGCCCAAGGAGGCATTCGCTGGCAGCAGTGTGGAGAATGTCACAAAATTAGTCATCTCGGCAAGGGAGAGGTGTTCATATTTGACCAGAAAAATAAAAGTACCTTAAACCAAAAACTATTCTGGCCACTTTTTCTTCAAATGAAGCCTTTTTTCTTTCTACCAGGAAAAGAAACCAGTTCAGTGAGTTTTGCATTGTTCAGCTGTTATTGGAATTTATGCCTCACCAGTGGTCACTTGTGACATGTTTTCCTTATATTTTTAACCCCAAAATCTTTTTTTAAATGGAAAACTTTATGTTGAACTCTGTATTGAAACAATGTAATTATAGGGAATGAAAAAAACGGGTTATTTCTTGATAGCAATTATTCCTATGCTGATTCCTCTGGGATAGAATCGTGCACTGTTTAAGTCCTTGGGCTCTGCTATGAGTCAGACCCAGGCTTCAATGCAATTAAGTTACTAGCTAGCTTTATGATTTTGGGCAACTTGCTTCACTGCTCTGGGCCTCTGTTTACCCAACTTGAAAACAAGGATGATTTACAGCACTGGACTCATGGGGCTGTAGCAAAAAAATCAGTGATAAAATCTATATAGAGTGCTTGGCCCCGTGCTTGTGTGGAGAGAGAACTTGATACATCCTAGCTATCAGTATCATTCAGGAATATCTAAAAGAATTCAGGAGATGACCCCCAAGGAAATGGAATAAACACTTCCAGGGGCTCCTCTGTCCTTAGTGGGTGGCATAGATCAAATCACATGGTAGAGGCCCTCCCCTCACACCTACCACATTTATTTGGGGACAAATTTGGTTTCTGTTACTACTACATGAAGGGTAAACATTGGGAATAGCAGTTGGTTCTCAGACAGCAAGAAAAAAATGGCTTCGCAGAGGAGTAGTCACAGGAGGGCAGGAGATCTGGGGTGGGCTGTGGGGAGGACTGGAAGGGTGAGCACCTGGTACTCCGGGCCTGCCCAGGTCACACCCACGTCTTCTTGGGGATAGAAGATTCCAGATGATGTGGATTCATTGTGTGTGGTAATGGATTTTCAGGGGACACCGACCTTTTCCTCTTTTTTTTTCCTCTCTTCCTTTTTCCAATCTGGGTATCTGTGGAGCCCAAGCTGTAGTTCTAGGTTCAGCTTAGCTGGGCCCTGAATTAGTCAATTTCACATTGTGGTAAAGGAATACCTAGGGCTGGGTAATTAAAGAAAAAAGTTTTATTTGGTTGGGTGTGGTGGCTCACTCTGCAATCCCAGCACTTCGGGAGGCTGAGGTGGGAGAATTGCTTGAGACTAGCCTGCCCAACATGGTGAGACCCCATCTTGAGAAAAAAAAAAAGAGTTTTATTAGGCTCATGGTTCTGCAGGCTATACCAACATAACACCAGCATCTGGTTGGCTTCTGGGGAGGCCTCAGGAAGCTTCCAATCACGGTGGAAGGTGCAGGCATACCACATGGTGAGAGAGGGAGCAAGGAAGAGGAGCGAGGTCTCAGACTCTTCAACAACCAGATCTCTTGTGAACCCATTACCGTGGGGTGGGCACCAAGCCATTCCTGAGGGATCCATCCGCATAATCCAAACACTAGCCAACCAGATCCCACCTCCAACATTGAGGACCACATTTCAACAGCCCTAAAAAAGAAATTGTGTCCGTGAGACTTTTGCTGTATGCCAGGCACTTTAAATCCATGATCGTGTTGGATCCTGTGCCATGGGTGGATCACTATCCTATGACAGATGAGGAAACCAAGACTCAGAGAGGGTGTATTCCTCCATGAGCCCCCCACACAGCTGGTGCATAGCAGAGCCACAAGGTAAACCACCATCTGACTTCCTCCAAACCCCAGCCTCTGTCAGGTGTCAGCTCAGAGTGCTACACCATCTTGGGCCTTGGTTTTATGTGGCTTTTTGTGACATTTCTGTGACATTTCCATGGCTCAGAACCCTACACATGGGTCTCCTAGAACTATTTGTGGATTTTAAATTTTAATAATGGTGAAAATAGCTGACATTTACCGAGTTCCTGCCACCAGTGGGCACACAAGCAGGTTGAGCCACTTGCTCAAGTTCTCACGAGCTCAAGGCTCGTGGCAAAGCCAGGAGAGAATCCAGTCTGTCGCACTCCAAGGCGTATGGTTTTAACTCTCATTTTTCTTGAAGAATCTAGGCTTGCAGCAGGGATGTTAATCTCTGTGCCTATCTTTCTCAGGTAACATGGGGTTTTTGCAGGTTTGAACTAGTTAGAAGAGGACAGCAAAGGGCCTGAACATGTCCAGAGGAAGTGTGAAGCAGTGGGGTGATGGCAAGGGCTGCGGGCGAGTGGCATCTATTTCTGAACTTGGTGACCTCCTGCCTCTGGGCACGAGGCTATACTAAGCCCCGTGATTCACCAGTTGGACTTCTCCCTGTGGTTGCTCCAAGCAGGTCTTGTGCTTTGCCACCTGTGGGCCCCAGCTCACGCTGCGTGCTCCAGGTGAACATCCTGCCCCGCCTCACTCCCCTTGCCATGCCTGCCTAGGGACACCCAATGAAGCTGCCACGTCCTCTAGGAAGCCTCGATGGAATAACATGGATAACCTATTCATTTCTGAGCCCAAACCAAATCATTGATTGTATACTCAGATAAACGCAAATGGAAGACTATACCTATTTTGAGAAATTTGGGAACATTTATCTCAGGGGACACTCAGGGGACACTCAGGGGACACTACATGTTAGTGACAATCTTAGCATATGAAATTCCAGTGGTCAGCGACTCTTAAGTGCTTGATTCAATTTTTACAGAATGAATCTTATTCTACTTTAAGTCCACATGAAATGGGTTTGGTCTCCCTTGTAGGATGCAGGAGACTTTGAGCCTGGGTTGGAAGGCTGGTGACCTTGGGTAAGTCACTTCCCATATCCAAGCCTCTGCTCCTTTGTCTGTGAAAGGGTGGTGCTTATACCTGTGTTGTCGGGTTGTTGGGGGATATAAAAGGGTAATAACAATTGCTACTGTTTACTAAGTGCTTACTATGCACCAGACAGTGTGTGCTAAGCTTAACTTTGCATTCTTCTTTGATCTTTTCAAGAGCTCCTCTCATTCCTGATGTCCCTTAACCTGCAATATTTTTTTCCCATAGTCCTTTACATTTTGTATGATATTATATAATATACTTATTATGCTTATTTTTGGTCTTCCTCTCCCAGGGCCTCTTGCCTCGTACAACTCCAGGGGGCACCATTCACAATGCATTCTACTCCAGCGGTGCTTTTTACTAAGAATATTAGCATGAATGGTGGAAACTCCTGGAGTTGTGTGATGTGGAGCCCCGGGAGCTTCAGAAGGTCAGGGATTTTTGTGTGTGCCAGTTCTGGTCATTGCTGTACCCTGAATGGTGCTAGACCTATAGTAAGCATTCAGTAAATACCTGTTGAAAGAATGAATAACAAAGCCTCCAAAGAGAGCTGATTTTACTGTCCAGGAAACTGAGGCTCAGTCTGACTTATGAATTTGCCCAGAGCCCCACAAGCCAATAGCCCAGCTGTTCTGCCTCCAGTGTGCCTGCTCTGCATGGCTTTGCTAAGCTGCATGCCTTTAACTGCTGGCGTTGTCTCTCTGCCACCAAGTAACTGCTCAACAAATATTGATGCTTTTTCCTACATAGGTCAGGCCCTCTGCTAGACTCTTCCAGCAGAGTGACAGACCATCATATAGCTGTTGATTCCAGAAATTGAATTAAATTACACAATGCAAAAGAAGGGAGGATCTTAAGTTTTTGGAAGAAAAATCCCTAACCCAAGTGCTAACGTTTGGAGTTTGCAGAAGCCTCTCAAGACTCACCAACCTGATTATTTTTCTGCTGCCTTCCCTTTTGTGAGCATTTCTTCCCCTTTTTGCTTGCAGTGAGTTCTGCTCTCCTGTAGGCTACAATGTGTCAGTTGTTATAAAATCCGGGAGGCGGAGTCTAGTGACGTGAGCAGTGGGGGAGAGCTCAGCCAGCCCTGCAGGGTGAGCAGTCCAGCCTTGGGTTCACCGGAGCTTAAGCCTTGCAGCAGGAAAACTTCCATCTCGCTCTCCTGGCTTTGATCCTCACTGGACATCAGACCAGAGGCACCAAAGGGAGGGAGGATGCGAGATGACCGGCCCTTTGGCAACCTGACCATCGACTTAGCAGAGCCTTCAAAAGCGAGCCCAGGGCTGGCTGCAGGACCGAGGAGGCGCCGCGCCTCTCGTGGATGTGTGTGTGTGAGTGATCCAGCGAGTGTGTGTGCGTGTGAGGGTGTGTGTGTATGCCTGTGTGCACAGCTCAACTGTGTGCGTGTCCCGGTGAGTGTGCCTGTGCACGCGTGAGTGTGTGTATGTGTGCATGTGTGTATGAGTGCTCTTGGTTGTTATTATTATTATTATTTTTGGAAGAAAAATCTTTGAAAATCTGGGGCAGGTTACTGTGCTCCTAGGGTGATTCTTCTTTTGCAAGAGGAGCTGACCAGAGCAAGCTACTAGAGCCATTTCTCGCCAAGTAAAGAGATTTTTCCTCCCAGACAGAGAAGGATTTTTCTCCCTGCTCTGCAGCCAAGTGAAAGAGATTAGTCCCTAAACCTGTGAAATCGACCAGAGCTGTGTGATTACCAGGGCTTGAGAGAGGACTCGAAAAGAAAAGGAGAAATAAATCAAAGAGCCTGTCAGTTCCTTTGGCCACGTCGGAAGATGTCATCTCAAACTAAGTTCAAGAAAGACAAAGAGATCATTGCTGAATATGAAGCCCAAATAAAAGGTGAGATGCGGGCTGGGAGAGTTTTCCTTCTCCTCCCCTTTTGTTTTTCTCTTATTCTGGTTCCCACCCCCCTCTGCCCCCCGTTTTCCTTTCTGCCATTATGAAATGTTATGCATCAATAATCTTTTTGTGAGGAGGAACAGTGGCAGCCGCACAAGTCCGGACTGGTTTCAACTGCAGATAGCGCTGGGGCTGAGAGTGTGGATTATGGAATGGGCAGCAGTCTCTGCATTGCAGGTGTGTGAGAGGATCCTATGCCTGACTTTAGGAGTGTCGCCGATACTCCATCATCTTGGCGGTGACATGTCACTCTAAGGCCATTTTGATAGTCATTACCTCCACCCCTTCCCTGCTACGGTAAAAGCCCTTTAATATTGGGGTATATTTTTTACCATCTGCTCTTTTTTCCTCCCCCTTTTTGGTTTCTGTTGGTGGTGGTGGTTTTGCCTCCGCCTCTTTCTCTGGGCTGGAATTCACATGCATGTGCATAGCGAGGCAGCATCCCTGGGCGGCACTTCTTTGTCGGTGTCTCTGGGCTGGCCTGGGTTGCCATGGATTAACTGTTATGGGGCATATTGATCCAGACTAATGCAGGCATTTAGGCATAAAGAGGGAGCTTGGTGCAGAAAATGTATTATCTCGCGGTGTGCAGCCCAATCACTCTGTGCCCTGGTGTTTAGGGTCATCAGCTTTCATTCAAAGCCAACACCTCAGCATGCTGTTTGGGCTGGTCGGTGCTGCCTGGCTTCCGGGGTTCCAGGAGAAGCCTGCCGGGAGGGCGAGATGACCTCTGGCTGCTGGTTGCAGCTTCTGTGCCACCGGGTGTATACTTCTTTCAGAAGCCGCTCCCTAAATCCACACTAGCTAGGCGAAAAAGGAAAGCGAACACAATTGCATGGCTAAATGCAGGCTTGCCGCATCCTCATTCAGGCCAGACTGGGGCTTCACCCACCACTACACGTTCTAGGCTCAGCTTTGGCAAGGAAAATCTAAAAGCTCCATCCACCATGCTCCTCCTTTCTCTGAGGATGTGCCCTGTGGGAAGCCTGGGCCCGTGCCTCCTGGCGTCCGTTTTCTTTCTGCTCATGGCTCTCCTTGCTGCGATACCGGGTGTGTTGTGGCCTCTCCTAGAAAGAGTAAGGACAAAATACATCTTCAGTGGACCTTGAGGCCTATCTTTGAGATTATGCACAGGCTGTTGAGCAAGTTGGGTATTTGGGGCTCAAGTGACCTGAGGTTGCCACGCCTGCTTCTGGGCGCTGCTGCAGCTGAAGACCCAATGACCCAGGGAGCTGGGTGGCCTCCTTAAAAGCAGCAGGAAGGCCGGGCACCGCAGCTGCCATACACGCTTCAGATGCTTGGGAAACTTTGGGAGTGGAGCAGCCACGGCGGGAGGGCTCTGTTTCTTTTCCAGTCTCACCAACAGTCTTTTTGCCTTTTAGTTCTGGTCAAAAACGCAGCGTGCTCATCACCTCTGGGCAGATCCTAGGGCAAGAGGAGCAGAAAACCCTGATCTTCTCTGGTCTCCTGTCTTCGGTTTTTCAGTTCAATGTGGAAAACAGGGACTTATGATGTCTCAGCCTTGCTGAAAATTTACAAATAAGCCCTTTATTGGTCAGAGATTTGAATTCACCCAACTGCTCAATACTAAAGCCTAGTTTCAATTTTTGAATAGACTCTTTCTAGGGAGTTTATGTTTTATAAAATGAATTTGGCCAATTATTATTATTTTGTAAAAATTAAGGTTGCCATGAAAATGCCATGAGAGAGAAGAGGATGTTGAGTTTTGGACAGTTCAGGTTTTATAATCATTTTCTTGGTAGGAAATGTGCTTATCTCATTTTGGAAGGATTGCTACTGCTGGACCAGTAAACTTTTCTTCAGGGCCAGTTAGGCATTAATTGCCCAGCTGATCCTTTTGCTTTTTTACCTTTCATCTTTTATTTTAACAACTAAGCAGCAAGCACCATGAGTTTTATCGGAAATGCACCAATTACCAGGCATTTCATCAGGAAATGTGTCCAAATGATCTTGTCTCTTCCAAATACTAAATTTCTTGGCATTCTGTTTAAAGGAGTTACATGTTATTCCTTTAGAATTGACACCCACAAGATTCAGGTCAGGATATGGCTGTACCTGAAACCCTCTGGAATCTTTTCTTTTAAAATTCTGTGTGTTAATCATCATCATAATTATTGATGTGTGTCCAGGGCCCTGCATTTTCTATGGCTAACTCCCAGGCATCACTTACTCTTGGCCCACACAATGTACAGTAGGGTTAGTGTGAGCTCAGTTTCAGAGATGAGGAAACTGAGGCCCAGTTAATGTTAAATGACTTGCCCAAGGTCACAAGGCCGATTTTCTCCCAGGCTTGTTTTCCCTGACACATTGTTTGCCCGAAGCTGCCCCTTGAAGGATTGATGTCAGCAGCAGATGGCAGTTTTGTGGAGGGACTGGCAGCTTCTTGATGGAGTTTCATTGTTTACCCTCTTACTTTCATCCCGTTGCCTTTGTTGCATGCCTCTGAAGAACATTTGACCAGTCACCAAAAATAGCGCCCAAGGCCAATTACCTTTCTCCCTGGGAATCATCTGGCCAGTGGGATGCAAACAGTCCACCTAGTCAGACAGATTTTGTGCTTTGTGAATTTTGTGAAGGGAAGTTCTGATTTTTAAAAACAGTGCTGAGTTCTTTGTTGACTTATTCCCTTTTATCTCTTTTTCAATAATTTACAGACCTAACAAAAAGGAAAGTTTTAGAACAGTATTTTTTTCTATTGTAAAATAGAAAGATTCATGCCTTCTCTTGCCTCATAAGATACTTGAAGCCCTTTGATTTTGAAGCAGTAATAAACCATATGCTTGCACATTTCTAGTGATGGGGAACTCACCACCTCCCAAGCCCACGTAGTCTGTCATCTTTGGACAGCACTGGCTCTTGTAAGCATTTTTTCATTTTTCTTTTGAGACAGAGTCTCTCTGTGTCGTCCAGGCTGGAGTGTAGTGACGTCATCTTGACTCACTGCAACCTCCGTCTCTTGGGTTCAAGAGATTCTCCTCCCTCAGCCTCCCGAGTAGCTGGCATTATAGGCACACGCCACCACATATGGCCAATTTTTGTAGTTTTAGTAGAGACGGGGTTTCACCATGTTGGCCAGGCTGATCTCAAACTCCTAGCTTTAAGTGATCCACCCGCCTTGGCCTCCCAAAGTGCTGGGATCACAGGTGTGAGACACTGTGCCTGACCCTTGTAGGCATTTTTTCTTATGTTGCATTGAATATGTTTCTCATCTACTTATTGGTTCTGTAGTTCCTTTCCCTTTGGACTTCATATAATAAGACAGATGTGTCTTCCCTGGGATTGCCCACTGGGTGTGTGAGGCCTGGGAATATAGCCCCTGACAGTGATTATCCTCATATAATAGGATGGTTCATTACCACTTACCGTCTCCACTTTCCTTTGGCTCTGCTGCATCCTGGGTTGCAAACCTCAATGTTGTTGGGTGCTTGGCAGATAGAATAAATGGATAAAGGTGGCCATGTGAAACGATTTGTGGCAGCTGGCCCACCACCTCAGTGCAGGCAGTAGAAGAGGGGGTGGTGATGATTATGGTGGACTTTAGAGTACATGTCCTGTCTAAATGGGCAGTTACTACTTAGGTTCAACCAGTTATTGCTATTTAGGAATGTAGGTCCAGCCAGATTTTTCAATTTTTCAACAGATGCCAGAAATCTGGAAGAGAGCTTTATGTTTTTAAAGAGGTTTTGCCAAAAGGACCTCCAAAAGATTTTATTATCAGTATCCTATTTCAAGAGGGGCACTGAGTTCTAAATGTGGATTCTTTAGATGTGACCAAAGACAGAAAACAACTATCACCTCCTTTCTGCTGTCTGCAAAACTACTATTAATACAGCCCAAGGGTTGAATTAGCCTTTGGTGCTGCTCGACCCCTCAGTGCACCATGTATATTATGTCTGCTGTGTTTCTCCAATACACTAGCCTAGGAGCCTTGTCAGAGAGAAGAAAATGAAACGAATTTAACATGACTTGTTCTTCGTGACCCCATGCTGGTGCCAAATGGACATTACTTCCTGTCCTAGGTGCTCATAAGTGTCCTTAACAAATGTGTTTAAGAACCTTGCCAGGAGTGATATCATATTATCTAGTCTAGAACTGGCAAACCATAACTTTTTTCCCCTTTTGAAAATCAGAACATTTGCCAGGCTCCAGCTTTTTGGCACCTATCCTATTCTCTACAATTCCCTCAAAGATCACTGATAAAATTCGGTGATCTTATTTGCAGGCTTTCTTAGTGTCCCGGGGCTCTAATTCATCTTGCTGCCAGACATGATGATCAGTTCTGCATTTATTCAGCGTTCCTATTTCCATTGCAACCTGATAGAAAATTGAAATAGAATTGCAATGATTGACTTTGGTGCTTTATTTTTATTTTTATTTTGCTTCATATTCATCCATCTTCTTAGTAGCAAAAGTCTAGCGTTTTGAGGAAGAAGGGCAGGTATGGAGGATGACCACAGAGGGGCATGTATTTATTCATTCATTTCTGGATTAATTCAACAAAAGTTGATTATCTACATTGTACCTAGTCTTGTGCTGAGTATTGTGAGAGACACAAAGTATATGATACATTCTTTGCTTTCTAAGAGTTTTCTTGGAATATGGTGATGAAAATGAGAGAAAGAAATAAAAAAATCCCAAACACAAAAAACTTGGAGAACCAGCATGAGCCGAATCTTAAAGCATATATCATACAGTGATTAGAAGACCACCTTAGGAATGCTCGCTGATTTCAACAGGACTAAATGAAGAAAGCAGGCTGGATTGGGCAACCAGTGGGGAGTAGTGGGGACTGTGGACAAGTGGGGAGTTCATCTAGGGAAGGCAGCTGCTGCTCCAGCCTGCCCTTCCTAGGCAGGAATGTGAGCCCAGAAAGGTCAGCTCCTTCAGTGTTTGAAGGGAATCTGGATTTTTAAGCAAAATCTTTTGATTTTTAAATGGTGGCTTAAAAATTTAAAAACACTATGCTTCCTGAACAAACATGTCGGTAGAACAGTTTTAGCCTGTTGGGCCACCAGTTTCCAAAATCTGGTCTACAAGTTGAAGTCCGCACAAGGCCTTGGTGAGGGGCCTCAGTCAATTTTCCTATTTCATCTTCAGTCATTTTCTCTGTGATAGGCTTGTGCTCTTATAAACGCAAAAGACCAGTCTGGTTTTTTTTTCTCTCTCTCTCTCTCTCTTATTTATTTATTTTTTTTAGACAGAATCTCTCTGTGTCACCCAGGCTGGAGTGCAGTGGCACGATCTTGGCTCCCTATAACCTCTGCCTCCCGAGTTCAAGCAATTCTTGTGCCTCAGTCTCCCGAGTAGTTGAGATTACAGGCATGCACCACTATGCCTGGCAAATTTTTGTACTTTCAGGACAGACAGCCTTTCACCATGTTGGCCGGGCTGGACTTGAACTTCTGACCTCAAGTGATCTGCATGACTCGACCTCCCAAAATGCTGGGATTACAGAAGTGAGCCACCATGCCTGGCAACCAATCCCTTTTCTCTGAATCCTCCATACCCTTCCCCTCCTCCAGATCTTTCCCATTTGTGCCTTTACTCTCCTTAACCCCTGCCTCCCACTCTTATTTGCCTCAAATACTTCTGATCGCCCTACAATGTCTACTCAAATGATGCCTTCTTCCACTATGCCTTCCTAACTTTCCTAGGCAGAATTAGTGGTTCCCCTCATAACTCCCCCTCTATTCCAAACCTTATAATCCTTAATTGAAATTTTATGTTTAGGTCTTTGGTCACGAACTCTTGAGGGCAGAGAGGTCATCTTTGTTTCCCCAACATGCTTGGCATGTGGTTGGTTGAAGGAGTGGCTGATAAGTTACTAAAATAAGTTTAAGCTGGGCTCAGTGGTTCATGCCTGTAATCCCAGCACTTCGGGAGGCCAAGATGGGTGGATCACTTGAGCCCAGGAGTTTGAGACTAGCCTGGGCAACATGGCAAAACCCTGTCTCTACAAAAATTACAAAAATTAGCCAGGCCTGGTGATACATGCCTGTAATCCCAACTACTCAGGAAGTTGAGGTGGGAGGATTATTTGAGCCCAGGAGTTCAAGGCTGCAGTCAGCCATGATCATACCACTGTACTCCCGCTTAGGTGACAGAATGAGGCTGTCTCAAAAAAGAAAAAGTTTCCATCTTATAACTCATAGCTCAGTATTTTTTGTTTGTTTGTTTTTTTAGATGGAATCTTACTCTGTCTTCCAGCCTGGAGTGCAGTGGTGTGATCTTGGCTCACTGCAACCTCCACCTTCTGGGTTCAATCAGTTCTCCCACCTCAGCCTCCCGAGTAGCTGGGACTACAGGCACTTGCCACCATGCCCAGCTAATTTTTGCATTTTCAGTAGAGATGGAGTTTCACCGTGTTGCCCAGGCTGGTCTCAAACTCCTTACCTCAGGTGATCCGCTCACTTCGGCCTCCCAAAGTGCTGGGATTTCAGGCGTGAGCCACTGTGCCTGGCCTTAGCTTTTTTCTTTGATATCCATCTTAGTTGGCTTGGGCTGCTATAACAAAATGCCATAGCCTGGGTGGCTTTTATTTACTTCTTAGAATTCTGGAGGCTGGGAAGTCCAAGATCGAGGTGTTGGCAAGTTCAGTTCAGGGCTTGCATCCTGGCTTGTAGATAGTTGCCTTTTAGCCATATGCTCATCTGGCCTTTCCTTAGTGCATGCTTATGGAGAGAGAGAAATCTCTCCCTTTCTCGCCTTCCTCTTTTTTTTCTGAATTAGGGTGTCATTCTGTCACCTAGGCTAGAGTGCAGTGGTGTGACCTCAGATCACTGTAACCTCCACCCCCTGGGCTCAAGTCATCCTCCTACCTCAGCCTCCCAAGTAGCTGGCACTGTAGGTGCACACCTCCATGCCTGGCTCTTTTTTTTTTTTTTTGGTAGGGGTGGGGTCTCACCATGTTGCCCAGGCTGATCTCGAACTCCTGAGCTCAAGCAATCCACCTGTCTTGACCTCCCAAAGTGCATTATTACAGGAATGAGCCACTGTGCCTGGTTGGCTTTCTTCCTCTTCTTATAAGGGCACTAATACCATCACGAGGGACCCATCTTCATGATCTTATCTAACCTTAACCACCTCCCCAAGGCTCCACCTGCAAATACCATCACATTGGGTTAGGGCTTCAACATATGCATTTTGGGGGGACATAAACATTCAGCTCATAATAACATCCACACTTCCTGTTCTGTTGAAAGTAGAGGTTTCACTGGGAGAGGAAATATTCTTAATGGTTTGCTCAATTTCCTTGTATATCCTTGGTAGAGGAGATGTTTCTTAGTGGAGATTTGGTGAAAACTGTCATGTTGACAGCTGTCTCAGTGGGGTGTGGTCGAGGGAGCACTTCCTTCCAGGCCCCTCCTGGTCTGGGGAAATTAATGGATCTGAGAGTTCATATTAGCCGTTTTTGGAGTTTTTACTACTAGAGTTTATATGTTGGAGATAACCTTTCCTTTCCAGAAACTCCTATTATTCATTCATTCAGCGACTTTGTAAGCCATGCTTCTGGCTATATAGCTTTATTTAGCAGTGGGAGGGAATTCACTTTTTTTTTTTTAGCTTCTATGTCTCAGTCATATATGGAGTATCTCATTTGGTGATCCCTGTAACTCTGTGAGGTAGTCATTATTTTCATTTTATAGATTAAAGGCTGAAGTTCAGAGAAATAAAACAAATTGCACTGGATTGCACAGTGAACAGTGGCAGATCCAGCTTTAAATCAGCATCTTCCTCACTTTCCAGGCTGCAGGAAAGCAACATGCATGCCAAGGCAACAAGGATCTGCAACCCGGGGGTTCCTTCAGTGGGGGAAGTCTGGGGTGGGTCTTAACCTTTGACTTCCTTCCCTTCCCGACACTTCCACCTTCCTGCTAATCCAGCCTTTCCTAGTTTGCACTTGATGCCACCGTGGTGTGTCAGATCCCTTCAATCCCACCCCGGGAAGTCACCTTTGGGAAAGCGTCCACTGCAAAAGCCCCCACACGGCTGTGATGCAGGCTGCCAGATCTACCTCTCGTCAGCCAGCCCACTCCACCACCAACCTGGAAATACAGAACCAGAAATTTTAGGTGTCTTCTAGTCCAACTCTATTTGTTTTTCAGATGTGGAAATTATGATTGAAGAGGGGCTCTGGCTTTCAGATTACTTTTAGAATGTCTCTCCATGACGGTGGAAGGTTTATCTGCTTGGTTCATTGCTGTAGCGTAGTGCCCACCATCTAGTTGGTGATCCATACATTTTACTGAGTCGAATTGTTCTGGTGTGTGATGGTTGCCTGGGGAGGCAGAGCTGAGTAGTACCTTGGAAAGAAAGATGAGGCAAAGGTGTCTAGCAGGGTAAGGATTGGTGAGGCGAGGAGGGGATGCGTTTAGGCTGCTTCCTGAAATGGAGTCCTTTCCTTCACAGCTATTAGGAAGGGGATGGGGTTGACTTTTTACAGGTGCTGAGCTTGAGAACTTCTGGCTCAATAGAGGGCCCAGGAAGCTGTCTTGGGCTTGATTTCACTTGGAAAAGATTCATTCTTGATGGCTTGTTGGTGTTCATAAAACATCTTGGCTGGCCAGTAATGGCACTTTAACTCTATTCCCTGTTATGCTAGTTTATGTTTGGGATAATGTTCCCTGAGAGTATTCCATTAAATTGGATGTAAAGAGGTGTTGGGTGAAAAAAAAAGTAGTTGTGTGCTCTAATAGATTTTGGAAGTTCTAGAATAAACAGAGTGAAATAAGCCTGCTTCCCTCAGGACTTCTGAGAATCTTGCTTGTGTTAAGTGTGAATCACTGAGTAGGGCCCACGGAGTTTCCTCAAACTTACTTGATCGTGTAGATCTTTTTTGTGGACCGGCTCACAAGACTCTGTTTTCTGAGTTATATTTTAGAATATGTCAAGCTGCACAATTCGTGGATTATCTGGGTGCTTTTTCTTTTTGCCTCTTGCTCAGTTCCCTAATGTTTTCTACTTTTCTCAGAGGGCAGTTTGAAGAGGGGGAGAAGTAAAACAAATGCACATCTAGTTGAGCTAAGTGATATTAACGTTGTGCTTTGAGTTCACCTAGAAAATGTGGATTTTGACATTTCCAATTACAGAGTGCTCAACCATTGATTTAAGTGGTAATTTGGAAACAGTGCAGCCCTGATCAATCTGCATTGTGTGTGCCCGTCTGTGCGTGACGGTAACGGGGTGCACGATGCTGCAGCAGAGTGTTCCAGGTTCCTTGAATGGACCTAGCTCTGCCCCCTGGGATTGCATAGCCTGTGCCAGGTGATAATGACACAAATGAACACAGAGAAGCCCATGTCCCCTTGTGCCTCAGAGTGAACAAACCTTAGCTACAAACCCAGGTGCATAAGAGATATAGTTTTCTTTCTTTCTTGGTGACTCAGTCTCCATTTCACATTTCTATTCTTTTTTTTTTTTTTTTTTTTTTTTTTGACGGAGTCTTACTCTGTTGCCCAGACTGGAGTGCAGTGGTGCAATCTTGGCTCACTGCAACCTCCGCCTGTCGGGTTTAAGTGATTCTCCTGCCTCAGCCTCCCAAGTAGCTGGGATTACAGGTGCCAGCCACTATGCCCAGCTAATTTTTGTATTTTTAGTAGAGACGGGGTTTCACCATATTGGCCAGGCTGGTTTAGAACTCCTGACCTCAAGTGATCCTTCCACCTTGGCCTCCCAAAATGCTGGGATTATAGGTGTGAGCCACTGTGCCCAGCCTCACATCTTTATTCTGCTGGGGGTGACAGAAATAAGTATAAGTCAATTTGGGGTTTCCCTTCCTTTTCCTCCAGGGTTGTGCCCCAAGATCCAGAGGGACTTAGGCAGTACCAAGACCCTTGTGGGGACATCTGTTGTGGTTTATCGTCAATCTACTTCGGTAGCTACTGTGACATCCTCCTTCTTATTGAATCTTCGGTGATTGGTCTGTGTCAGCAATCCTTCTTTGTTCCCTCATGTGTCCCCTTCTCCTTGGCTCCTTCCATGCAATTTGCAGGCAACAGAGGCCATTCTGCTGCTCACACACCACACTGTGTCATGAGGGACCCTGTACATTTGTCTCAGGCCTGTCTTGGCCATACTCAGCACTTGCTTTTCCCCTGGTGCCTCCCTAGGGCTCTGCCTGGGGAAGGGATCTGGCTTCTTTCCTCTCTTAGATTCTGTGAATCTGTTTGGTGGTTCCCTCATCACCTCCCTCCCTGCGCTTGTTCGGGATGAGTTGGGCAGGGTGCAGTTTTTTTTATAGATATTATAGATCCTTGTACCTGCATACACTTTGCTTTACTGCTTTACTCTCCACTTTAGTCTAGGAAATCTTTACCCATGTGCTCGTGTGGTGGGATGGGGAACAAGGGTGATATCCTGGCTTTGTCATCAGACATCCTCTCAAAGCTGTTTTCCATAAATCTCACGTTCTTTCTCTCTTCTCTAAGGACTTTTGAAAAAAAGCCAATAATTGACTCTTTTTCTGTATTATCCCTGAAGCAATGAACACAGAATGCCCTCCCTGACTGAGGAGGGGCCAAGGGGGTCAAGAAAATTTGGAGAAAAATGTTCAATATTTCAAAGTATTAACTACCGTGAATTTCCTTCCTTCTCCATCTCCTCCATTCTGGCCTAGCCTGCCATTACCTCCTGCTGGGACAAGTGCAACCCAAAGTTTCTCAGAGTCTCCTGACTGAGAGCTTCTCACCCACAGTCAACATTTTGGGCTGGATCATTTGTCATTGAAGTTGCGGTTCTGTATAATGTAGGATGTTTAGCAGCATTCCTGACCTGTATCTGCTAGATGCCAGTAGCATCCCTGCTCCTAGTTGTGACAATGAAAAATGTCTCCAGACATAGCCAAATGTCCCCTGGGGACAAAATCACCCCTAGTTGAGAACCACAGTTCTAAGTGGTCTCCCTGCTTCTTCTCTTGTCCCATAGTCTACTCTCCCCACAGCAGCCAGCAGTAATCTGTATATTGTTTAAATCTGGCCATGTCACTTCCCTGTTTAAAACCCTCCAGTAGCGGCCGGGCGCGGTGGCTCACGCTTGTAATCCCAGCACTTTGGGAGGCCGAGGCGGGCGGATCACAAGGTCAGGAGATCGAGACCACGGTGAAACCCCGTCTCTACTAAAAATACAAAAAAAAAAAAAAAAAAAATTAGCCGGGCGCAGTGGCGGGCGCCTGTAGTCCCAGCTACAAGGGAGGCTGAGGCAGGAGAATGGCGTGAACCCAGGAGGCGGAGCTTGCAGTGAGCCAAGATGGCGCCACTGCACTCCAGCCTGGTGGACAGAGTGAGACTCCATCTCAAAAAAAAAAAAAAAAAAAAAAAAAAAAACCCTCCAGTAGCATTTCATTGCATGAGACTAGAATCCAAGCCCCTCAACTGAACTTACAAAGTCCTGCTTTGTTCACCTCTTTTCCTCCTCTGGTCACTCTCCCCTTGTCATTCTATCCAGCCATGCTGGCCTGTACTGGTTTCTGGACTTCTCCAAGCTTGTACTTGCTTTGGGCCTTTGCACTTAGATTTTCCCTCTTTCTGGAATGCTTTTGCCTTGGATTGCCACTTGACTGGCTCCTTCTTGGTATTCTGCTTTGAGGTTGCATGCCACCTGCACACTGACCCATCTTAAGTAGCCAAACAGCAACTCTCTAGTGGATCAGCTGACCTGAATTCTTAGCAGAGCACTGAAAGCTATATGATATTTTTCATGCTTTCTTTGTTTCTTCTCTTCACCAGGACTGAAACTCAATAAGAGCATTAGTTTCTCTTGTTCATTAGTGTTTTTTGGTACCTAGAACACAATGTAGGATATTTAGCAGCATTCCTGACCTGTACCTACTAGATGCCAGTAGCATCCCCACTCTCAGTTGTGACAATCAATGTCTCCAGACAGCCAAATGTCCCCTGGGGGTGATGGGTGTTCTAGGTGCCAATGGTCAATTTCTGTTGAATGAACGAATGATTATAGGTGTTCTTATGATGGACTTTGCATACAAGAACACATAGATATTATGTTTTGGGGAACATACTGAAGCAGATCCAGTCTTTCCCCAAATCCTGATTGAGAGGTAATTCAGGAAGATAAAAAATCCAGAGATGGGATAATTGTATCCATGCAGAGCCACCCAACGATGACTTAGAAGGAAGTGAAGTGAACAGGTGGCCGATTGTAGGAATACTGCAGGGTATCTGGCATATATTCTATTAATCGAGTTCCTAGTATGTGTCTGAGATGGGGACACAAAAATAGTTTCATAGTTTTGGAAACTTATGAGTCTTATCAAAGATAAGAATGGGAACTATATTTCACCAATTTTTGTGTCCCCATTTCAGACACATAGTTTTACGAAAAAACAGTGTTAATCCCTTCTTTCACTGCTATAAAGAAATACCTGAGACTGGGTAATTTATAAAGAAAAGAGGTTTAATTGGCTCACAGTTCTGCAGGCTGTACAGGAAGCATGATGCTGGCATCTACTCGGGTTCTGGGGAGGCTTCAGGAAACTTACAATCATGGCAGAAGGTGAAGGGGAAGCAGGCACATCTTATATGGCAGGAGTAGGAAGAAGAGTTGGGGGAAGGTGCCACACACTTTTAAACAACCAGATCTCCTGAGAACTCACTCACCATCATGAGAACAGCACCAAAGGGATGGTGCCAAACCATTCATGAAGGATCCGTCCCCGTGATCCAGTCACCTCCCACCAGGCCCCATGTCCAACACTGGGGATTACAATTTGACATGAGATTTGGGCAGGGACACAGATCCAAACCGTATCAGACAGTTATAAAAATAGGTTAATAAATTATGACACAGTGGAGTAAGTACTGGGACAGTGGTGGAACCAGGTACTGTGGAATCTTAGAATGAAATTGTAGCTTTACCCGGGAGAGCTGGAGAAATTCTTATAGAAGAAGAATCTTTTGAGCAGGATCTTGAAGGATGAATAGAAGCTCTCCAGGTGGTGAAACGCATTACCTGAAGAGAAGACAGCATGTGCAAAGGTATGGGGGTCACAAAAGGGTCAGGATACTTGAGAAATGGTGAGGCGTTTGAAGTGGCTAAAATTCTGAGTAGGTGGAATGGAGTGGTGGTGGGAGATGAGGCTGGAAAGAAGAAGAGCTTGAAGTTCCTGTCTGATCATCAGATCCTGTAAGTCTTTGACCTTGAAGATGGTATGGATGAAAGTCTTATTTATTTGTTGTGATAAAAAACACAAACACAAAATTTACCATCTTTCCAATTTTTAATTGTGTGGCTCAGTGGTATTAAATGCATTCACATTAAATACCACCCATCTTCATAACTTTTTTCATCTTGTGAAATCAACTCTGTACCTATTAAACAATAGCTCCTCAGTTCCTCCTCGTCCCAACCCCTGGTAGCCACCATGCTACTCTTTGTGTGAATTTGACTATTCTAAGGAAAATATAAGAATCTAGAAGCCCTTACCTGAAATAACCACTATAAACATTCAATGTATTTCCTTCCAGACTTCATGTCTCTATCAATCAAATTTGTTTTATATCTGTATATAATAAACGGGATCATAGATCTTTAATGCAGTTATAAAAATGAAGCTGATAGGAAATAATCATGGGTCTATAGGCTGAGGGCTTGAAATAGACAGAGTATGGCCTAAAAATAAACAGTTTGTCAAGTAAGAACATCAATATGCGTGACCTCCCACATCCATTTTGATGGTCCTTTAGGGAGGGGACACCACTCTTTTGTGGCGCCTGGCTTGTGTTGGCCACTTCTGTCTCAGGTCTTTGTGATTTGGGTAAAACTAGGGAGAACTGAGCTCACTCATCAAGAACTTCCCCCACTGCCACATTTGTCCCAGCCACTTTCAGCTAGAATTTCCCCCTTCCCATCCCTGACAGTCTCACTTCCCTGTTGGTCCTAAGCAGCAGTTTCTGCCTTGGCAACAAGTGCTAAAGGGAGAAGCTTGTCTAGGGCAAAGGATTCATCCTCAGCAGCTGGAGACCCTCCCTGCTGGTACCTGTTCCCTGGTCTACCTTTCCTTTCCTCGTTGTTGCTCTCTGCTGCATTTGCTGACCATTGTGATACTTTTTGGATTCCGGATTGCTTGTCTGCCCCTCACAGAGGTAGCCTGCCATCCCCTTGCTTCTGATTGCTGGTGAGAGCATTTTCAAAATACAGTTAATGTAGATCAGTAAGTTTTCCAACCATTTGTCAAATAGAAAGGCCTGGATTTCTGTAGGTGGGTAGAGTTCTCACTGAGAGGTTCAAGTTTGGCAGGATGAGACAGTTCCTTAGGGGGACCCTCTATAGCTTATAGTGCCTTAAGAGGGCCAGGGAAATGATATGAGAAGACTCTTACCAAGGAAACATCTCAGCCACTTTCAGGGACGCGAAAGAGTGGATGTCATGTCTATGATTTAATTTGTACTAAAGAATGTGAACTGGCCAAGCAACATGGCTGTTCTCCAACTCAGCGTCTCGGTAGGACACTTCCAAGCAGAGTTGGCAGTCACAATGTCTTTACTTTGATCAGTGGCCTCTCCAGACAGGATGTTTTGGATCTCTCAAAGATCTATTACCTTGGGGAAACTGAGGCAGAACAACAGTCATTCTCTGGCTTCTGACATCTTACAGTTGATTACTCCTTGACCTCTTGCTCTGACCATCTGGACCCTTGATCATTTGCCTGGTTGTGGTTGTTTGAATTTATTTGTCCTGTGACCCTCAGCTAATCTAGGGCTCCATCCTTGGCTTGATCCTCCAGGTTCAGGCCCCACCCTGAGCATCTCTGTCTTGCTGGATCTTGTACTTGGCATAATATCACCATTGAAACTCTGCTCCAAAAATGGCAGAGGCTCTACTGCTGTCTGCCAGAAACATAGAATTATGTTACTGGGAATTGTGTGAAAGAAATGCTGAGAATGTGGTGGGCCAGTTCACATAGATTTCGCTTAACAAATATTTATTGAACTTCTACTATGTTTCCTGCCTGCATAGACTTTATAATTCTGTGGGGAAGACAAAGGATAATTTATAATTACAAAAGTGTTGAGTGTTATGGAAGGAGTGGTGCAGCGTGCATGGGGGAATCTATAGCAAATGGATCTAAAGGGCTGAAAATGCTTTGGGTGATTTTCTGATACTGATTTGTAAAGCTGAATTGTATTGGCTAAGCTTACCTCACCATCATTATTTCCTGAGCTCTTTAGGATGTAGACAGAACCATCTTTCCATTTAGAGAAGGGCCAGAAGTCATCAAAATATTTAAGGGGTCAGAAAGATCAGTGCTTCTAAGAGAAACACACAACTCCAGGTGTAAAAGATAAAAGTGGTTCCAGAAAGGGGATTTTATAATAGCTCTATTCAGGATGGTAAATACCATCATGGGATAAGTGCTTTTAAGGTGAAATTAAAGCCAGGGATCAGCTGAAGAAGATTGAAACCCACCTTCACTGGATAGAATTAAGCTAAAGTCACAGAGGTAGATGAGACAAGAAAGTGGAATGTAATGTGGAAGGAGGCAGCTGTGATGCCCTGGGTGGAGTCACCCAGACCTGGGTTCAATCATGGCTGACGGTGAATCAGCTGAATGACCTTGGATGAGAAGTCATTAACTTTTCTGAGTTCCAGTTTCCTCATGTGAAAGAGGGACATAATAACACTCCACTGTGTGTGTGTGTAATTAATTGAAATAACATAAGTCAGAATTTCCAGCACAGGGCTTGGCACACAGTAGCATTAATTAAACGCTGGAAATGTTGGCTAAGCCAGTAAGTGGGGCACCAGCATTCAGAGTCCTGAACGGTGATTCTGAGCCAACAGGTGAAGCCATTGGTAAGTGCACCTGGTTGGGAAGGAGAGTAAGGTGGGGCAGTACTAAAAGACATCAGGAGACATGGAGTTGCCAGCATGGGTAGCTGGAAAAGAAAATACTAGTAAGTTGTGGACAAGCATGACACTTTCTTTGCCTGCTATGTGTGTGTTTCTCCCACTGTGGTTCCTGGACCACCTGCAGCAGAATCACCTTGGAGGAACTTGTAACAAATTCAAGGAGCTTGAATTCTAGGAACCATCTCAGACCTATTGACTCAGAATCTCTGTTGGGGGGTGGTGGGTGGACCCTAGGAATCTGCGTTTTACAAGTGCCCCAGATTTCATTAACTTAACGTTCTTGGCCCTGGTCTATAGTAAACTCACCAGTTTGGCTGTGTATCTTTTTTTCTGAAGGCAAAAGAACATTTAATAATTAAGTAGACTATTGCTGAGTGAGGTGGGAAAAACAACACCCAAAGTGTGTGTGTGTGTGTATGGGTATGTCTGTGTGTGTGTGTATTATAGTTAAAAAATAAAAACCCTGTGTCCTTACATATTTAGATATGTATGAAAAGCATCTTTGGTTTTTGACAACTGGTAATGAGGTTTACCCTTGGGGACGAGGGATGGAACAGGGTGGTAGTGTCAGTGGACAGTGGAAAGAAGACCTTTTAACCTTTATACTGTTCAATTTTGATTGGCTTCTGGAAAAAATGAGCGTGTGTTCCTTTTCTGATTTAAAATTCCACAAAGTTGACAATAAGTAAGGACTTTGTTGGCAAAATTCCCGCTAGAGAGGATGCTCAGACATCAGCTGAACTGTAAAGGAAAGAAAGTGACACCTGCAAGAGCTATTTAAATTATACCGAACTTAGTGTGGTGCTCATTATGTAGTGGAAGGATGATTGCCAAAATGAAATGTAATATTTTACTGAATTATTCCCCCACATAGTGAGGAAAGTGTTTTTCCATACTCTTTCAGAACTTTGAAAGATGGGTAGAGGAGTGGAAAAGTTCAGCTTAACCTTTTAATTTACCGAGTTTCAGTCAGGAGCCATCATGATGCTGTGGCTAGAGTCTGGGGTTTAGACTCGTAAGACCCGACTTTCCATCTCTGATCTGTCTTTTGAGCGAGTCACATCTGCATTCTTCATTCTGCATCTTGTCTTCCTCATCTGTGAAATGAGGGCGTTATCTACCTTAAAGGGTAGTTACTGTGAGGATCAAATGAGGTGGTGTGTGAGAAAGTAAACTCTCGAGTGCTGCAGAAATGTTCATTATTTCTATTTTTTGTCCCACTCCTACCCTGGACATGCTGCTATTACAGTGGGGTTGTTTATGTATCTGTCTCTCTGTGAGCTCATTGAATGCAGAAGCCTTGTTTTATTCATTCCTGAATTCTTGTGCTTAGGGTCTGCCACACAGGAGGCATTCAGACAACTTCTGGAATAGCTATCAAGGAGAGAAAAATACAGACACAGTCCAGTGTAGGCCTATAAAAATATTAAGATAGTCTTCCAGCAAACATTATCTTCCATTTCTATTTAAAGGAATTAAAAAAATTTATCCAAATCCACAACAGAAATTAATATTGCTAGGAGAAAATAAAGAACTTCATTAAGGAAAATTTAATTGCCCAGTTTTCTAAAGAGACAGAACCGCATCCCTCCGTCCTCATTACGGCCAAATGGGTGACAGCCGTTTCCAAGGGGGGCAAGATGAATGACAAGGGATTGTGAGAAGGCAAATCCTGATACTCCTGGAGAAAAGTCTCCCAAGAAACGGGAATGCAACCCCGGATCACCAGTGACACTATTGTTTGTCAGAGCTGTGGAAGAAGCCGTCTCGGAGCTCCTTGGACAAAAGCCCTTTTTGGCTTCCACCCCAGACCTTGGTGGATAAACCACAAAGTCCCTATTTCCCCTGGAAGTGGGAAAACTTTCAGTGGCTTGACAAAACTGGAAGGATTATCTGAGATTCAATTTGGGGGGCTGTGGTACCTCCAAGACCCTGATAATTATCATCTGAATGGGCAGGGGGAGAATTGAAGCCAAATCTAGTAACAGAGCCCTGGGGTAGACCTGCAGTTAGAAGACAGGGGACTGATCTCAGCTTTGGCCCCTTTTCATGTCCTGCTACAAATTTGCACTTTTTTCTTTTCTTTTCTTTTTTCTTTTTTTTTGAGATAGGTCTCACTCAGGCTGGAATGCAGTGGTGCCATCATAACTCACTGCAGCCTTGAACTGCTCAAGCAATCCTGCCTCAGACTCCTGTGTAGCTGGGACTATAGGTGCATGCCACCATGCCTGGCTAATTTAAAAAAAACTTTTGTAGAGACAGGGTCTTGTTATTTTGCCCAGGCTGTCTTAAACTCCTAGGCACAAGGGATCCTCCTGCCTTATCCTTCCAAAGTGCTGTGATTACAGGCATGAGCCACTGCGCCTGGCCAAATCCGCCCTTTCTTTTTCCCTCTCCCACACCAGTTCCCAAGCACAGACCAGCCAGATAGCACCATTAGATGTGTTCATAACTGTTTGAAGATGTGTTGATTCTGGCATGGAGGTACCATTGTCACCCTAGGTGAAGTCTCCAGTGGCATGCCAAAAGGCTCTCTCCTGTTCAGTGTTTTCATTACTTGGATAAGGATGTGAGCTTGCTCATCCAGTTTGAGAATGTCAGGAAACCAAGGAAGGCAGGCTTAGTAATTGGGAACACAGTTGTTAGTATCAAACTGACCAGGGTTGGCAACCTTTTTGCCACTTTCTAGCCATGTGACTTTGGGCAAGTGTTTTCATCTCTTTGACCCTCACTGTCATCATTTGTAATAATAATAATCCAACCTCAAACAGTTATTGAGCAGGTTAAATGAGATAATGTGTGTAAAACCCTTAGCACAGTGCCTGGCACTCAGTCAATGTCACCGATTGTTATTAGTAAATCACAACTGTTAAGAGCTGCACTGCAGGCTCTGGAGTCTGGGTTTAAATTCTAGTGCTGCCAGTTATTGGTTGTGAATAAGTTGCTTAACTTCTCTGAGGCTCAGCTTCTTCCTCTGTAAAATAAGGACAATAATACTTACCTTGGGCATTGCTGTAAATAAAGCATTCAGGTCAGAATAGACACATAGCAGATACTAATAAGCCAAGGTTACCATTCAGAGAAAGAGTGAATCCTGTGGCAGAGAGAACCAGGAAGCAGAGCGCTTAGCAGGAGGGGATGGGGTATTGACTCTAAAAATGCAAAGTTTAATAGTATTTTTAAGAGAAAAACCACCCACTCATTGAAAGAAGCTAAACTTTTTTAGATCTTGAGCCCTGAGAAGAATTTCTCCTATAAATAGATAGAAATATGAATGGGGTAGGGACCAACTGGTATTTGGTTAGGATGCCAGACCTCAGGCCCTGACTCCATCCTGTCCCTTGTCCTGTGGCTTTTGGCCCCTCCCCAGGAGATTCTATTGAGATATGTGTGACAGAGGCTGCTGGCTAGGAAATGAAATCTTATCTCAAAGCTGTGGCTGAATGCAGAATTCTGGTGAGCTGTCCTCCACGTGGAGAATGCCTTTGACCTAGGGAGGTTGCCATGCAGGCCTCCGTCCAGGCCCATACCCGAATCTCAGCTCTATTGCTCCAGGGTAGAGGAAGCTGATCTGGAGTGTGTCAGCCTTGGGGGAGAGCTGGAGTATCCAACCCCTTTCCTATAGGGACCAGCTAGATGACTGCTCCTGCTTCTCTCCCCGATGTGACCAGGCCTATCCAGCCACAGAAAGAAGAATGTCAAAAGTCTGGACCCACCCAGACTGAACCTTTGAGCTTCTTAGAAGTACAGTATCTGGGAAGTTTGGTCCGTGACTGTATCTTAGAACCTAGCTAGTCCATAATATTACCTTTCCTTCCAGTGGGTGGACTACTATGCCCTTAATAATAACGCTGATTGGGGAGGAGTAAGTAGGGCTGACCTTTAGCTTGCTAGGTGTCAACATCACCCTCCCTCTTCAGCCTTGTTGATCTTTCTTCTGTTGCCCCCAAGAACTTAACAGCCAAACCTATGACCAACTCAGGGTGTGGCTGTTAGCTGTCGCCTACTGCAGAAGCAATCAAGGAAGTCCAGGCTGCCTCCCCAGCACCCCTCCATAGAGTGCCTGCCATGCAACCAGGAGCTGGTTAGTGTAGCCCCCAAGGATTTAAGAAGGCCTCTTTAGCTTTCCTCCTCTTCTCTGGATGTTTGAAGCAGTTCAGGACTCAATAGGAGAAAAATTCAACTTATTTTTTTTCTAGACCAACCCTGAGCACCAGTCAAGAAGTGGTCTGTCTATGCATTTGCCAGCATTGGCCAGTGGTGCATTTAGTTGAGATGCAAAACAAAATTGGGCAGCTTCATTTAAATATCTGCATGTCTGACCCTTTACAAGCAAATCGGATGATCTGGTGGCACTGGGTGCCTATTCCTATGTAGTAACCAATCAGCCAGAGCTGACTGGCAGCTGCCTTTTTTAGACAAGGTGTGTGCTCTTGAGCCCTTACCCCTCCCTGTCCCAGAAGCTCTTGGGTCTCCACAACCCCCTTTTCTTACACCCACTGCTGCTGTCATTGGCCTAACCTGCCTGGTTTCTACATGTGTTTGAGTTTGCCACCTTTGGATTAGGCCAAGAAGTTATGCTTTATTTTTCGTCTCAAACTGTGATCATCAGATTGGGTTGTACAATGAGAATTACATGACAGCGTAACAGGCCATCCAATGTCTGTGATGGAAAACCACCTCCAACTTACCATCATCCTTTCAAACTTCGCCATGGAGACTCCCTGTCATTACTTCCAGTAAAACCTTTGTCATCTCCTTAAGGATGAGTTTGAAGTTCTACTCAAGGGCAGGATGTTCTCCCCCAACAAGAAGTGCTGCTGTATTTGTCTCTGATTGTCCCCCAACCCCTGAGAGGAATGGAGGGAGGGGCATTCAGATGCTAGAGGTCACTGAAGACCCAGTGATGCGTTAGATGGTGTCCTTAGTCATTCCTATCGTAGCCACCGTAATGCATTTTCAGTAGTTAAACACACTGCAATGTAATTGGATAATTTTAACACCAAAGCACAATTCACAAGAAGCAATTCTGCCCAGTGTGGCCCAAGGACTCTGCATTGGACTGGGAAGCCAGACAGATCTAGGACTGAATCCCAACACTGTCACTTACTAATTGCTTGACCGTGGGCAAGGCATCTCCCTTTTCCATGCCTCAGTTTCTTCCTCTTCCAAATGGGCACCACATTGGACTCTTGTAAGGATTAAATGACATAACCCATGCTTACCCAGTGTCTGGAATGTGGGCCACACTCAATAAGTGCTCTCTGTTATTACTGTTACCCAGATTTTGAGGAGTTGATTCAATCCAAGAGTGAAATTTAGAACATTCATGGCAGAACGGATGACTTGCAGGCAAAGTTAGACCCACTAGCGTGTTTTATTTGGCCTTTGCAGCATTTACAAAAATGAATTCATCATTTCCAACATTTAAAAATCAAGAGAGTTAAAAAAAAATCAGGGGAGTTCATGTAAAAATCCAGACTCCTGGCAGCTCTTAGAAAATGGGAAGATCTAGGAACACTGGGCCCTCGTTCTCAGAGGCAAAAATGGGCTGTTCCCTTCCAATGGGACAGGGGCTCGGACCTGTGCCAGTGCCCACCTGGCCCACTTCGCTCATTTCTGTTGCCTGCTTGGCTCTTGCGGGCATGTGAGCTTTTTTTTGATCTGGAGGAATGGATCAACCTTGAGCCAATCCTCTGTAAATATCATTTCCTGCAGATGGGGTTTGGAGAAGGTGAACAGCAGGTTGCATTTCCTGGCAGGGGCCCATGGTGCCATCTGTGTTATCGATGAAATGCAGAGCCATCAGCTTCAACAATTTGAGGGGCAGAGATGGGGTCATGGTCCTCTGAAAAGCATCTGAGAAATTAACAGATTTGTAGCTGTGAATGGATGGCCACCTCATCACCCCATACAGGTGGGCTGAAATTTAATGAGGAAAAAGTGGAAAGTCTTGCCCTTATGTCTGAAAACCAGGCTGGCCAAGTACAGACTGGGGAGAGATGTGCTTAGCAGCAGCACTTGTAAAAAAGACTTAAGGTTCTCGCTGACAATGAGTCACTGTGAGGCAGTTGCCAAAAAACCTAATCTGATTCTGGGCTGCGTTTATAGAAGTCTAGTGTCTGGAAGACCTTTCTAACAATTAGAGCTGTCTTGAAGGAACAGGCAGGCAGTCTCCTAAGCCTTGATCTCCCAGGCATAGGAGGTGCTCGAGGCTGGGTGATGAATCCCTGGAAGAGATTGTCAGAGTGGGGATTAGGCATCAGAGGGAGATTTGTTCTAGGTGACTTAGAAGGTCTCTGCCAATCCTGACGTTCTCTGCTTTCTGCAGCCCAGTAGAGGAAAATAATTTCCGTAATAAAAGTAAAACTCTTTCTGATAGAGGAAAGCAGGACTCCCTGAAGAGGCTTAAAATGGAAATGTAAACTTCCAGTTCTTACCAAGTAATGTGGGCAAAAGATATCACTGCCCCTACCCCACCCCTGACCCCCTGCCTTATTTCTCAGAGATGGGGGTTTAGGGGTGCGGGGCAGGATCTGCTCTGCACATTACTGGTTATTTTTTTAAAAGCTGAACTTTTATGCAGAGCTTGCAGACTGACGGCACATGGGCCAGATTCAGCCTCAGGTATGTTTTATTTGGCCTGTACTGTGTCTTTTAAAAATGTGAGCTAGATGCCAACTTGTAAAAATGAGGAGATCTTGTATAAACTATGGACTTCCCAGCACCTTTTGAAAAAGCCAGAAGGTCTGGCAGTGCTGGGCTTGTGTTCTGGGGATGAGCACTGATTGCCCTTCTGTGGCAGGACTTGAGCGCTCCCTTGGTCATGGTCCTAAACTCCCTACCTGGTCTGCATCACCTGTTCCCCTGAACTGCCTGGTCCCAATACGTATTGGAGTTTGCCATCCCTGGTGTCATGGCTTGTTTTAAAGGCCCTGCATTGTTGTGACCCTTAAGGTGCCATTGTGGACTCTGCTTGGTCATCCCCTAGCAGAGGGGCGGGCAGCTGGGAGTCCACGGGGGGATGGGGTTGGGGTAGAGGGAGTGGGAACATAAATGCTTTTATAGCTGCTTTTAAAAAGTACCTGTGGCTCATACGCAGTCAGCCTCCAATTCTTTTATCTCAGTAAACAACCCCAGCTGTTCTATTGCATGGCTCCAAGGCCCCCAGTGGTTTTTCTTATAATGTCCCAAGTCTTCATCTTGGTAACTTCCACACTGTGGGCCTGTTCTGGAGCTGTGCAGGACAGTGGCTTCCTCTTCCTCAGCAAAGCCTGCTAGATATTTGCAGACAGTAGTCTCCTCTCTCCTGGAAGCTGCTGACCATCCTTGCCCTGAGAAGATGGTGTTGGGTGCAGAGAGACCAGATGGATTTCCTGGAGGTGGTTGAGACAGAGCTGCTTTCAGGTTGGTCCTGAGCTGGGCAGTTTCTTCTTGGAAGCCCTCAGTGTCCCCTCCAAAGGTCCCTCACTCCAGGCTCAGAACATCTCTGTCATCTGCTGGGGAGAGACAGAGAACGGAATCTTTTTATGAAGTTTGGGGACTTGGTGGTGGAAACTGTAGGCACTTACCCCAGAAGCAGGAATCTTCGACTGTTAGCTCTGATCTGCTGCTACGAGTTGACGGGAGTGAGGCCTGCCTGAAGACCTCTTGGTTGCCCTGCTCTGCAATAGAATTAGCTAGACTTCCACCCTGTTTGAGTCTGTCTCTCTGCTTTTTGGTTCTCAGGCTGAAATTGTCCATCCTGGACCTTCACAACCTATAGGACACCCTCTGACACCACTTCCCTGTACAGCCAGCCCCTCCCTGTGTGGTTCCACAGGCTTCTCACTTAGGAGATGCCCTGCTGTTCTGAGTTATTTCTAGTATAGACATAGGGGTTTGTCTGGCCGTCCATGGTACAGCCATCTGGTGGCAGTTTCGTGTTTTCACTGTGGTTGCCTCAGTATATTCTTTTATTGAGTCATCCTTTGAGTTTCCCTTTTACTTTTCCCTTATCTCTCTTTTTAAGGACTCACCCTTTCTTGGGGCCTTTCTCCCACAGATATGAAGGTATTTGTGAATTGTGGCACTTTTGGGAAGGTGGTATTTCTTGGGAATACCACCCTGCCAATCATGGGGTAGGGTACCCCACGATTCCTCAACCTTTGGAAGATGCTAGAGTCTGCATGGGGGGAGAAGATGGGCAGGCACCCTCTGACTTACCTGAACAGGGTTAAGTGTACAGGGTGGAGGAGGGGCGCATGGTGTTCCCACACGTCCTTCTCCCTTCACACTTTCCTCCCTCTATCCCCTTTTCCACACCACTTGTAAATGGCATGACATTTCAACGTGAATGTCATGGCTGCTACCTAGTTTGGGGTCCTGACCGGCTCAGCCTTCCCTGGGGGCTTCCAGAGGTCTGAGTCAGAAACAGCCAAGTCTTGTGTCTAAATGAGTTGTTCTATTAACTTGGCTTGGGTAGCACTCGGTGACGAAACCTGACTGTTGCTGTAGGTATCATGTGGAAGGGTTGCAGGTGTGGTGTATGCATGTGTCTGTTGCAGGCGTGGGTGGAGAGGAGGGTCAGGCCTTCTTTTCTGCAGGGGCACCTGTTCTCCTTCAGAGCCCCATGGCTTGTGAAATGGCGTTGCACAAGGAAACGATCTATCTGGAGCCGATTCCACTCCTGTGTAGTGTGGGGAGCTAATCAAAACTTCGAGAGGAGAAGTGCCTGTCTTCCATCCAGAATCAAGATTAATTGATGTTCTTTAATGGAAACAAATCGAATCTCACAGCAACCCTTCCCATTAACCTTACAGTCATGCACTTTTCTATGAAGGCTGGGATGGTTCTTCAGAATCAGCAGGTTCTTGGGAACAGTTGACGCCTTGAAGCTATTTGTGTCTGTCCTCATAACGGCTGGTGGGAAATGGGGAGAAAATGCCTTTGGAACATCTGATGAGTGGCTGGAATGAAGGGATGATTCTTGTTTGCCTTGTGGCTTGCATGGCACACTCATGTTGCACTGGATTTGATCTTCCTAGCAACCCCGTGATGCAGGTGTAGTTGGATTGAGTATCTTTAATTTACAGATGAGGAACTCCTCCTGACTTTGGAGCACTAGTCCCTCAAGATGTCTGCTGAGTAAAGGGCTCTGTGTTCAAATAAGTGCATGAAACATTCTACTGCATCCCCTTCTTAAAGATTCATAGCTCACTTCTATGTATTAAAGGTCTGATAAGTCCTGTAGAAAAAAAATCTATTTAATTCATTATTTCCTGAACTCATTAACCTATGTACTCTTTTTTTTTTTTTTAACAGTGTAATTATAGGCATCTTCTAGACCTACTGACATGTCCTGTAAAAACCAAATAATAAATATTTTAGGCTTTGTGGGCCATATGGTCTTTGTTGTAACCAATCAGCCATCCCTTTGTAGTGCAAAAACATCCACAGACAATAGAGAAATAAGTGGATGTGGCTATGTTTCAATAACACTTTATTTCCAAACATAGGCTGTGGGCCAGATTTGACTCATGGGCTGTAGTTTGCCGACCTCTGTTCTGGAAAAGCATCCTGCGG
Source organism: Rhinopithecus roxellana (assembly GCF_007565055.1). Taxonomy (NCBI): domain Eukaryota; kingdom Metazoa; phylum Chordata; class Mammalia; order Primates; family Cercopithecidae; genus Rhinopithecus; species Rhinopithecus roxellana. Next base: position 89,809,552 of record NC_044549.1, on the reverse strand, counting down.
TATATCTTTTTGGGAGATGGTGCCCGTGAGTCCCACACAAGGACTGTACTCTCAGACCCTAGCACAGTTGGCATATTGGCAATGTCTTGCGAAGTGTGGCTCAGAGGCTGAATGTCTTGCTCAGGGTATGTGACTGCTAAGTGCTGTCACAGAGATGTCACCCAGGCTGTTGACCATAAAATCGATTTATTTTTCATTGTTCTCTTCTCTTTTGGAGTACAAGAAGGGGAAGGGGCAAAATGCTCCTGGGAAGGGAGCAAAATGCTCTGAGTGTCTGCTATGTAGAATCACAGTGATATGCATGCTAGGTGCATGTGGATGTTTATGCACAAGTTGGTATCAGTGTGACCATGATATTTGTGTTATGAAGCACAAATGTGGTTGATGGGCAAGTTATCCAGTTAGAGGCCTTTGTTTCAAAGCACTTAACAGAAGATGCTAAAAAGAAGATTCAAAGTGCAATTTGAATTGAGCTCTGTGGTGACAAATGATTAATAGATTCAGCAACGTACAAGAGTTCACTAAACACCTAACATAACACCTAACACCTAACCTTACTTTAATCAGAACTTTGAATTGTAAGCAACAGAAATCAGCTAAAGCTGGTGGTAGTAGAAATACACAGATTTTGTTATAAAGATGCAGGGTATTTTGTGGAATCCAGGTGGGGAAATGCAGTTGGCCCCAGGCTGGCCTGGGACTAGGAAGGAGGGCCAGGGAGCCCTGGTTTGTTCCAGGAATCAGTAGTACACTTCCTCTCATTTTGTCTTCTCGCTGCACATCTGCTTCATCCTTCCTTCTCAGGAAGTCAGTCATTTCTAGTACTTGAACTACATGACAGGTACACAGTGGTTGCCCATGGCTCCGAACTATGTGTTTCAGGTGGAGGTAAACACATGGAAAGACTGTTGGCTGTCTCGCTCACTCATATTCTCTCTCTCATTTGTCTGTGATGCCTCCTCCCCAACTTTGAAGGGCTCAGCCTAGGCCATTCCTGAACCAGTCACTGTGACCAGTGGGATGGGATTGACAAAGAGATCTAGGTCAGCCGGACCCTACTCCTGTGGATGGGGCAGGCAATTTCCAAAGGAGAGAGGCCTACTGCAGTCCTGCCCTGGCCAGGCGCTGAGCAGGCACAAAGTTAAGAAGAATCCTTTGATCCCCTGACATTTATAAATGAGTTGGGAAATAAAACCAATACATAGTAGTAATGACAGTGTCACATGTGCTAAGTTGTTTCCTTAGACAGTGGAGAAAATACTAGTATAAATAAGGTGCTAGTTTGGCTGTATAGATGTTGAGCACCAAAAGATAGAGTCAGGAGAGGGGATGTGGGCTGACCTTGTCAGGAAGGGCTGGCTTTCTGCAGCACAGAGACATTCTCTGAGGGTGGGTGGGAAGCAGAGTTCTGACTGGGAGATCAGCATGGACAAAGCCAGAATTGTAATGTAAATGCAGCCTGGGTGGGAGCATTAAACTGGAAGGCTCTTTACCAAGAGAAGGGAAATAACTTTATTTAAAAATTTTTTTCATATTAAAATTTTTCTTTAAAAGATAGGGTCTCACTCTGTTGCCCAGGCTGGAGTATATTGGTGCCCTCATAGCTCACTGCAGCCTTGAACTCCAAGGTTCAAGCATTCCTCCTGTCTCAGCCTCCTGAGTAGCTGGGACTACAGACGTGCACCACCACCAAGGCTGGCTAACTTTTAAAAAATGTTTTTGTGGAGACAGGGTCTTGCTCTGCTGCCCAGGTTGGTCTCAAATACCTGGCCTCAAGTGATCCTCCTGCCTTAGCCTCCCAAAGTGCTGGCATGACAAGCATGAGCATGCCTGGCCAGAGATAACTTTAGAAAGCAGTGGGAAATATGTTGGGGGAAAGCAGGAAGCTTTGCTGAAGACCCAGTCCCCAGTGGTCTCTTAATTGTAGCAGGAGGGGCTGGAAGCTGGAACTGCTGTTCCTGGGGGGAAGGGGCAGTGCTGGGGAAAGACCGTCAGCTCTACACAGGCAAGAGGAAGTCCAGGCTGGCAGATGGATGTCCTGGCCATGGGGCTGGGACACTCAGGAATAAGACTCAGGCACTGGGGACTAAGGCAGATGCTGTCACCAGCGGGGTGGGACAGAGGTGGGACCTGAGAGGATGGGAGGTGGGATCTGCCCTGGGCTGTGAGACAGCAGCAGGACTAGCAATGGGGATGGAGTTGCTTTGCCTTTCCTCAAGCCACCCTCTTCCCTGTCCTCTCATTAAAACTTTCCTGTGTGTGTCCCATTTGCTTGGGACCTCAAGGCCAATGACGAGCTAATCATCTAGGGAGCCAGTGATCAATGTGGCTTTAGGTGCTACCCAATTTTAGTGGCATTTGCATTGGGACAGATGCCTTAAATGCCTTGATCGAAAAGAATGACAGTGCCTGGGATTTTGGGACAAAGACACTAAGCCCAATGTCAAGGATCCCATCTGTGTCCCTTTGTGGAGAGTACTCTTGTTTGGGGATATGACGATCAAACAAGATGCCTGCTGTCCAGCAGCATGGGAGCTGAGCCCTGAGCCTGAAACTTTTGGAGCAGCAGCTGTTGGGCCATTGCATGACAATCTGGGCAGCATCTTTAGGGAGGAAAGAGCAGGCAGCAGAGGCACCATCTGAGGACCCAGGAGCTGCAGAGGAGGCTTCATCTTGATGTTTGCAGCCTCTCCTGGAGGTAGGTAGACTACATGCAGGACTTTGAATGACCTGGATATGAATTCCTTTTTTAAAAATTGCTTTAATTGATGCATAAAAATTGCACATGTTTATGGGGTACCTGTGGTATTCTGATACATGCATACAATATGGAGTGATCAAATCAGGATATTTAGAATTCCTGTCACGTCAAACATTTATAACTTCTTTGTGCTGGGAACATTTGAAATCTTCTCTCCTAGCTAGTACGAAATAGCCAATATCTTGTTTTGAACCATAGTCACCCTACTGTGCTACTGAACACTAGAATTTATTCCTTCTAGCTAAATATATGTTTGTACCCATTAACCAACCTCTCTTCCTCCCCGCCCCACCCTACCCTTCCCAGCCTCTGGTAATGATCAATCTAACTTCTACCTTTTAGCTCCCACATATGAGAGAGGACATGTAATATTTATCTTTTTGTGCCTGGCTTATTTCACTTAACATAATGACCTCCAGTTCCATCCATGTTGCTGCAGATGGCAGGATTTCATTCTTTTTTTTTTTGAGACAGAGTCTCACTCTGTCGCCCAGGCTGGAGTGCAGTAGCGTCATCTCTGCTCATGCAAGCTCCCCCTCCCGGGTTCACACTATTCTCCTGCCTCAACCTCAAGAGTAGCTGGGACTACAGGCACCCACCACCATGCCCAGCTAATTTTTTTGTGTGTTTTTAATAGAGATGGGGTTTCACTGTGTTAGCCAGGATGGTCTTGATCTCCTGACCTCGTGATCAGCCCGCCTCAGCCTCCCAAAGTGTTGGGATTACAGGCGTGAGCCACTGCCCCCGGCCAGGATTTCATTCTTTTTAAATGGCTGAATAGTATTCCATTCTGTAGATATGAGTTCTTGATCTTCTGCTTCCTCATGGGGTGAAGTTACTCAAGCCCCCTCATCTGTAAATAGGGGTGATAACCTGTGTGCCTGTTCCTGCCACGTTATGTCTTAGTACATACCTGATTACACTGAACCTGAATAATCACAGAATATGTCCTAACTCTCACCTGATGCAGGAATCCTCGACAACCATGAGGCTTCTGATTGGAACTTCCTGTAGTAAGGGGCTGCCCCCCTCAGAAACCAGACTATTTGCTTTGTTGGAAAGGCTTGCTAGAAAGGTCTTTCTTGAGTGGAACTGCAAGATGCCTCTCTCCTTTGGAACAATACAGACTAAGTGTAAGCTGGCTGCCTCATGGTAACACTTTCATCATTTGAAGACAGCTTTTGGGCAGGCATGATGGTTCACAGCTGTGATCCCAGCACTTTAGGAGGCCTAGGTGGGAGGACCACTTGAGGCCAGGAATTCGAGACTGCCTAGGGAACATAGTGAGATCCTGTATCTATTTGAAAAAAATAAAATTAAAATAAGATAAAATAGGCTGGGTGTGGTGGCTCACGCCTGTAATCCCAACACTTTGGGAGGCTGAGGTGGGTGGATAACCTGAGGGTCAGGAGTTTGAGACCAGCCTTGCCAACATGGTGAAACCCCATCTCTACTAAAAATACAAAAATTAGCCAGGTGTGGTGGTTCACACCTGTATTCCCAGGTACTAGGGAGGCTGAGGTGGGAGGATCCCTTGAACCCGGGAGGCTGAGGTTGCAGTGAGCCAAGCAGAGATTACAACACTGTACTCCAGCCTGGACAACAGAGTGAGACTCCATCTCAAAAAATAAATAAATAAAAATAATAAAATAAATAATAAAAAGTAAAGTTGAAACATAAAAAATTAAATAAAATGGAATAAAATAAAGACAGCTTTCATGTACTTCTAAATCAGGGGTGGGAAATAGTTCAGCCTGAGGTGCCAACTGTGCTGGATTGCAGTGACGGCTGGCGGGCTGTGTCGAGGAGTATTCTGAGGCTGTGTCAGGGTCAGCAGGAGACTGTCAGATCTGCCCTGGGCTTGGGGCTGGGCGTGGTGTATATGAACAGTGTATTTATTTTCTCTGCTAAGCACTCATGCTTAGATTCTGCAATCATGCTTCAGGTGACTTATGCCCTCACTCTCTGGTCTCTTTTTCTGGCCACACTTCAGCTTATCAACATTTAAAAAGCCATCTGGCTGCCATCTCTTCTCCCTAATTCGTTTCTAGAGTGGATTTGACCAATCTGGTTGGGCCAGCTGTGGTCTCTCCTAGAGCATTGTTTCCTGCAATATCTTCCCAAATAGAGGAGGACCGTTTTTTGGATCTGCGGTCTGCTAATAAACCTTCCAAACTATTAACGAGTCTCTTAAAATCTGGAGCCCAAGCTAAGCACTGTCTTTCAGAAGTACTCTCAATGATTCGGAGGCTAGCAGGACTAATAATACATCCCTTGATCCTGTTAATGCGGCTTAAAGGTTGTGTTAGCTTTTTCCCTGTGTTTGTAAAGCCAAAGCTGTAGTGCACCCCCTGCTTGGGATGGCGACGGCAGGAGAGCCAGATCCAGTGGGGGCAAGATCTCCTCCTGTCCCCTCCCTGCCTCTGCGACTCTTGGTGGCTTGGGGGGTCTGGGGCCTGCAGGGGTGACGTGTGGCCCCACCGAGGTCCAAAGGCCACAGGTCTCATTCTGTCACAATGAAGCTGTCTGCCCTAAAGGTCCCTGGATCACTGTCAGTCTTGATGCTGGAGCAACCTGAAAAAAATGAGGACAATATAGATATTTTCTCGTAAGCCTAATGGCACATAATTCAAGACCTGCTCTTTATTATTCAAATTGTGGTCTTCACTTCCTGTGTGTGGTGTGGTGTGTGTGTATGTATGTGTCAGAAATTATCCTTTCTTAAACAATTGAGATAGTTCTTCTCCCTGCCCCGAATGCCCTTTGAAAAGTTGGCCACCCTCTGTAGACCCCCTTCGTTTTACAGGGAGGAGGGAGTTTTACCAGGCTGTGAAAGCTGGTCTAAAAACCACAGCCTTGTCCAAGGTGAGGCCCATCAGAACTCGATGTGCCCCCTTGGAGGGTCTTGAAGAAGCAATCTGGCATCTCAATGAGGCCCCTGTGGCACAGGATTGGGTCATAGGTGACTTTATTAGTAGTTAAAGTAGTTAAATTTCTCACAGCCCAATTTATTGGAAAGGTAGCAATGTTTTCATTTAGACCCTAGGGCTGGGGTATAATTTAAGGAGAGTGGATTTTGATTTAGGAACTCGGTTAACGAGTGCCAGCCTTGTCAATTTTTTTTTATTGTGTCGAAAAGCACATCACATAAAATTTACTATCTTAACCATTTTAAATGCACAGTTCAGTGATGTTAAATACATTCATAATGTTATGCAACTGTCACCACCATCCATCTCCAGAATACTTTTCATCTTGTAGGACTGGAACTGCACCCGGTGAAGAGGAACTTTCCCCCGTTCTTCCCCCATTCCCTGGCAATCACCAGTCTACTTTCTGCCTCTGTGATTTTGGCTCCTCTAGGCATCTCATGTGAGCAGACTCATACAATATTTGTCCTCTGTGTCTGGTGTACTTTAGTTAGCATAATGCTTCAGGGTTCATCCGTGTTGTGGCGTGTGTCAGAATTCGCTTCCTTTTTAAGGCGGAATAATATCTCATTGTATGAGCATAGCCGCATCGTGTTCATCCACTCCTCTGGGGATGGATACTTGGGTGGCATCTGTGGTTTAGCTCATGTGCTGTGGTCTTGTCAATTTGTAGCCATGACTCGGGAAAGTGACTTAGCCCCTCAGTACCTCAATTTTCCTCATCCATTACATCAAACCTGTCCTCTGCGTGGGACTGAAGTAAGAATCGTTTGTGACAGTGCATAACTGCAACAGTCCATCGAGTTGAAGTTATTTCTGAGAGCATTCGGCTAGCATTTCTCAGGGTATCTGCTCTGTGGCCATTGGGCTTTGCCTGCCTGGAGTGTAGGAGGAAGGTGGGAGAGGGTTCAGAGAAGCGATACGGAGATGACCGGGATGGGGCTGCTCCACGGGGTGTTTCGGGTGGGGCAGTTCTTCACTGTGGGGACTGTCCCTTATATTGCAGATGCTTAGTACCTTGACCCCTGCCCATTAAATGCTGGTAGTACTATCTCCAGTCATTGTATTGACTTAAACATATGCCCGTATTTTTGTATTCCCCTTGGGGGGATGGTCCTGCCTCCAGGTGAGAGGCAGGGCCTGAATGTTTTAGAAGGGTCTGTGGAAGTAAGAAGGTGAAGCACAGAAGAGGGAAAGCATAAGAGAATGACCTGGTGGGCTGATACATCTGCAGTGTGCGTTTTAACAGTTGGTGCTCAGGCCCTCTGAGTGTTTGTATTAGTCACAGTCCTCCAGATAGAACCAATTGGAAAGTATATATACACACGTGTGTATGTGTATGTATGTATATGCATATCTATCTGTGTGTCTATCTATCTGAGGGGATTTATTAGGGGGATTGGCTCACATGATAATGGAGGTTGGGAAGTCCCATACTAGGCCGTCTACAAGCTGGAGATCCAGGGAATCCAGGAGCGTTGGCCAATCTAAGTCTGAAAGTCTCAGAACCAGAGAAGCCAATGGTGCAGCTTTCAGTCTGAGGCCAAAGGCCTGAAAACTGAGGGGAGGCCGTTGGTTCAAGTCCTAGAGTCCAAAGGCTGGGGGACCTGGAGTTCTGATGTCTAAGGGCAGGAGAAGAAGGATGTCCCAGCTCCAGGAAAGAGAGAAAAGCAGTGTGCCTTTCCTCTGCCTTTATGTTCTATTCAGGGCCTCAGCTGACTGGCTAGTGCCACCCCACACTGGTGATCTTCCTTACTCGGTCCGCTGATTCACATGCCAATCTCTTACAGAAGCACCCTCACAGACAGACCTAGGAATAATGCTTTACCAAAAATCTGGGTGTCCCTGCTTCCAGTGAAGTTGATACCTAAAATGAAGCATCAGCATTGAGCAGAGAGGAGCTTGGGTCACAGGAGGACCACAGCTCTGGGAGGGAGGCAGCCATCTGTGTTCAAACGCCAAGCTTCCTCCTAACTAGCGAGGGAGTCTTGAGAAAATCTTCTTCCACCTCTGGGCCCTATCTGTAAAGTGAGGGCTTTGAAAAGGTGGTCATTTTCAACTCTGTGGCTCCAGGATTTGAAGGCCAAACAGCATAGATTTCAGTGGGCCGAAAGTAAGGACTGCTCACCTTTGGGATTGGGTGGAAAAAGGTAAAATCTAACAAGGATGCTGGAGTGGGAAGAGCTGACCTGCTGAAATTGCGTCCTAGACCTTCTCATTCTCTTTCTTTTGATTGTTTGTTGAAATACAGTTCATTTTTTGAATATGTAAAATAGACATACAGTATCATATTCAAAACATAAAGGGTATTATAAGTAGAGTAAAAAGTAAATTTCCGCCCCCACCACTTAGCTTTCCTTCCTCAAAGGCCACCTCACTTTATCCTCCCAGGAATACTGGACTCTCATTTTCTTTGAACCAGGACTCAGAAGATTGTTTGAAATGCAGCTTGGTTGTTGTGCCTTTAACTTTCTGGTCTGAAGGGTGAGAAATTTGATCTTCCTGTAGCGTGTGGTTAGTTTCCTACAATGAATTTTCCTTATTAGTCATAGTTTCTTTTTGCAGCTCTTGGATAGAGATACAGCCTTTTTCATCTCTCTTTTTATTCCTCTTACCCTCAAATTCCTGGTCCTTCATCTGAATCAAAGGATGCCATAAGCACAGATCAAAACTGAGATAGGACATCTGGATGCCTTCCAGCTTCTCCATCCATGGATTTCAGAGGGGCTCATTTTACATAATTGTCTATTTCGATGATTTCTAAAATGGTTTCATAGCTTCATATTTTATTTTGTCTTGGAGTTTAACTTAGTCCTGCAAGTAACTGCTTTGCTCCTCATCTGGTGTTTAAAAGTTTTTGCTCAGTGACTGGGAAGCACTATTGGATGTTAACAGTAAACTGAGGGAGGAACCCTGGACTCAGAGGCAGAAAGCCTGGGTTTGTGCAAAGCAAGCTTCTTTTTTACTGTGTGACCTTCGGTAAGCTCCTTGGGCTTTCTGAATCTCTGCTTCCTCATCTGTAAATGAGGATTATACTACCTGCCCCATATGACTGTTTCTATTGTTAAATAAGGCAATGAATATGAGTATTCCTTGCAAACTGTTAAGGGTCTTGCAATTATAATTATTGTAATTCCTTCAGAAAATATTTATTAAGCTTCTGTTGTGTTCTGGTTACCAGTGATCCAGTGGGAAATGAGCTTATATTCTTGTGTGTGTGTGTGTGTTGGAGGTGGGTAGGGGTGATAGAAGACAGGGAGACTGTCAATAAAAGGGTTAAGTAACAAATAGGACCCATTCAGATAATGGTAACCATTACAAAGAAAATAAAACAGAGCAATGAAATAGAGAATGAGCAGAGGGGAATGGTTCCTGATAAGAAATCAGGAAACGTCTATAAGCTGACATTGAACTGTCATGTGAAAAGCAGGTAAAGAGAATCCAGGCCAGGGAAGCAGCAAGTGCAAAGGCCCTGGGGTGGGAACAAGAAGCTTAGGGAATTGGAAAAGAGAAAGGGCAGAGGAAATGGCAAGAAAGTATGTGCATCAGAAATGAACTGAGAACAAGGCAGAGACTGTCACAAGAAGAGGTGGGAGAGGTTGGCCAGGTCATGGTCATGGAGGGCCTTGTGGGCCCTGTTAAGAGTTCGTATTTTATTCTATGTGCAGTTGGAGATTTTAACAGGGAGGTCATGGGACCAATTTTCTGGTTTAGAAAGATCTCTCCTCCTAGAGTGTGGAGAACAGCTTGTTAGGCAAGGGGAAGAGTGAAACCAGTTGGGGGCTATTGCAGTAGCCTAGGCAAGGGAAAATGCCAGCACACCAGAAACAGCATGGATGAAACCACTCTTGGGGTTTGTGGCATGAAGTTCAGGAAGCTGCTTTCGTATGAAAAGGGCAGTCTTCTGGTGTAACGGAGGATGCCTTCCCGTTTTCCCTTTGCTCTTCTAGTTTCCTGCTCTTAGGAGTATAGAGGGAGTTGAGGAAGTGGGCAGGGGCAAATGTTGCATTTTTTTTTTTTTTTCAGATGATGCAGGTTTTGGACTGCAGGTGCCTATGATGAATCAACAAGCATTTATTGACTGGAGGAAGGTTTTTATAGGCCTTTGGTTTCCACTTCAGACCAGTCTTTCTCTGGACAAACTGGGCATCCTCCCAGAAACCCAACAGGGAATAGACTACATTATTTGTATCTCCAGTGTGCACAGGAGCAGCAGTGATCCCAGAGAGGGCCACCTCTATGGCTATGTAGGTTGTCCCCTACACAAGGGCACCAGGTTGAGAAGTGGGGCCCCAAATCCAGTTGAAGTTCTTCTCCCCAAGCAATTTGTCCGGGCATGGAGCTGCATCAGCAGGGGAAAATGGGAGTCTTTTCCAGTGGGCTCCAAGACACCATCTGGGCTGGCAGTAACCCTTCCCAGGCCCTGCAGATTTCTGCTTTGTGGCCTGGTTTCCTGGGAAGCTCTGTCTTCACCTACTTTATTCCAGTCAGTCAACATTTATTTTAGCAAATATTTATTGAGTAGCTACTATATGCCAAGCAGTGGATTTACACTGATGAACAGGAAGACACACATCCTGCCCTCATTAACTTACAGTGTAGCGGAAGTCATTCCAGCTTTCTTTCTTGCTTGCTTTCTCTTTCTTTCTTTCTTTCAGCCAGGATGGTCTCGATCTCCTGACCTCGTGATCCGCCTGCTTCAGCCTCGCAAAGTGCTGGGACTGCAGGCATGAGCCACTGCTCCTGGCCCCAGCTTTCTTTCTTCATGGCAACTGGAGAGAGATGTCTTTCTAGGGAAGCCTGAGCTGATCTCAGCCCCTGTTCTTTGAGACATTAGCTCTTACCACCTGACTTGGGAACACCTCTTGGGGTTGGGAAACAATGACCGCCATCTACTCTGCACACATACACCTTTGTCTAGAGTTTAGGGGAGCTGGGACCAGTGTGGTTTATGGACTGTTATTAGCTGAACTCCTTCATCCTCTACTTGGGAGCAGCACAAACTCACACACAAAGTGACACTGAGGTTTCCACTGGAAAAGGAGACAATTAATTACTGAGCCTTGAGTCTTCATAAAAACGCTCCTTAAACTAGGTATACTTTTCTGTATACCTAGTTTTCTGTATTGCACTTCAACAAAAAGTTAAGAAAACACCACTTAAGTTTGTCAAACTGCCAGGGTCTGAGCTCAGAGAAATCAAGACAGGGCTGAGGCTGGGAGTGGTGGCTCACACCTGTAATCTCAGCACTTGGGGAGGCTGAAGTAGGAAAATCGCTTGAGGCCAGGAGTTTGAGACCAGCCAGGGCAACATAGTGAGACCTTATCTCTACAAAGAATAAAAAGATTAGCTGAGCATGTTGATGAGCACCTGTAGTCCCAGTTACTCAGGATAATGAGGTGAGAGGATGGCTTGAGCCCAGGAGGTTGAGGCTGCGAGGCTGCAGTGAGCTGTGATTGTGCCACTGCACTCCAGCCTGGGTGACAGAGCAAGAACTTATCTCAAAAAAAAAAAAAAAAAAAAAAAAAAAGAAAGAAAGATGGGTCAGGCACATCCATCAGGCCTTCCTATTGTCTCTGCATCTTGATGGGATCCTCAGATCACTGGCCCATTTTTCAGCTTAACTAAGTAATCAGATTATTTTATCAGACTTTGAGGAATCCATAAGAAATTGCGTTATAAACCATGGTGTCCCTAGATACCACAAACACTGAGGTTCACACTGGGGGATACCCCTCTCTAGGGCCCTCTTTCTCCCCAGCTTCAAGGTGGTTGGGGAATAGAATTAGTCATAGCTTACTTGGGAAGCTTGGAATGAGAGAAAGACAGAATTGGGTGGTTTTCAGATGTTTTTTTCCAGGCTGCGGTGGAGCCGGGAGAATGAGAGATTCCATACATCTTGTGACCAGATGTGGTATCTGCAGCTGGAACTAGGCTGTATCAACAAAACGGAGTCAATTTTCAACTTTCCCTCTTTATGTACCTGTTTATTTTACTATTTACATTGTGTGTGTGTATCTTTCATTATAACAATAATGCCCACTTCTCCCCCCTCAGCATCTTACTAAGAAAATGTTCAAACGTGTAGCAAAAATACCTAATTAAGAAAATCAGACCTACTGGAAGGGAACCATAAAGAGAGTGAAAGTTTCTGAAAACCCTATCTTCTGGAGAGAACACTGTCATTACTTGTTTGTTATATAATCCTCCAGATTTTTTTGATTTTAGTACGTACTAATGTATACTATTATGATTGCTTTAACAATTAGTTATTATTTATACCATTTTGCATCTTTAAAAAAATTTAACAATTTATCCTGGACACCTTTGCATGTGAGAATTTATTTATTTATTTATTTATTTATTTATTTATTTATTTATTTTGTGACAGAGTCTTGCTCTGTCGCCCAGGCTGGAGTGCAGTGACTCCATCTCAGCTCACTGCAACCACCACCTCTTGTGTTCAAGAGATTCTCCTGGCTCTGCTTCCCAAGTAGTTGGGACTACAGGCATGCGCCACCACCCCTGGCTAATTTTTTTTTGTGTTTTTAGTAGAGATGGGGTTTCACCATGTTGGCCAGGATGGTCTCCAGCTCCTGATCTCATGTGATCTGCCCGCCTCGGCCTCCCAAAGTGCTGGGATTATAGGTGTGAGCCACCATGCCCAGCCCATCATGTGAGAATTTATTGATCTACATTATTCTATGTTTTAAAATTTTATTTTTAGAGACAGAGTCTCACTGTGTCACCTAGGCTGGAGTGCAGTGGTGTGATTATAGCTCACTGCAGTCTCGAATTCCTGGACTCAAGAGATACTCCAGCCTTGGCCTTCCAAATGCTGGGATTATAGGCATGAGCCACCACACCTGAATATTCTATTTTTAAAAGTTGTTCTACTGAAATGTGAATTATGTACCACAAAATTCACCCATTTTAAGTGTACAGTTCATTGACTTTGGTAAATTTTCAGAATTGTGCAGCTAACACCATAGTCCAATTTTAGAACATCTCCACCCCTAAAAGATTCCTTCTGCTCATTTGCAGTCACTTCCTGTTCTCATCCTTATCTCTAGGCAACCACAGTCTATTTTCTGCCTCTATAGATTTGCCTTTTATGGGCATTGCATATAAATGGAATCATACAATGTCTGTTTGTGTGTGTGTGTGTGTGTGTCTAGCTTCTTTTAATGAGCATAATGTTTTTGAGGTTCATCTACATTGTAACGTAGATCCATACTTTGTTCCTTTTCATTGCTGACTAATATTCCATTTTAGGATATAGCACATTTGGTTTATAGAATATTTGTCAGTTGGTAGACATTTGGATTGTTTCCAGTTTTTGGCTGTTGTGAATAATGCTGCTGTTGACATTTATGTGCAAATCTCTGTGTGTACATAGGCTTCATTCTTTTTAGTGCCTAGCTAGAGTTCCAATGTATGGCTCTACCATAATGCATTTAGCCAAACTCCATTGGTGGCAATTTACTTGGTTTTCAATTTTTGGGGGATGATATAAATAGTGCTTTATCAGACATCTTTGTACTTATATAAATCTTTGTATATATGAGGGACTGTTTTTGAAGGATATATATTTAGAAGGGAAAGTTCTGAATCAACGGCTATAAACCTTTGAAATTTCAATAGCTAATATCAAAGTGGTCTTCTAAGAGAAGTTGCCCCTAATTTATACTGCCACTGTTCTCAACACACTTGCCAATGTGGGCTGTAATTAATATTCTAATCTTGTAAGTGAAAAGTCTCTCATTGTCATTTGAATGGGAATGTCTCTCATTATTAGAAAGGTTATTGACCATTTGTAAGTACTTTTCTTAATTTTCTGTTGGGTTGTTGATCTTTTCCTATGGCTTTGATATAACTATATTTTAGAAAATTGGCTCTTTGCTTATAAAATGTACCGTGAATTTTTTTTATTCGTCAGTTTATCTTTTATTCCCCCAAAACTGTGTTCATGGCTGTTGTGCTGTACAGATGTTTTACGTTTTTAAGTAATCATGTGTGTTAGGAGAAAAACCCCTGTGAACATTTTACAGTATCACTTAGCTATTTATAATATCCCCAGAAGGAGGTGAGGAAGGTAAAATATTGGTGGGGAGAAACCTGAGGAATGTTATATGTGCTCCATCTACCAAACATCTGGATGATTAGGAGACATTTTTACCTCTTATTTAGTTATGTTTGTGTCCTATAAGCCCAGCCTCCAAGTATTAGTGTGAAATCTGAGAACTGAATCTGGATTTTTTTGGGGCCCCTTGCTGGTAATAACACTGACAAACACTATTAATTGAATGCATACTCTAGGCCATTTGTTCCAGTTAATCCTTGCAATAACGCTGGAGATAGGCAGTTATTTCCCTATGGAAAATGACACAGGAATTTGACAGCAACTTGCTCAAAATCATAGAGCAAATGCTGGAGGTGGGATTCAAACTCAGATTAGCCTGACACCCCAGCCCTGGGCTGAACTAGGACTCCCTTCATCCTCCCTTCCTGAAGCATTGAATGAGTTGGCTTAGCACTGACCAATAAGGGGATATTTCAACAGGGCTTTAGAAAAGGACACGATCCCCAGGAAGGTAAATGTATGGTGAGAAGGCCACTGACTTGAGCATGGCTGGCAAGATCTGTGGATCCTAGTCTTACCCGCTGCCCAAACTCTTTTCTTGTAATAAGAGACAAGGCATGCGATTGCAACAGAGTCCGGGGAGTAAGAGTAGGAAAAGTGGATGGGTTCCTAAGACCTTTGTGGGTTTTCTGTTTGCTACGTGGCGGGAATTAGCTGACTCTTGGCAGTTGGATCTCAGTCTGGTGGAGAGACATCTGGGGCAGTGGGAGAAGAGAGGGGTTTCAGGCTCTAGCTCCAAAGTCAAAGTGGTTTCTAGATTCATATTGCTCTGCCTGGGATGTTTTGACACTGGGAGATGCTGTAGGGGGGTTGGCTAGACTGACTAGGCCTGGAGATATGGAAGGCCTAGAAAGGTTACGGTCAAAACCCATAAACATCTTGGGGGTCTGGGAAAGGGTGGACATACTCTTGCTCATTCACTGCTTTCTCAGGAAGGCTACTGTGCCCAGTGCAAGTGTGGGAGCGGGGGCACACAAAGATGAATGGTTTGCGTGGCCTGCACTCAAAGGACTCACTGTCTGGATAGGGAGATGGGATCTGTTCAGATGTTGCTGGAAGTAAGGTCGAAGTGGTAACACAAGAGCTTCAGGTAACAGAGCAGAAGGAGCTCAGACTCTGCAATGAGATAGGCCTGGCCTTGAATTACGTTCCATAAGAGCAACAACAACAATATCCCTCATGTGTTGCATGGTGTGGTAGACACAGAGTTCCCTCGTCAGGATTGAAGGACATATCCCCAGGTCCGAGGATTTACTGTGAGATGATAGCTCTCAGCTGCCTGCCCTCTTGGAAAACTGCTTCTGCTGAAGAGAGCTGCCTCACCCAAGATCACATCCCCTTCCCAAAGGCCCAGCTACCTCACCTCAACCTGGGACAAAACTGCAAAGGGCCAACCTCAGCTTCAGTGCTTCCCCGTGGAATCTGCTGAGGCCTTCACTGGCCCTGTGCTGTGGCCTGACGTCTCACTCGGCTCAATCCTTCTTCCTTCTCCTCCCTCCCGCGGGTTTTGAAACTAACAGCAGACCCTAACACACTTCCTGTATGGTAGTCTGCATCCCCGAGTTTGCTTCCCAAGGAGCCCAATCTACAATACATAGATGATCATGATAGACCTCTCAGTTGGGATTACTTGCTTGATCTTACAGCTAAAGCACTTGAGATTTAGGACTCAATGGCTTGCCCAGAGTCAGCAGATAGCAGATCTCAGGTTCAACCCAAATCTAGTTATTCCCAAAGCACTCTCTTTCTATATTGTCACTGTCTAGGTGTGTGACTCTAAACAGTAGAAACAATGGGGTTATAAAATTGGCTTGCAGGAACAGAACTCAAAGTTCATTTGGTTACAGCTCCTGTTCTTTAATCTCTGGATCTGAGTTTCCTCCTCTGTAAAACAGGGACAATAGTACTTAAAGCAAGGTGTTATGAGGATGGGGTGCCAAACTCATCCTGATTTGCCTGGGACTTTCCCAATTTCCCCACTGAAAACCTTATATCCTAGGAACCCCCTCCATCCCTGAGCCTTGATGGTGGCTCACCCTATGTGAGGATCAACTTCAGTTGATCCATTGAATCATTCATTCATCAAATCTTTATTGAGCATCTACTATGTGCCAGGTGCCATTTTAGGGTCTAGGGATACTGTATGAACAAAGCAAAGTCCCTGCCCTCCTGGAGTTACCTCAGGAGCGGGAGGCAGACTGTCATGAAATAGACAAATGAGGACATACTATGATGTTAAGCACTGATAGGTGTGATGAAGGAGATCGAAGAGAGTAGGGGGATGCAGGGTGCTGGGCTGGACGCTGGAGAGAATGTCCTGTTTTAGGGAGAGGGGACAAAGGAGGCCTCTGGGGTGAGGGGATCTTTGTGTTAAGACCTGAATGAAGGGTGAGCTGGCCATGCAGATCTCAGTGAAAGTGAGGTGGGAGAAACAGCATGTGCCATGGCCCTGGGCATTTTTAGCAGGTTTAAGAAAGATTCAGGAGGCTGCTGTGGCAGGAGCACTATCAGCCAAGGGAGATAAATAGAAGATGAGGTCAGAGAGGCATCAAGGGGCCATAACCATGCAGGACAGTGGCACAGTCAGGGGGATTTGTTACTGTTGTGCTGAGAATAGATCATGGGTCTATTTGAGGATCAGAGAAGTTTCATGGGGGAAGCCATATTGAAAACACGGGCTTGGGAATCAGATTCCCTGAGCTTCCACACCCTTCAGCTGTGGAACCATGAATTATTCGCTTACTGTGTTTAAGCCTTGGCTTCCTCAGTAGTAAAGCAGGGATAATACGGTACCTATTTTATGGAGTAGGTTTGTTGTGAGGGTGAAATGCAATAATGCACGTAGAGGTTAGCACAGAGCCTGCTTTTTTTTTTTTTTTAAACAGCTTTTCGTTGTGATAAAATTTACTTCATTTTTAATATTTATTTACAATATACTGAAGATAAAATGTACAGTTTTCGCCATTTTTAAGTGTATGTTCAGTGGGATTGAGTTTGTTCACGTTGTTGTATAACCATCACCACTATTCATCTCAGAACTTTTTCATCTTCCCCAAATGAAACTCTGCACCCATTAAATACTAGCTCCCCTTCTCCTCCACAACCCCCTAGCAACTCCTATTCTACTTCTCTCTCTATGAATCTGACTACTCTAGATACCCTGTATGAGTAGAATCATACAGTGTTTGACCTTTTGTGACTTGTTTATTTCACTTGCATAATGTCCTCAAGGTTCATTCACATTACAGAATGTGTCAGAATTTCCTTTCCTTTTTAAGGCTGAATACTATCCTATTGTATGGATAGACCACATTTGTTTATTTATCTGTGATGGGCATTTGGGTTGCTTCCATCTTTTGGCTATCTGTATAATAATAATGCACCTGCATTTTGTAAGCACTGACTGGACTTACTTTTGCCATAGTTTTTATCCTGGTTTGCTCGAGCACAGGGAAATGATAGGCACATAGGACCAGGAGGCAGGAGATGTAGGTTCTAGATTTGGGTGGGGCTGACTCATTTATTGAGTCTCAGCTGTGTCCTCTGTGAAATGGTGATGCAAATGCTTACTTCAGGAGGCTTGTTTTAAAGACCAGTTAGATATACTCTGCAAACGTGATAGTTGTACCCTCCAACGTGGTAGCCACCAAGCCACATGTGGCTGTTGAGCATTTGAAATGTGGTTTGTCCCATGTGAGACGTGCTGCAAGGGCAAAATCCATGACGGACTCTGAGAACTTAATACAAATAAAAAGAATAGAAAATACCTTGTTAATAATTTTTTATATTGATTATACATTAAAGTAATAGTATTTTGGATATATTATATTAAAGGAAATATATCTTAACATTAATTTTACCCCTTTTTAATTTTTTAATGTGGCTACTAGAAAATTTAAAATTACACTTGTGACTTTGTGTTTTGATTGGACAGCGCTGGTGTAGAGTTCACTGCGCATTTTCGAATCATAATCAGCAACTTTCTGGGTGCCCCTCCCTGGGTCTGGGATCTGAAGGGAGATTCTCTCTCCCAGAGCTCCAGGCTGACAAGTTATTTACATCACCAAGGTGCTGTAGTCTAAATGGTGATCAATGTTTATGGCCCATGGAAGCTTAAACAAGCCAAGAGTAGAATAGGCCTGGGCATTGCTGCCAGTAACGTCCAGCCTTTAACGTGCAGTTCTTGGCTGCCTCCACAAAGGGCGGTTTTCAGCGTCACTGCTCTGCTGGGATTTGTGATTTAGCTCCGTGCTCCCCAGCGACAATAGATTTCTTCATTTCAAAGCCTAACTCCTACGAAGGCTGGGGCTGGGGGTGGGGAGGGCCTGTGATCGCCTGGCTTAGGCCTTCTGTGTATGGCTAATTGTATTACCACAGTTTCTTTAGGGAAAAATCATGCATTCACTTAGGACTTAAAAAAAAAAAAAAAAGACCTTAGGGAGAGTTGGTACCTCCTTTGGGTGCAGAATGTTTTCCCCCTCTGGGGCAGAGGAGAAAAGAATTTCTATTTTGCAGCTGGGAGAAAGCTGTTGTGTACACACCCTCCCTCTTCCATTTTATCTCCCAACCGATAAGATCTGCAGGGAGCTGAGACAGCCAGTGTTTGTCACAGAAACAGAGATCAGTTCAGAACCCAAGGCCGTGGAGGCAAAGGCATGTCTAGCCCAGGCCCAGAAGTGAGCGGCGTGGCAGTCAGGGAGGCCTGAGGAGTGGCCTGGTGACCTCTGAACTCTCTCCGTGCTCTGTCAATGCCACGACTTCCTGGCTAAGGCTCTGTCCGGGGCTGTGTGCCCAGGGCTGTGTGTCCAGGCCGTGAGGCTGTCACTGCTGTGGCCCTTCTGGCAGGCCCTCTGCCTTCTCCAGCTTTTCTGAGGGTCACACAGGGCCCCACTCCCTTGGAATTTTGTCACAAGAAATATTCTAACTTGGGGTCTAAGTAGTTTCCAAGATGGGTTCCTGGTGTTTGATGGTTTCATTCATTCACTGCTGAGCTGTTGGTCCCTGAATAATGGAAGCCACAGGGCTGGGAGTGGTGGTCGTGGAGACGAGCCCTTCCTAGGGTGTCAGACTGTAGCAGTAAGATCTACATCCTGCTCTCATGTTTTGGTGGGGCATGGGGGAATGGGACAGAGATGCTGGCTTAGCAGGCCAAAGACCAGGCCCCATCAGTGGGTGAACCACTTAGGGCAGGGAAAATGGTTCCTGCCCTGCCTACTCTACAAGGTTGTTATGAGGATCAAATGAAATCCTAGGTATGAAAGCCATTTGCACATTGTAAAGGGCTGTGTGAACACAGTATTACCTTTGCTTTTTCTGTAGCACCTAGCTTTATTACTTAATTAGTTTGTTCCCAAATATTTTTGAACCTTTACCATGTTCCAGGTTCTGAGGTGGGCACAGGGGCATACAATATTGAATAAACACATTCCATCCCCTTATAGCTCATGGACCAACATAAGGGAAAGACAAAAAGCAGGCAATTGCGATTTAGAGGGTAGCAGCTGCAGTAAGGGTGTGGGCAGAGGGTGCAGGAGCACAGAAGAGTTCTTGATCTCGCCTTTGAGGGCTGTGGAGGGTTTCCTGGAGGAAGTGACATCTAGGGTAGGGTCTGAGGGATGGAAACAAACATGTGGTCGACTCTCAGTTAATATTTGATAAATGAACAAGGTAGTTTTAAATGGCTATGAACTGTCAAGATAATTGCCCCAGTGCTTAGTTATCAATTTATAGATAGGAAATTGATTCAGAGAGGTTAAGTGGTTTCCCAGGGTGCCCACACCTAAGTGGCACTAGAATCCAAGTTCAAGGTTCAGGGTGATTCTCCTGAGCTTGGGAGAGGGGGTAATTGTTTTGGTTATAGTGACAAGCTGTAGCTGCAGAGACATAGCTGGTGGGGGCATGGGATATGGTGCCCTCCAGTTTGAAGTGGACAGAAATGTCTTTATGAGACTGGGTTCCTGAGAAACAGACTGGGAGTCAGAGACTTGCGTGCAACAGGTTCACTGAGGATTGCTCTCGGGATCGGTGTCTATGGAGGAAGGCAGAGGAGAAGCTGAACTGGGCTGCTGTCACTTCGAAAGCCTCAGCTGATCCCACAAGGGTTGCTGAAGCTGGGGTGACCTTTGGCGTTGGCCCAACTTGGGGGGAAGTGGCTGAATTTTATGCCCTCCCATCAGCCAGTCACTGTAGTTGGTTTTCCCACAAAAGGAAAGGAAGGCGGCTTACTTCAGCCTATAGAGCATGTTCTGGAGAGCTCTGCTGGGAGCTGTCAGCCACCCACACTGTGGGCAGCTGGGGGAATGGTCCTGCCCTCCTGGCATGGGGCATAGACTGCAGCAGGGACAACACTAGAGGCCTCGACTGCGAGGCAGAGAGTCCCAGGCCTGTGGGAGATTCAGGCCCAGCATTAGCTCGGGGGTTCCCTCAGCGTGGACAGAGGGTTTCCAGGGGGTGAGCAGAGATGTGGCAGGAATCCAGGAGAGGGCTCAAGGTTGGGGCAGACAGACAGTTTCCATGTGGAGGTCTGTGCCTCGGCAGGGGAACTTCTGCTCCAGACAAGAGTTCACCATTAGAGCGCGGGTCTTTGCTAGAGCAGGGCAGGCTAGTGAACATCAGAGTGGTATCCTGTGCAGGAGCTGCCCCAGGAAGGTTTTCAGCTCCCTGGAGTTGGGGCTCAGAGGCTGATGAAGGCTTAGCTTGGTGTCTAGATAGGCTGTGTCTTGGGAGGGGGCTGGGCTTTCAGCTGGTCCAGCTGTGGGGACAGAAGAGGCCAAGGCTGGCAGATAACATGGGCACTGATACCACTCTTCCTTCATCAGTCCAACTGCCTCAAGGGCGAGCTAATTTGGCTGCTGCTCCCGCCATAGCTGTTTCTATGGATACATTTCAAGCCTCAGTCTGGTCATCTTCAAAAGCATCAAAGGCAGCAAACCCCATCCATGCATAATCTTTTGTTATAGCCCCACAAATAGCTTTTGTTATAACCCTTCCCCCGCCTCCCTCCCCCGCATCCTCCAAACCAAAGAAACCGGCTTCACTGTGGCACAGTCCTCTAGCGAAAGAAGCATTCGACTTTTTCTGGAAGTTGGAAGACCTGAGTTTGAAGTCCATCCTTGCCATTTGTAAAATGCAAATAGTAACACCTAAGGCACAGAGTTGTTGTAAGGATTCAATGGGATTCATGAATCTGAAAATGCACAGCACATTGCCTGGCCCATGGTGGGTCTTCATGCAATGTTGCTGTCTTTCCTTTCTCTTTATTTATCAGTTGGGCAACTTAAGAATTACATCCCTCCAGTAGCACTCAAGTTTCTGTACCGTGTCTCCTTGAGTGTTACATGCACTTGATACAGAAGAAGCTCTCCTTGATGTCAGTGTACTCTCCCTGCTGGCAAACACCAAGTCCCATGATTGGAGCCTCACAGGGTGTCTCTTGACTGTTCTTTCTGCTGACTCCCTAGTTAGGAAGGAACCAGTTATAGGGTCCTGAAGGCAAGTGGGCTGGTCTTTTTCTCCCTTGTCAAGGCCAGGCCTTTGCTGGGAGCAGGCAGAGAGGCACACAGGCCAGGGATGCTCCTTGCCTCTGGAGAGTCTGTTCCAGCAGATGGCTCTGCTGCAGCTCTGCTTAGGAGGTTAATGGATACCAGATGTCTCGTCAGGCAAGTTTTCATTTTCTCCTGGAACCACTTAATTTGGCTGAACATCTGCCTTGGCTTCTAGGCTTTTCTATCACCTGAGCTTCAACACTGGGTCAGTGGCCAGTGGATGTTGGCGGAGCTTACAGTCCCTTTTCCTCAACTGGGGTCTTGGGGGCTGGGGGTGCCAGCCTGATTTGTGGGTTAAAGGTGGTGGTTGAGAGGGCAAGAGTGGGGCATGGTTGGCTTCCATCATTGTCCTTCTTGTCTGGTCTGTTGTCACCGAGCCTTCCTATTGGAAAACCAATATTAAGCCAACAAAATGGTGTGTACCTGATTGGGGAATATATCCATCTGGACCAGGATTGGCTGATTGTCAAGAGCAGAGGGAGGCCTATGGAATTGGCTTGAGGGAGGTGCCAACATGCTGATCCTCCTCTGCTCTAGGGCCTCCCTCGGTGCATTTCCAAACCACTGGCAGCTGATCCTCTCTGGGTAGTCGTGACTTGAGTTTTGTTTGGAAAGTGTCATTCTGTTACTGGTACCGCTGATTTTTAAATGAGAGTGTGTGTCAGCCTGGCCTAAGGACCTTTAGTAAGCTGTAGATTGCTGGGCCCCACCATGGGACTCAATACGTCTGTGGTGGAGCCTGGGAATCTGCATTTGAAGCAGGCACCCCAGGTAATATTGATGTACGTAGTCTTTGGACTGCGCAGAACAGTATTGCCTGGAACCCTGTCTTTTTGGGATCTGGAAATATCTTCTGCTTTCTATCCCAGGGAGGCATACACGCATTCATGGTCTTCCTTCTTTGCCTGGGAAACTACTCATCCAGTAAGACTCAGGTCAAAAGTGGCTTTAGCTCTGAGACCTTTTCAGTCCATGCCTTTTTGGGGGCAGAATTACTTGCTTTCTCCTTATTGCTTTTATAACATTTTGTAGGTACTTTTATAGGATGGCACTATTCACATTTACTATGGTTTTCTGTGTGTTCCTTTTTGGCTGGGAACTTGTCTTTTTCATCTTTCTATTTGTCCTAGAATATAGCAAAATAGCATGTCACAGGCACCAACAAATACATATTGAGTGAATGAAAGAATCCTTGTCCAACCCCCTACATATTAATAACATATTCTTACAGTATGTAGGATCTTTCAAAAGTTTATTCAAATGAGACAATTTTAGTTTTGATAATATAGCTTATTTATCTTAAAAACAAAGTATATTGGTGACATTTAAAGGACACATACTTTTTCTTTTTACAACTCACGGTACTAGTTCTCACAGGACACAGTTTACCTTCTTCTTGGCTGTAGCTATTCTCCCCTCCAAGCACACAAGCGATGCCTTGCATACAGCCACCATATTGTCAGCCTCTCCTTTAATCAACTTGCATTTAAATGCCGTTTTCCTGGTTACTAGCCAACCTACAGCCTGATAGTGTGTCTTGCAATTCGTAAGGCCTTTCTGAAGGCTTGATTTTTTTTCTTAAGCATTTATACTGGTTTTTCATTTCTTTTTTTGTCATTGTTCCTTTATTTAAGAGTTCAATGGTGTCTGTCTCAATGGCAGATTTCCAGGGGACAGAGACCAAGTGTTTGTAAATCTTTTGGGATGGGGCTTGGCATGTCAAGTAAGAATGAATAATTGTAGCGTGCTCATATAGTTTATAAAGCACTTTCCCATCAGCCATGCTTTGAGTTAGAGAATACGATTGCTTCCCCTGTAGGGACTCAATAACTAGGAAGAGACACCGCCAAACTTTGAATGCAGTTCTTTAAATCCTGTGCTCTTGAAAATGATCATTGCAGCACTATTTATAATAAAAAAACAAACAAAAACAGAACCTATATAATGATGTTACAACTCTTTGATGGAATATTATACAACTATTAGAAATGAGGCCTCTGGAGGTGATGGAGCCACATGGAAGGTATTGTCATGGCAGCCATATAAAGTCAACAAAGAAAAAAACAAAGGACATTGGAAACCATTTGATTGGCGGTGGGAGGTAAAATGCCATGGCTTAAAAAAAAATCTCAATCAGTGTTGCTAGCACATTGGTGTGATTGAAAAACGGGAACACAAAACCAAACCCTCCACCCGCATTTCTGCCAGTATACATTTGCATTTATGAATGCTTCTGAGGTGCTGATGAAGGGAGAACAACTTTCAGCTGGAGCAGAGAGGTAGCGCGTGTGAGTCGCGGGAGTGTGGTCTGATGCAGATGATTAAGCCCGTTGCAAATGCAGAATTAAGTAACTCTGATAACGGAGCCCTTGAGCATCCTTCTTGGAGATTAAACCTTTCAGGCTTTTAGCAGCTGAGAGGTGCTGGGGATTGGAGATAGCTGGCTTAAAAAGGATGGGAAGGGGGGCAGATATTGGATGGGGACAGGAAGGAAAATGCACCACATTCAGGTCAGGATTCTGGTCTGAAATTGGCTGTCGCTGCGAGAAGTGCTGGAAAATGTCCCATTATCTGGAGAGAGAGGACAATGTGTCTGCTTGCTGCCCGTCTTTTCTTGCTTGTCTTTCTACAGGCTGGGGTTTTGATTTTCTGTGCTGGCCTATTCCTCCAGTTTGTATATGAGTTTTCATTCTTGTTTGGTGCCTGGGCCTGTTTTACATGTGAATGCCCTTTAGAAGAAAGGGCAGTCATTGCCTCGTTTGCTGGGGAAAGAAAGGACGAGGCCTCTGGGCCCTGCAACCTCTTCATTGCACCTATTGACCTATTCATCCCGTGCATATATAGTGTGCACCTTTCCTGTACTAAACACAATGCCAGGTGCTGGGAGTAGACAGACATAGTCTTTGCCTTCTTGGAGCTTAACAATTAAACAGTGGTTGCTCAGGACTGGATACATAATATGCAGGGCCCTGTACAAATGAAAAGGTAAAGCCCCTTTTCAAAAATTAAGAGTTTCAAGACAGTGCTAGCAGAGCACCAAACCAAGCACTGGCTACTGAATGCTAGGTAGATTGTAAGCCCAGGAAGCTGGCCCTGTGGTTTCTTCAGGGAACCTTGTGTAAGGAGAGGGAGTTATTCCTTCCTTGTTACCCCAATCTTCCTTATCACTGCATGTGGGAATTGAATACCCTCTGAAGAAGAAGGTATCTTCCTTGACTCAGTGGGCCTATGTAGAGAAACAATAAAACACAGATAAAGGGCACAAATATTAAATAAATACTGGTTGCCTGAGACATGTAGCTAAGGCCATGTAGACATATAAAGAAAGTTCAACTTTTTTGGAAACATCTGAACATAAATCAGATGTGATGACAGAAAGCCTTGTCATCCAATGTCTTGTCCCGTGGAGCAAATAGGCTGTGGCCAGTCTAATTGATACAGACTTGAAAGACAGTCTCTCTAGAAAGGCCTGTGCCCTGTATGATAACATAGTTTACCAGTTTCTATAAAGCAACAGACAACCTACCTGGAAGTCATAATAAAATGAAGAGTAACTACAATAGGATAGTTTTTGAATTTCCCTAGAATATTATTTTTAAGAAAGAGATTCTACCTAAATTGGGTAATTTGACAAATAAGTTTTGGAAAGGTTCATATTCTATTCCCTCTTGGAGACAGACAATTCATATTAAAGTCCCATGGCTGTGAAGGAAGCCCCTTAAGCTTTTAACACAATGTTATTTGATTATGACACCTCTTTTAGAAAGTAATAACTAATAACAATGTAGTTAGAGAACAGGGATTCTGAAGCATCTGCTTTGGAAAATGCCCAAGTATCTGCTTTGGAAAATGCCAAATGCTTTGGAAAAACTTCTAAGATGCATGATCTGGGATCACAGGATCTGGGTTTCAGAGCCACTCACAACTATGGGCAAGTTACATGGTCTTCTGGAGTCTGTTACCCAATCTGTTAAATAATAATACCCACATGACACAGTTGTGTGGTTTAAATGAGACACTAGAAAATGAGAAGAAACATTTTGCAAACTATGAAGCTGTCAAGTGTTTAGTGATTATTGAACTGATATTGAAATAAACAGGAACTATTATCTCTGTTTGAAAGTAGGTAAACTGAGACCTGGAGTGATTAAGAAAGGAGGCTGGAGTTCCATAGCCATTTTGTGGCAGAACCAATCTCCCAATTCACAGTTCTCAGCAGGATGACTTTTAAACCATCTTTGCTTGTAGATTTTAGTTTGGAAAACAGGCCACCTCTTTGACAGGCATGTCCTGTGGAACAGCTAGAGGCAGAGACTGGCATCAAAATGCCAACTTTTCTTTCCTTTCTAGCATTGACATCTGATGTTAGCAGAATGATGAATTCAGGGGTGACAGATTTCTAGAGGATTTGTGTCCTCCTTAGGCCAGTACACCCTGTCATCTATACGAATCCCTTTTCTACCCTGAAAACCATCACTGAGGCTGATTTAAAAGGGAAGGTGGCTTTTCTTGTCATGAGTGAAAAAGAACCTGGTATGTTCTCTGTTGCACATCTTTGAATGGGGAGGACGAAAACTTTGGAGAAGTGTGTTTTAGAAAAGAATATGTTGTTTTTCTTCCTACTTTAAAATGGAAATCGTACCAGAGTGGAAAATGTAGAAATGGGAATTAGAAGACCTGGGTTTTAATCCTGTTTCTGCACCTAACTGGCTGCCTGACCTTTGGCTGTTCCCTTACTCTATCTGGGTGCAAGTTTGCTATCTTAAAATAAGAGTATTGGACTAGTTTGCAAAATTTAGGGTTTTTTTTGTGTCTTATCTTTGCAATTTTCCATGTTTATGTCATCACCTTTATTATTTTCTGCATATTTTTCTTTAAACTGGTCCATCTATTCTGTACAAATTGTTTTGGAGGGAGACATTATAAACTTCTGCAAATAAAATTCAGCATTGATGCTGTATATTGGAGGTAACTCTAAGACGAAAGATAGGATGGTTCAGAGGGTAAATTTTTTTGTTATGTATATTTTGTCTCAATTAAAAAATTAAAAACAAAGAAAAGCAAAAATAAGAGCAAAGAAAACATAAAACACAACTATTAAAATAAATATAATGTATTTACTCTTTTACAACTCAAAGCTTTCATCCATCAGTGGCAGTAAATGATCCGAAGACGACCTTCTGGCTCCAAAGGTTTTGGTACAGATGATGTTTCTAGTGCAAACTAGGACACCATACTGCCCTTGCCAGAGAGCCACACATCTTTCTTAATCACACCGTAGCCATGGAAACGCCCCCTCCTCCAACTTTGGCAGTCCTTAATGGGTGGTCCCCAGGGCTCATGGCTTGTCTCTAGGAAAACCCTGCCCCGCCTGGCAGACGGACTGGTCAAATGCGTAATTGTTGGTTTCACCTGGATTAAACTGCTCTGTCCATCTGGAGGGTTCCTGGCTTTCATTTCCAAATCAAAATCCTACCCACTCTTTGGATCCCACCTCCTGCAGAAAGCTTGCTGGGATTCCTCCAAAGCCACAATGATCTTTTCTACTTTCTCCCTAAATTTTCACTCTGTACAAGTATTTTCTATTGGGTTCTTTTCTTTTTTATTGTTTTTTTGGAGACAGGGTCTTGCTCTGTCACCCAGGTTGGAGTGCAGTGATGTGATCATGCCTCACTGTAGCCTCAAACTCTTGGGCCCAAGTAATCCTCCCGCCTCAGCCTCACGATTAGCCAGGACTACAGGCGCACACCAGCACTCCTGGCTAATTTTTAAATTTTTTTGTAGAGATGGGGTCTTGCTGAGTTGCCCAGGCTGGTCTTAAATTCCTGGGCTCAACACCAACATGGCACAAGTATACATATGTAACAAACCTGCACGTTGTGCATGTGTACCCTAGAACTTAAAAAAAAAAAAAAAAATTCCTAGGCTCAAGTGATCCTCCCACCTTGACCTTCCAAACTGCTGGGATTACAGGTGTGAGCCACTGTGCATGGCTTAGGTTGAGTTTTTTAGAAATAGAGCCTGAGACGGGGCCTTGGGTGCATGCTGTTTATTGGTGTGCCTTTCTGGAAATACCTGTAAGGACGTGGTAACAGAAGGATAGGGGAGGGGGAGGAGCTGAGGGAGGAAGTGGCTCCAGGTAAGCCTAGTCTGGGCCTGATCCATGGGAGCTCTGGTATTAATCACACCACCACAAGTTGTTCCTCACCCCTAGATGAGATGAACAGCCAACTTTTTGCATCCTCATGTCATCAGTCACTGGCCTCAGGCTGGCAGGGAGGGAGTGGGAGTAAACCAGTGTTGTGTTGGACCTGGCCCTTACGAGCTTGCGGTGGTCAAGTTTTTAGGAATGTTGTGAGCCACTATTAGCAATTAAATCATATAAAGTTATAATTAAGTAAATAATGCTAAAACAATGGAAATACTTATTCAAAAGTCGTCACTTCCTAATTATTTTGCTACAGTTTTAAAGATCTGTGCACTTGCAGTTATTGTTGGGTATTGGATCTTTATGGTGGAAATACTATGTGATGGAGAGCTATGTGCATCTCTTCAGAACTCCACCTTCAGTGATGTCTTGCTGGGAGCTTGGAGTCGGCCATAATGGAAATATTTACACCAGGGAAAGTGGCAAATACTCAAGCCAAGGCTCCCCCTACCCCATCAGAAAGTGGCTGCTAAACATTTGCCAACACAGCACTGGGTGTCATCTCCCTCATCAGCTGGGTGTGGAGGTGGCAATTCTCCAGAGGACAGGGCAGCTGTGAGCCACTGACAGCCGCCACTCAAAGCAGCCAAGGGATGGTACATGGCCTGGGAATGGGGATCTGGACGGGGCACAGTGTTCTCTATGGCAAGTTATTTGAAATTTTATTCATGTCCTGACTTGCGGCATCCTGTCATTAGGTTTTTATGCGTTTCTTTGGAGAGGAAAGAACAATAGAAGCCTGGAGCCCTGGGTTCTAGTGTTGACTTTGACACTGTCTTGCTGTGTGACTTTGGGAGAAGGTCACTTTACATCTCTGTTTTCTCGCCCGTGAAAATAGTGGATCAGATGACCTCTCAGGAGGCTTTCAGCCCTGCACAGCCTCAGACTATGTGATCCTCTCAGCCATTCCCACCTGAGTTAGGAGCGTGAGTACAGAAACCATGTCTCACTGTATTACCTGCAGAATCCAGCACGTGAAACTTTCCTCCTTGATCTCCAGACTTAGAGACCCAGTCGTAAAAATAGAAAACATTTATTGAGCACCTACTGAATAGAAGACATTTTAGATCTTAGCTCATCTAATCCGTATATCAACCTTATGACATAGATTTTTTTTTTCTGTTTTACAGATGAGAAAATTGAGGTTCAGCAATATGAAATTACTTGTCCAGTCACACAGCTAGTAAATGGCCCATTTGGATTCCAGCCCCGGTTGGCTTGTGCTTTCAACCATTTTCCACATTATCCTATTGGAAAAGGATTTAGAAGAGGCTCTTGCTACATCAGGGTCTCCATTTGGGATCTAGAGATTGCTTGATTTAATCCCCGCTTCCACCTATTCTCTGTCTTGCTCAGTCTCAGTTCTCTTTCTTCTGGGTAGAATGGGTTGTAAGCCCCTTTGCAACTCAGGCCTTTGTAACTGTTGAATAGGCAAATGAAGGAGGAAGGCTCTGAGGATGGAAGCCAGCTGTGCACTTGGCTGATGGTCTGGGATGCACAGAGGTGGGATGGGGCGGGTGAGCAATGGAAGGCTGCTAATGAGCGTTTCCCAGTGATGCCTCCGAGGGCGGCTGCAGCCTCTGTGCTGCTGTTCGGGGTTGTTGTAGCCATCACAGCACAGCCAGGATTTGCCCTTAGGCTTAGTGACAGGTTGGATCACCTTCACTCAAAAGGCCTGGCCACTCTTTGCAATGTCTAGTCTGTGGTGTGGATGACAGCAGCTGACATGGACTCCTTACCACCTGGAAATGCATAAAGTGCAGTTTAGCCCCAGGCCAAGGGGAGACATTCTGTGCAGCCCCCAGAGCCTTTGTTTCTCATGATTTCATTCAACCCTGCCCCCAACCCCCACCCAGCGTCACAGGGATCTTAGTCCCACCTCCCAGGGTCTGGCCCAGGACCCCCCTCCCCCCACCAGAACTTGGTGTTTGAAACCTCCTCGCATAGCCGTGATTTATTTAGGCCTCTGCCACCTACCTGGGCACCTCCTCTGCCTGGCTCCCCATTTCACAGAAGGTGCTGATGCCTTTCTTGTGATTCTGCCAGCAGAGAAATTGAGGTCAGGGAGATTGGCCAAGCACACTTTTCAGTGGCTTTTACGGAGGAGTGATCAGTTAGTAATCACTGCGGGCAGAGGGCTAAGGGGGATGGCTTCAAGGAGAAAAAAAAAGAGCAATTGGATGGTTCCTGAATTGTAGAAATGTAACACAGTGAAAGTACCAGACTGGGCTTGGGGGTCAGAACCTCCCTCAAGCCCCTGAACATCAGCTTCCCCACTCAGGATTTCTCACTTCAATGACTGACTCCATCATCCCTCCAATTGCCCAGGCTCAGAAATCTGGGAGTCGTCCTTGACTTGTCTCCCTCACCCCACAGTCTAATTGGCTGGCAAGTCTTGTTGCATCTGTTTTCTGGCTCTTGAGTTTAGTCCTTTGCTGTGGTCACTGCCCACTACCAAGGGCCCATCAGCTCTTGCCTGGACTGGTTCAGCCATCTCTTTCCAGGACTTGGTCTCCCTGCTTCATCTCTGCTCCCTCAGCTCCCCCATCCATTCTCCTCTGTAGTCGGCAGTACCTTTTAGAGGTGTATATTTGGCCTTATCATGTCAGCTCCAGGTTAGAGCCTGGAGTTACTGTAACGATTACCTCCAGGGCGAACTTCAGACTCATTAGCCTTCCAGGAAAAGCAGCTCTTCTTGCCCTGCTCCTGTTTGACTCTCTGTGATGGGGATCCCAAAACTACCTTAGGTTTGATGATTCACTTGAGGGACTCACAAAAATTAGAAAAGCTCTTATACTCACTGTTATGGTTCACTGCAGCAAAAGGAGACAGATTAAAATCATCCAAGAAAAAAGGTGCATAGGTCAGAGTCCAGGAAGACACCAGGCATAAATTTCCAGTTGTCCTCTCCTAGGGGAGTCACTTGGATAGCACTGAACTCTGCCAGCAATGATGTGTGACAAAACATAGCCGGGAAACCCAACTGCCCCTTGGTGTCCAGGGTTTTTGTTGGGAGAAGGGAATCAGTCACCGAGGTATGAGTCACCCATGTGATTAACCTTGGCTACTCAGTCTCTATGCAACCCCTGCACCCCTGGAATCAAACCGATACAGCATGGGCTGGGACTCCAGGTAAACAAAAACAGTCCTTTATCATGAATGACACTGTTAGCATAAACTATGTGGGGTGGCCCAAAGCCCAGGTGATACAAAGATACTCTATTCCATCAGGCATGATATTCCAAGGGCTCAGAGGTTATTTCCTGGGGGCTGGTCAAGGGCTAGTTATTTCTTTGGAAGGTGCAGAGTTTGAGGACCCCAAGCCAGTGGATTTAACCCTTAATTGCATACCTCACATCCATGATTCTCTCCAGTATTAGGTCATTCTTGCATTGCTATAAAGGATACCTGAGACTGGATGATTTATAAAGAAAAGAGATTTAATTGGCTAGTGATTCTGCAGGCTTTATAGGAAACATGGTGCCGACATCTTCTGGGGAGGCCTCAGGAAACTTACGATCATGGTAGAACCTGAAGAGGGAGTAGGCCTATCACATGGCAAAAACAGGAGTGAGAGAAAATGAGCGGGGAGATGCTACACATTTTTAAATAACCAGATCTCACAAGACCTCACTATCATGAGGACAGTACCAAGGGGAATGGTGCTAAACCATTCATGAGAAATCCGCCCCCATGATCCAATCACCTCTTACCAGGCCCCACCTCCAACATTGTGGATTATAGTTCAAAATAAGATTTGGACGGGGACATACATCCAAATGATAACATCTCCCACGTATCCCACATTCCAGCCATATTATTTAGCTTGCACTTTCACATGACTCTGACTTTGCATGTACTGTTCCTTCTGCCTCATTTTCCCTAGTCTAATTGGAGAGCTCTCACTCATCCCCTCCTGTGTGGAGCCTTCCCTGATGCCCCAGGCAGGCTGAGTTTCCTCCTTCCCGTGTACCCAGGCACTGTCGATGCCTGCTGTAATTTGTGGATTCTTCAGCATCCTGTGGGTGGGTTCAGATCTATTTTCCACACAATAGGAAACACTATTAGCTCCTTTAGCATGAGAAATATGCAGTCCATTAAAATGTTTATTTTATGTTTTTCCAATGATAAAAGCAATACTTGCTCATGGTAGAGAAATTTGGGCAGCATATTCCTTTTCAGCTTTTTCTTTCCAATGCTTTCTGTGTGCAAATCATCATAATCCGGGAGACCATAGTGCTTGGGCCTGGATTTGCTTCCCCAGGGCTGCTGATGTTGTTCCAGTCTCTCTAAGGTGGTGAATGAGGGTGACTCCACACCTGTGCTCTCCCAGCCTCCAGAGACTTGTGGGATGGGCTGGGAACTGAGGACAGAGTGTGGAGGAGGGAGAGGAGAAACTTCTTTTTTCCTTTTGTAGGAAGAAGAGGTGGGGTAGGGATGGAGTAAGGGAAGACTTCCCAAAGAAGTTGACATTTGGGCCAGGACTTGAAGGAACTCTAGGATTTTGCTCAGGGATGGGAGGGAGGAGCTTTCCAGGCCAAGGTCATGGAACAAAGGGGTGACTGGCTGAGCTCAAGGCAATGGGGCTCCCCACCCCTGGGATGTGATATACCACTTGACTTTCCTTTGATCCCACACAGGAGTTGTTTCCAGGGGGCCACCCTTACCGAGCTGCTGACCCCAAGACCTGTTTTAGTCGCGGGGCTTCTTTGTTTGTTTTGTCATTTGGCTCTGGATGTGTGTGAAATCCTAATTCAGGCCCCAAATAGCTGGCCGACTAAAACCTAATGAAACAAAAAGATGGAGAAAATGTGCACTAAATAGGCTGGGCGCGGTGGCTCAAGCCTGTAATCCCAGCACTTTGGGAGGCCGAGACGGGCGGATCACGAGGTCAGGAGATCGAGACCATCCTGGCTAACACGGTGAAACCCCGTCTCTACTAAAAAATACAAAAAACTAGCCGGGCGAGGTGGCGGGCGCTTGTAGTCCCAGCTACTTGGGAGGCTGAGGCAGGAGAATGGCGTAAACCCGGGAGGCGGAGCTTGCAGTGAGCTGAGATCCAGCCACTGCACTCCAGCCTGGGCGACAGAGCAAGACTCCGTCTCAAAAAAAAAAAAAAAAAAAAAAGTGTGCACTAAAACATTTGTCGAGTAACCCCAGGTAGCTTCAGTGCATGCCAGCTTTAAGCCTATAAATACATCGATGGGCATCTCTTTCTTTTCTGAAACAGCAAGCCCTAGGGATTGGAGCCAGCTGGTGATATTCCATTAGACTACATTTTCAGTTTTAGGGAATCTTTTGAGCAAAATGGGACCTTTTGGGGCCAACCTGTCATACTCGAGATCATGGTGAAACCTATCTGTTCATGCCAAGAGCTCAGCGTCCTACCTGAGTCCTACTGAATTACCTGTTCTCATCTCCTGCCTTCTAAATCACTCACTGGTGCTTCCTGTCATGGTAACTAGGACTTTCCACTCCTTATTCTGCAGCCTTTGACATCACCAGGGCTGAAAAGATCACTGGGCCTTCATGGGGTATTTTTCCAATGCGAATTGACTTTGTATGTGTTGGTGAAATTACCAGAATCTTCCACTGCTTGTGTGAGTATGTTTCTAGACCTAGTTCTGTTCTTTTCTTGCCACGTGTCAGTCTCTACTTTGTCACTTACTGGTCCTGGGATATTGGATGGGTTACTTGACCACTCTTTTGTGTCAGTTTCACCTGTTAAGTGGGGATGATTATTTCTCAGTGTTCTGGCAGGATTAAATGCGAGTATACATGAACAGCACTTAGGATAGTACCTGGCACATAGTAAGCATTTAGAAATGGTTATAGTATTATGACTGTACTCTTAGATCCATCCCCTGTCTTAAACTCTGGATTATAGGAAAATAGGAGATTCAGGGAGAGCTGGGTCCTTTTTATCAATTTACTCTGTGATGCTGGGTGTCAATTCTTCCTCTAAGGCCTTAATTTAGCCACAGTGAAAATGACAGGAGTGGATTCAATCAGGAATGACAGAGATGTGAAGGACATGAAACTTCTGGATTTTCTCACCCATTTCCTACTGGTCCCAGTCATGCTCTCAGAGTATTCTGAATATAGCCCTCCTGGCAGCCATTGTAAATGGATTAGGAGGCACTTGAGCTGAAATCTGTTTTCTGTCCCTGGATTACAGGAAGCATAGGGAATGTGGGGTGCATGGGAGATGATGTAGTTTGGATGTGTGTCCCTGGCCAAATCTTGTATTGATCTAATCATCTATGATCTTAAATAAAGGGATTGGGGGAGTCCAGTTTTCAGGCTCCACAGACACTTCATCTCCTTCCCATACAGCTCTACCCATTAAATATGACAATAGATAGAAACTGACTTCCAGAAGGGACTCAGGACAAACCATTTGATGGAGAAGAAGCAGGGGCTTGCCTTACCAGCTGGAACATTTCCTGAACCTCAGTTTGTCCAGTTCTCTCTGCATAATATTTGAGACAGTTTTACTGAAGGTCTGAACACAATTTATCTCTGGCTTTGGATTTGTTTTTTAATTTGATTTAGTCAAGGAGCAGAAAGGAGACAAGATTGACTGGAGCTCAGGGTTTGTAGGAGAAAATCCTGAGTGGACAGGACTAAATTATGGTGGCTCCTTCTTGACTGTGATGAGATGTCCTCTTCTGAATGTCAGAAATCTAGGCAAGTGTTTTGTCTTCAGTGGAACATCCAAAAAAAAAAAAAAAAAAAAAAAAAGGACAAAGACCCTGTAGCAGTCACTGGTCTGATTCTTTTAGCTTCTGTTTTTTCTTTCTGCCATCCTTTAATGAACCCAGTGGTCTGCTTAGGAATACCACCCTTTCTCAAGTTTCCTCAAATTCTTTCTTCAATAGTGTAAAGAGAATTCCCAATGTGAAGAGAATGGGCAGGGGAGCAGGGAGCAGTAGTTCTTAGGCCAACTTTGCATCTTTCCCTATTTGCATTTATTATCATGCACTAATTATTCACAGAGAGCCTTGCCCTTTGTGGGTTCGCATTAATTTAGATTGCTTTTGAAAAGCAATCAAGGAGGGAATGAAGTGATCACACATCAAAGGGAAAAAGATATGGCACCAAAGAGAGGCAATATGCTTTGCACAACTGGCCATGTCAGGCTGCTCTGAGCTTTCTCCAGCCCAGGGAATATCAGAAAGTCCATCTGAGCTCTCCTAGCCCTGGTGTGGCCTCATTCAGCTTTCTTCGTGTCCATTCTCTCAGTGGATAAGAAGGTGGAGAAGGCATATATGGCAGATGATTGCTGGGCAGAGACAGGACTCTTTTCCTCGCTCAGCCTCGGTTTCCTCATCTAGAAAATGAAAAGGTGGATTAGATTATCTTTCGTGCCCTTCTCTCTAGGTCTACAACTCTCTGCCAAAGTTGGTTTGAAGACCTATAATTGTGTAACATGACAAATGGACACACTAATTACCTGCTCCTAATTCATAAGGTTCTCCTTGCTCAGTCTTCCCTTGGGTATTATTAGGAACAGAAAGGTGAACTAGTATTTCTGTTATCTCTCTCCTGCTTCAATTATCCGTGCTATTAATCTTGGTCATGAATTTTTCAGTTGTCAACCTTTTGTTTTATTTGGGTTCTTAAAAAAAAACTGTGTTATTGAAGTATAATGTACACATAGAAAAATGCACATTTGGTAAGGGTACAGCTAGATCCTTGCTTTTTATGATCGCTGTCTTGTATTCTTTCTCCCCTCACCCCCTCATCTTACTTCCTTCTAATTTGGGATGGGCACAGAAAGGGTCTAGGACCAGAGTCGCATTCCAAATCTATTGATTCCATAGGCTTCTGGCAGAGGGTTGTTTGCTAAATGAGTTTGGGGGATTTGTTGTGAACCTGGTTTCTGTTTCTGTAGTCACTGTCAAGGGGGAATATGAAGAACTGCAGGTGTTCTGAGAGTGTCTTTGATGGGTATAAGTCACATCGTACGCGGCCTTGTATGGGACACCCAGGGAATGAGAGTTCGGTGAAATGAGATCGAGGCTGAGGGTAGGACCCTGGTGGATTGAAGAGGTTGGCAGGGAAAAAGGAGGCAAGGCAGGAGAGTGAGGCAGAGTATGCCCTGTCAGCAAGGAGCAACACAGATGAAGCCACAGTAGGGTCTAGATTCATAGAAGCCAAGGGGGCTTGCGGTGTGCACAGAGGGGCAGCCAGGAAGAGACAGTGGCTGGCTTCGTAAGCTGTTCTTCCCAGGGGGAGAGGCCCAGGGCTGGGAAGGACTGCTGGATTTGTGACTAGGAGATTGGCGAAGACTGTGCTTCCTTGAAGAGGTGAAAGGTGCTGTGTGGAGACAGAAAGGATGTGGAGCACTCAGCACAGCGTCTGGGCATGGGTTGGTACAGTTCTTCCCTACTCACCCTTAATCACTGGACAGCAGTGATGAAATCCCACCCTGCCCCTTCCTCAGTTAGTCCACTGACTGTGCCCCCTCTCTGCAACTCTTCACCTTGGAGGCACATTGCCTTTTAGAAAGATCACCATTACAACTTTTTTTTTTCTTTTTTAAAATTATTATTATTATACTTTAAGTTCTAGGGTACATGTGCACAATGTGCAGGTTTCTTACATATTTATACATGTGCCATGTTGGTGTGCTGCACCCGTTAACTCGTCATTTACATTAGATATATCTCCTAATGCTATCCCTCCCCACTCCCCCAACCCCACGACAGGCTCTGGCATATGATGTTCCCCTCCTTGTGTCCAGGTGTTCTCATTGTTCAGTTCCCACCTATGAGTGAGAACATGCGGTGTTTGGTTTTCTGTTCTTGCGATAGTTTGCTCAGAATGATGGTTTCCAGCTTCATCCATGTCCCTACAAAGGACATGAACTCATCTTTCTTTATGACTGCATAGTATTTCATGGTGCATATGTGCCACACTTAGAAAGATCACCATTAAAACTTTTTGCTGAAGGGCAAACTAACACAAGAACAGAAAACCAAACACTGCATGTTCTCACTCATAAGAGGGAGTTGAACAATGAGAACACATGGACACAGGGAGGGGAATATCATACACCAGGGCCTGTTGGGGGGTGAGGGGCTAGGGGAGGGATAGCATTAGAAGAAATACCTAATGTAGATTATGGGTTGATGGGTGCAGCAACCCATCATGGCACGTATATACCTATGTAACAAAGCTGCACGTTCTGCACATGTATCCCAGAATGTAAAGTATAATTTAAAAAAAATTTAAAAAAAAAACACAAAAAACAAAAAACTTTTTGCTGAAGGAAAAGTAAGAATGTGGGGAGACTTCAGTGCCCACTGGCTATAGAAAGGGCTAATTAACCTTGCTTTGGTGCTGCAAAATGACAAGCTGTTCCTCTGTAAGAGCAGCAGATGCCCCTGATGTTTATTCAAGAGCAGCTTATCAATTGGTGGACTCAAACTGAGTAGATTTCAATAACTGGAAATAAACATTTACCCTGGACTGCCTAAGGACACAGCATGATTACTCCTGGGGTCAGATGTACATGGCAGGGTTTGGGGAGGGCGGGAGTTGACCTGCTCAAGCTGGTTCGTTCTTTCATCTCACAGTTAGCTGAGGTTCTCTGAGGGTCAGGTTCCCTGTCTACAAGATGGGCTAAGTAATACTTCACTGGTGAGTTACATGAGGATTAAACAAGTTTCTGTTTCTCAAGTACTTAGGGTAGTCCTTAGCGTATGGTAGGCATTTCATAAAAGGTGATATTGATAATACTATCAGCAAGCATTTATTGAGCGTCCCAGGTGCTGTTATAGAATGAATAATACAGAACCCCTATTCTTAAGGAGCCGACAATGTAACAATAAAGAAAGATTTATACTACTCAGGAAGTAATCACAAGGCAGTGTGATAAATATTATAATAGAGGGACACTCAAGAGTACTGTGAGAACATAGAATGTCAGATTCTTTTTGGGAGAGAAAGATAAGGCTTCCCTGGAGGTTAAGTCAGATCTTGAAGGCAGAGGGCAGAGAAAAGCCTTCCAGGCACAGGAGACTCCAAGTTCAAAGGTAACAAGGTTTGAGACAATGTGGTGCTCTTTAAGGTAGCATAACTAGTGTGGTGTAGCATGAACAAAAAGGGCTTTAGCAAGTATTTATAATAGTTTGTGGGTTTGAAGGGGTGACATGGTTGGAGAATGCTGAGTTGCTGGGTTTGGTTGGAAAGTGGAACTTTCCCAACACTTAGCAAGGTTATCCTTGCTAACCCTGTGTGCCTGCCCACTCCTGGCCTCTCTACCAAATCCTCCTGGGAGCATTTCGGGAACAATCAATCTTGTCATCCAAAGCTCATTACAGTCTGTTTGTAATCTTTCTTTCCTCTAAATCTCGTACATCAAGACATATCAATCAGGCGCAGTGGCTCATGCCTGTAATCATAGCACTTTGGGAGGCTGAGGTGGGAGGATCACTTATGCCCAGGAGTTTGAGACCAGCCTGAGCGACATAGTAAGACCTCGTC
Organism: Rhinopithecus roxellana; assembly: GCF_007565055.1. Lineage (NCBI taxonomy): Eukaryota > Metazoa > Chordata > Mammalia > Primates > Cercopithecidae > Rhinopithecus > Rhinopithecus roxellana. The sequence continues at coordinate 89,771,472 of NC_044549.1, read as the reverse complement.
TCTTAAAAAAAAAAAAAAAAAAAAAAAAAATTAGTCAGGCATTAGTGTTACTTGAGCAGCACACGCCTGTAGTCCCAGCTAGGCGGGGAGCTGAAGCAGGAGGATTGATTGAGCCCGGGAGATTGAGGCTGCCATGAGCTATAATCTTGCCACTGCACTCCAGCCTGGGTGACAGAGTGAGACCTTGTCTCCAAAAAAAAAAAAAAAAAAAAAAAAGAAAAAACAACTTCTCAACATTTATCCAGTGCAGTGCCCCCACCCCCGTACAAAGGGGTGCCATTGATATGCCTCTCTCCCACAGTCAGTCCAGTTCACAGATGGCTCCTTCTTCCTCTGAAACCCCTCTTTGACCATGCCAGTCCTGATCCTCCCTGCCCCTTCTTGGAGCTCAGGGTAGCTAGTGCGAGGGGGTGGAATCTGGCCTCGGTCAGGTAGGTAGGGGATAGAGAGGCTTAATGTGGAAAACGCCTTGCATGGTATCCAAGGGCACGCAGCCTGTCCATGGGAGGTTGGAGTCCAGGTAGGCAAAGGGGTCCGTAGTGATTGTGAAACCACAGATGCCCCAGTCGGTGGATGGAATACTGCCAAGGGGACTCTGGGGCCTATGACCCTTGGAAATCATGTGGGAAGACCGAAGACCCTAATCATGTGGGAAGACCCTAATTTTTTATAGTTTTGGAGATGGGGTTTCACCATGTTGGCCAGGCTGGTCTTGAACTCCTAGTCTGGGGAGGGAGGATGGGAAGAACAAGGTACACTAGGGAGGCGACTAATGTAGCAGCCAGCCCAGGGCTTGGGAACAAGATGGGATCCTGGTTGCTGCACTGGGGTTTACATTGTGGAAGCCATAGGGCGGGGTCCAAGCTGATTTATACCTTCTGAGCTGATTTATACCTGGATGGGATGGTTCTGGAGCTGGGGGAGGGAGGCTCTTGGGAGGAGGAGTGCAAGTATAAGGAGCCAGGCTGGATTGGATAACCTCCCTCTTCTCATCTCTCCTGTAAAGCACCTACTTTGTTCTTTACCATTTGTTTGACCCTTAGCCTTCAAATGCCTTTTACAACGTGGCCAAGTCCTCATGGAACTTCCAAGTGGCTCTGCCTAATTCCCATTCTAGGCTATAAATACCTTGAAGGCAGGATGTGTGTCTGCGTTTCTAATAATAATAATGACATTAACAACACCCATTTACTGAGCGTTTCCTTTGGATGCTAAGAGATTACATGGATAGTTGATTCCATCCTCCTGTTAAAACCTTGAGGTCATCTGTCAAATCTCTGTTTGACAGATGAAGAAACTGAGCCACAAAAGACCTTAACACCTGGTGTTGAAGGTCCCACAGCTAGTAACTGTGGCAATTCAGATTCAAATTCAGTCTGAGGCAAAGTCTCTATGTCTAATCCCCATGCTATGCTGTGAAACAAAATCATTCCAACTCATCGAAGCAGGTTTTGTTAAAGGTCATGACTGTGCCAGGCAGTACCATGCTCCTTCCTTGCCATGGCCTCTGGCTTCACCTTGCCCAATATTAATTGATTGAAATGGGAGGAAGTCGAGGGTGTGGACAATGCAGGGACACCTGGCTTGGTGCCCTTTGCTTTCTTAAGCCCCTTTACAGAGGGGACTCCTGAGAGCAGATGGAATTGTCTGCAGGGAGTATTTTTTTCAAAAGGCCCCCAAAAGCATTCTGCCTAGCAACAAAGAGCCTTTCAGAACGCAGCTCCAAGAGGAGGCGAGGAGCTTGCAAGCTGAGAACCGGGAAGGGCTGGAGTCGCTGCTACATCTGGCTCCACAAAAGAGGCAAGCCGCAGAGGATTGAGTTTCGTCTCGGGGTACAGCTGCAGGGCTGAGGGGCCAGGGCTGGGGGTTAAGGCTAGGGAGACTGAGAAGGTCTTTAGGTGAACATTATAATGTGTGTGTGTGTGTGTGTGTGTGTGTGTGTGTGTGAGTGAGATAGCAATTTGTGTTTTAGTACTATATATAACACAACCATGTGGAAGGACATGTTCAACTAGTTTCCTAGGGAGCCGTGTGTTCTTAATTAAGAATAGTTTTAAATTATAAAAGCAATGCATGCTTGCTATAAAATTATTCTAGAGGTATATAAAAATTGAAAGCCTTTGCCATCTACCCCAAGTAAGCACTGTTAACATTGTGCTGTGTATTCTCCCAGACTCGTGTGTGTGTGTACAATGTTTTATACATGCATAATTAAACATCTGTATAATAGATATGCAATTATAATGACTAGGTTTTCTTGAATACCTACTATATTCCAGGCTCTCTAGTAAGTAAGTGCCAGGTATTCCATGTTTTCATGACCTCATTTAATTCTTGCATCTCTGTGAAGTTAGATATTGTATACATTTATAATCTGCTTACAAAGGGAGAGAGATGTGAGACTCAGTAAGGTGCAAAGAGGTAGAAGCAGGGTTTGACCCAGGCATCGTGGCTGCACCGTGCACACTCTTCCCTGCCAGCACTGTGCCTGCTGTTTATAACAATGTGGCATCAGATCAGCTGTTTTTGCAACGTGGTCATTTTCCTGGTCCCTTCCTGGGCCTCTTTCAGATTCCCAGTGGATGGCTCTTCCCTCTGTTCAATGGGTCTGATAATGCCAAAGCGTTGAGGACTGATAGTCACTGGGTAAGTTTGGGAGACAGAAGAATGTTTCCCCAGACATACTGTGAACCTGTGAATGTTATTTCACACAACAAAAAGGACTTTGCAGATATAATTAAAGTATTTGGGCTGGGCATGGTGGTTCTTGCCTGTACTTCCAGCACTTTGGGAGGCTGAGGTGGGAGGATCACTTGAGTCCAGGAGTTCAAGACCAGCCTGGGCAACACAGTGAGACCTCCATCTCTATAAAAATATTTTTAAAAATTAACCACGCCTGGTGGCACATGGTTGTAGTCCCAGCTACTTGGGAGGCTGAGGCAGGAGGATCACTTGAGCCCTAGAGTTCAAGACTGCAGTGAGCTGTGACTGTGCCACTGTACTCCAGCATGGGTGATAGAGCAAGACCTTGTCTCTATAAAACAAACAAATAAATAAAAATTTTAAAAGTTAAAAAATAAATATTTGTATTAGTGTCCCAGGAGTGCTGTAACACAGCATCAAAAACTGGATGGCTTAATACCCACAGAAATGTATGGTCTCATGGTTTTGGAGGGTGGACGTCTGAAATCACTGTATCAGGAAGGCCTCGCTCTCCCTGTTGGCTCTGGGGGAGAATCCTTCCTGGCCTTTTCTGGCTTCTGGTGTTCCTTGGCTTGTAGATGCCTTGCTTTGGTTCCATGGCTGTTTCCCCACTGTGTGTCTCCCTGTCACCTTCCCTCTGTGTCTCTGTCCAAATTTCACCTTTTTACAAGGATATCAGTCATATTGGATCAGGACATGCCCTAATGACCTCATTTTAACTCGATGACCTCTATAAGACCCTTTTTATTTTTTATTTTATTTAATTAATTTATGCCCCCAAATTAGTAGATACTTTTTTGTTTGTGTTTTTTGAGACAGAGTCTTGCTCTGTCACCCAGGCTAGAGTACGGTGGCACAATCGTGGCTCACTGCAACCTCTGCCTCCTGGGTTCAAGTGATTCTTGTGCCTCAGCCTCCTCAGTAGATGGCACTAGAGGCGCATGCCACCATACCCAGCTAACTTTTTCTATTTTTAGTAGAGATGGGATTTCACCATGTTGGCCAGGCTGGTCTTGAACTCCTGGCCTCAAGTGATCCACCTGCCTTGGCCTCCCAAAGCACTGGGATTACAGGTGTGAGCCACCACCCCCAGCCCATGTAAGACCCTTTTTAAAATAAAGGTCACGTTTTGAGTTATTGGGATGAGGATTCCAGTCTACCTCTTTGGAGGGTTACAGTTCAACCTATAACAATTTTTTTTTTTTTTTTTTGAGACGGAGTCTCGCTCTGTTGCCCAGGTTGGAGTGCAGTGGCACAATCTCCACTCACTGCAAGCTCCGCCTCCCAGGTTCACGCCATTCTCCTGCCTCAGCCTCCCCAGTAGCTGGGACTGCAGGCACCCACCACCACGCCCGGTTCTTTTTTTTTTTTTTTTTTTGTATTTTTAGTAGAGACAGGATTTCTCCATGTTAGCCGGGATGATCTCGATCTCCTGACCTTGTGATCTGCCCACCTCGGCCTCCCAAAGTGCTGGGGTTATAGACATGAGTCACCATGCCTGGGCAACCTGTAACAATTTTAAAAGATGGAGATTATCCTGGATTATCTGGTGGGCCCAGTCTAATCATGTGAGCCCTTCAAAACAGAAAACTTTCTTTGGCTGGAGCCAGAAGAGCAGGGGCACCAGAAGGGAAAATCAGAAGGTTGTGCGTTGTACCCTCCCTGGCTCTCAGATGTTTGTCCCACGCACAGAGACTGGAGAGGCCTGAGGAGCAGAGGACACCCCCTGCTGGCAGCTAGCCAGGAAACCTCAGTCCTACACTTGCAAGGAGTTTGATTCTGCCACAGCCACCATTCATGAAGAAGCAGATTTTTCCTAGAATCTTCCAATAAGAGCTCAGCCTGATAAGACTCTAAGCAAAAAAAAAAAAAAAACCCTGAGTCAGCCTGGACTTCTGAGCCACGGAACGGTGAGATAATAAACTTGTGTTGTGTTAAGTAGCTAAGTTTGTAGAAATTTGTTTCACCAGCAAGAGAAAACGATTACCATTATCTTCCCATTTGGCTGGCCCTTCAATGCCTTAAACCAAAGAAATGGCCTATGTTGGGAATTTATTGGGGTCTCAAGTTTACCTTCTTGAGTCTTTGAATAATGCCACCCACCTGTGCAGCACGTGACACTTGCCGGTGCATTTCACACATAATTTCATTCGATTCTCTCAGCAGCCCTGAGAAGTGTAGGTATATTATGCTTCTTATTTTACAAAGGAGGAAACTGAAATTTAAAGAAGTGATTTTGCTTGAGGCTTCACAGAACTGGAGTTGCAAGCCAGGTTTCCTGCTTCCAAATCACATGTGCTTTTTTTGCTACTGCCCCCGGTTGCCTCTGTGTCTCCAGACATCTGTTGTCTGAATACAGTTTCTGCTGTCCAGTGGGCTGGACTTTCTTGTGAGATCATGAGCTTTCGTTGCTGAGAGATGACTTAGCAAAGCCGGCGGACATTGTACTTGGGACACCGAGGAGAGACTCGCTGGCATTTGCAGGAGGTGCTGGCAGGTGCCTCCTGATGCCGTATGCAACTCAGGATCTACAATGGGAACTGGGATCTGCTCTTGGGGCTACATTCAGACAGGGTAAAGCTCTCTGGGAATTGCCCTGGCCAGGGGACAGATTCACAGAGGAGATGAGGTCTGAGTGAGGGTTTGAAGAACACGTAGGACTTAGAGAGGATGCTTGTGTTTGGGTTTCTCGTGTGATTGCAGGGTACGGCTTTTGCCCACGCCTTCTACTCTGGTTCCTTTGGTGAAACTTGCCTGCGGGAACTGGACCAGACTTGAAGTCAGCCTCTGGGCCTGCCCTCCCCACCCTGCTCCCTGAGTTCATCTTGGTAGTTGAGGGTACACGATGCGGTCGCCTGCTTCTGCAGCCAAAAGAAAAGTGGTGGGAGAGGAGGGGGTAAGGGGAATACACAGGCTGAGAATAACTTCCTCCCAGCCTCACTTCCTGTGGCTTCCCGCTCACCCTGCTGTAACTCTTATTAACTCTCCGTGTCTTTCTGTGGATGGGAACCAAACAGCCTGTCTTGAGGGCAGCAGTCCGCATATTAAAAGTTCCCTAGCAATGGCCATTTGTCCTTCCTGAGCCTTGGGTGTCCCCTCCTCAGTCTTGTTCCCTGCACTGCCTAGGTGACTGACAATGTGTCCTCCCCAGGCCACACCTCTACTTGGCAGCTGTGAAAGGTGGTAGAAGTCATTCTGTCCCTCCCTTTCTCCTGAATGTCTTGGAGTGCTGTTCAATTCAGGAGTTCCTTCTAACACTTCATGTGTCCCTACACTGTGCTGAGTGCAATGGGGATGCCCCAGAAGTGTTAGCCTAGCAGGCTGCAGCCTGGGAGGCAGTGTGGCTCTGTAGAGAAAGAGAACTCGAGTATTTACTGGGTACCTGGCCCTGTGCTGGACCTCAGGGACACAGCACTGAACAGGACAGCCCAAAGTGGGTGTGCAAGCCTTGATTCTGCTACTCGGTAGCTGTGTGGCCCTGGGCTAGTCACTTGACCTCCACGTCTTCACAGTCAGGTCTTACGAAGGCCAACATGGTGCTTTGTAAGTGTGTTGCAAACTGTAACACTCTGTGGAGATGACATTGTTAGGTATTGTGCCCTCAGTTGATTCTCTCAGTCTCCTTGTGAGAGAGGCCCGGAAGAGCTATTATACCCATTGTACAGATGAGAAGGCAAAACCTTCAGGAGAGTGAAGAGCAGGTGCAGGAATGAGAACTAAATAGTCGACTTCTTGTTGTGACCTTACTCTATTTTATCATGTGGCTGTAACCACCAGGCATCCATTGGTGATGGCATCTGATGACATTTTCAACATCAGCAGCATCAATAACATTTGCCAGGTGCTTACTAAGTGCCAAGAACTAAGTTAAACCCTTTGATGCCTATTATTACCTCTACTTTCCAGATGAAAAAAATGGAGACTCAGCAAGGATAAATAACTTGCCCAAGGTTGCTTTTCTAGGAAGAGGCAGAGCCAGGCTTCAAACTTAGGTATGCCTGATTCCACAACCTAGACTGGTAGCCTCGGTGGTACCTGCGCATCTCATCCAGGTGCACATCTGTACCTAACATACTTGAAACAACTAGAAATTACACAAGAGAGTAGGAAGGGGATACACTGGCAGGAGTCAATCCTCCTCCCAACCCCCAGAGGAGTGACCCAGGCAGCTGGGACTGTGTGCATCAAGAAGAGATGGTGTCCTGAAGCCTTGGTGTATGGTGTCCTGAAGTTACTGGGTGGATGGATCTTGTTCGATTGGAAACTCAGAAGGACAGAGGCTTGTATTAACTGAACAGGGGACTTGGGGGAGGAAGGGGTCAGGTAAGATGGGCAGGGCCTCAGAGGACTGTCAGTGCAGCAAGGGAGGTGAAGTTGGTTTGGGCAACCGTTGCAGCTGTGGCCTGAGGGTTAGCTGAGCTGCCCACGTCCCGGCCACAGAAGGAAATTAGTACCCAGAGACATCTCCGGGTCTGGGGTGGAACGAAGATCCTGCCCTATTTGTTTTTCTTTCTGGGGCCTTGAGGTTAGAAGAGGGGCACAGCTGCTTCTCTCTAGGGCCTGGGAGGAGGAGGAAGGAAAAGGGAGGGGTCCAGGCCATGGGAGGCATTGGGAGCATCCGTCATGCTGTCGGCCTGCTGCAGGAGCACTGGCCTGGGAGTCTGCAGGCCCAGGTGCTGTGCTGCTGTCTGGCTTTGTGAAGTTGGATGATTAATTCCTCTTTGGATCTCAGTTTTTTAAACTGTAACTGGAGAGATCTATCAGTAAAAACCGTTGGTTGCAAGTGTCAAAAACACAACTCAAACTGGCTGGAATTGGGCATTTATTGGCTCATGTGATTGGAAAATCCAGGGACAGTCGTGATTATAGGAAGGTTTAGGTCTAGAGGTTCACACGGTACCATCAGGGGTCTGTCTCTCTCCATTTCTCAGTGCCACTTTCCTCAGTGATGCCTTCTGTCACAGATAGCCTCAGTCTTTGAGATCTCAAGGTGACTGCCAGCTGCCCCAGGCTTACCTTCTTTTTTTTTATTTTTAATTTTTTTGAGACAGGGTCTAGCTCTGTTGCCCAGGCTAGAGTGCAGTGGCATGATCTCATCTCATTGTAACTTCTGCCTCCCAGGCTCAAGTGAGCCTCCCACCTCATCCTCCCTAGTACCTGAGACTACAGGCGTGCGCCATCACACCCTGCTTGTTTTTGCATGTTTAGTAGAGACAGGGTTTCACCATGTTGTCCAGGCTGATCTCAAACTCCTGGGCTCAAGCAATCTGCCTACCTCGGCCTCCCAAAGTGCTGGGATTACAGGTGTGAGCCACTACGCCCAGCCCCAGGCTTATCTTCTTCAGGCCTATCAACCCACAGAAGGAAAGCAGCTGCTAGTAGTTCCTGCAGAAGTCCTGGGGCAGATGCTTGCTGGTCCTGCTTGGTCGTGTGTCCATCTCAGGGTCTATGTGTATTGCCAGGAGATGCCCTTCTCCTCTAGGCCAGACCAGGGTTGCATGGTCTTCCCTAGAGTAGAAGATAAAGTTAATTTCACAGAAGCTACAAGGAGTAAGAATGGGAGGGGGTGATTTTCCCTAAAGAAACACACAAATGTTGATGCCAGAAAAGAGAGTAAATATTGGACAGACAAAAGCCACAGATGCTGTCCTCAGCACCCAATGGCCGGTCTGACTGTCTTCAAATGAAGCCGGGGACCTGGGCCCCTGACAGTGGAGCTCCTCTCAACTGTATTAAGATCATGCAGACCTTTGAGTATACATGCAAGCCACGGACCCCCTTCCTAGAAAGGCACACAGGTCAGACTCTGTGGCATGGCCTCTGAGGGGCTGCACCGTCTCTCCTGCCTCCCCCAGGACTGGCCTCCTCACTGCTTCTTGTACTCACCGTGCTTCCTCCCTCCAAAGAGCCTTGAACTTGCTGCTCCCTCTGACCTAGTTAATGCCTCCTTTACATATGTTCTAATTGTACCATGAACCTCTTCATCCCTATTTCAACTGAAGTTGTAAATTTATTATAGGATTATGTGGTTAGTACCTGTCTCTCTCACCAGAATGGAGACTCCATAATAGGAGGGACCTGACTTTGCTTCCTTTTGTGTCCACATCACCCAGTAGAGTGTCTGGCACATAGCTGGTGCCCAGTAGTTGGTGAGTGAATGTGTGCCCTTGAACACACGATTTTCCCTGAAGTTTTAGTTGCATACACTTCCCTAGAGTCAGTCTCTGAACTTCAGGTAAAGAACCTCAGGATAAAAAAAAAAAGAGGAAAATCAAGGCATTAGTAGCAAGGCCATTGCAAATGAGGACCTCTCAGGCCAGCTCTCCTGATAATCTCAGTGCTATTGATTTATGTTTATGTCTTTTAAATGGAGTTGATATAGTTTGGATATTTGTCCCTGCCCAAATCTCATGTTGAAATGTGATCCCCACTGTTGGCGTAGGGCCTGGTGGGAAGAGTTTGGGTTGGGATGAGGGGGAGGAATCCCTCATGAATGGCTTAGCCTATCTCCTTGGTGATGAGTGAGTGAGTTCTTGAGAGATACAGTTGTTTAAAAGTATGTGGCTCCTCCCTGCCCCCCACTTGCTTCTGCTTTTACAATGTGATGCACCTGCTCCTACTTTGCTTTCCACTATGATTGGAAACCTCCTGAGGCCTCCCCAGAAGCAGGTGCCACCATGCTTCCTGTACAGCCTGCAGAATCATGAGCAAATTAAACCTCTTTTCTTTTCTTTCTTTTTTTTTTTTAAACCTCTTTTCTTACGTATTACCCAACCTCAGGCATTTCTTTATAGCAGTGCAATAATGGACTAACACAGGAGTCCTATGGACGATTACTCGTGGGTAAAATCTGTGGTCAAATAAATCTGAGGAACACTGTCTAATCTGTGCTCCTTTTGGAGAGTCACAACATACACTAATAACAGTAGTATTTATTTTTTATGATCATTAGTATAACTGCCATTTATGAAGGGCTTCCTACATGGTAGGTACCCCATGAGGCTTTTCATATGCATTTTCAAACCGTCTCATCATAGCCTTGTGTGACAGATGCCATCATCATCCTGTGTTACAGAAGAGAAATGAACATGTGGAGGAATTAAGAATCCCAAGCTAGGCCAGGTGTGGTGGTTCACGCCTGTAATCCCAGCACCTTGGGAGGCCGAGGAGGGTGTATTATGAGGTCTGGAGTTTGAGACCAGCCTGGCCAACACAGTGAAACCCCATCTCTACTAAAAATACAAAAATTAGCCGGGCGTGGTGGCACGTGCCTGTAGTCCCAGCTACTCCGAAGGCTGAGGTGGGAGAATCGCTTGAACCCGGGAGGTGGAGTTTGCATTGAGCCAAGACCACGCCATTGCACTCCAGTTTATACAGAGTGAGACTCTGTATAAAACAAACAAAAAAAAGAATCCCAAGCTACCTTCTAGGAAACAGAAGATTTGGTGCTCAACCCCTGCCAATCTGATACGTGTCTATGCACTTTAATCCCTCAAGAGGTGGGAAATCACCTTTGCTGATAACGGAGCCCCTTTTCTCTCTAAACATGTAGAAGCATCCCAAGGACCACACCTGATTTGGGACATGCTGGTGAAGTGCTGATTTCTGTTAACTGGGTCTAGAACAGAAAGAATGTAGACCTGGCACAGGCTCAACTCCACAAATATTTCCTGGACCAGGCGTGGTGCTGGAAGTGCCAGGAACGCGGCACAAAGCTGCATCCTCATTGCCTGAGGGTACCCAGAGCCCCAGCTTTTCCCATAGTGGACCAGCCTTGCCCTGACCTGCCCTACCTTGAGGACTCCCCGTGCTGGGTCCTCCTGGGACCATCCAGCTGTGTCTTCCCTCAAGGGAATAGAGCTCTGTGTCATGTTCATGATGAGTTCACGGCAAAATGCACATTCGTTCTGCAAATGTTTATCCAGGACTTTCTGTGGCCCTGGCTTGTGCCCTGCCCATCTTACCTAGGAATTGGGGATACAAATAAAATGCTGTCTCTTTTTCTAGGACACCCAATGTCTAGTGGGGGAGACAGATCAGTGCAGAAGAAACCAAAAGAAATCAAAGTATAAGACAGATGAAGTGCCCTGTTAGAGACAGAAACCAGCCTGCTGTGGGAGTTCTGAGATATGAACGAGTTCTTTCTTTTTTTAATTAACAGAATTATTTTGGCTTGGGATTTAAGCTAATGCTTAAATGATGTTGGAACATCTGGCCAACAGGCAAGCCATTGTCAGCCTCCTAGGTGTTTGGCTAACAGGGCCTGTGTTTCTAAGCATCCTGGGGAGTTTCGGGTGTAGGGGGACTGTGGGAATGAGGCCCAGCAGTGCCTGCATGCACAGAGTGCCATCACCCCCACTCCTGTACACAGTCCTCCCAGTCCACGGAAGGACGCCTTCCTGGTGTCTACCTTTGCCAAGCCGCTTCCATTTCTCACATGAGCCTCAGTCACTCGCGTGAGCCTCAGGAACAAGCCTACGCTTGCTTTCTGCTGCCCTCAGTTTCCTTCTCTGTCAGCTGCGAGTAGTGATTCCTCCTCGGGAGGATCAAATGAGATGAAAAACATGGGGAGAGCTTTGCAAATGTCCCATATTGTTAAAGACCCAGAGGAGTGCCCCTGGAGGAGAAGTGGCATATTCCAGCCCCCTCACTCCCCTCTGGGTGCGACTTGACTCTGAGCTGAGAAAGGGCAAGGTCAGGCGAGACTGGAATTCTTTCATGGGTCCTGAAACTTTAGATGAACTCCTGCCTGTGGGTCTTTGCTGGTACATTCAGTGAGATGATCAATATGAAGCCTTCAGCGCAGTACCTGCCGCAAAGTCGGTGCTAACTAAGTAGTGGTAGCGGTGGTCTTTCTCCCTTCGTTCCGCCTGCAGTCTCCTCCTCTCCTCCCTTACTCCCACCACCTTGCTTCCTCCCTCCCTGTTTCCTTCCTTCCTTCCGTCTTCACTTCCTCATTTACTCATTTGTTAAACACTTCCCCCCTTTAAAAAATTATTTTAATTGTGATAGAAAACACATAGCAGAAAATGTATCATCTTAACTATTTTACGATGTACAGTTCAGTGGCATTAAATCCATCACATTGCTGTGCAGCCATCACCACTGTCTGTCTCCGGAACTCTTTTCAACCTGCAAAACTGAAACTGTACAAATTAAACAATAACTCCTCATTCCCTCCTTCCCCTAGTCCCTGTCTATGAATCTGGCTCCTCTGGGTACCTCATATAAGTGGATTCTTACAGGATTTGTCCTTTTGTGACTGGCTTGTTTCACTTAGCATACTGTCCCCAAGGTCCAGCCATGTGGTAGCACTCAGCATTCTCTTCCTTTTGAAGACTGAGTTGTGCCCCACTGTGTGCCTAGGCCGCATCTGGTTGACCCATCCATCTGTCGATGGACACATTGTGAATGGTGTTGCTGCGAACACTGTGTACCAATAAGTGCTTTTTTTTTGTTTTTGTTTTTGTTTTTGTTTTTGAGACGGAGTCTCGCTCTGTCACCCAGGCTGGAGTGCAGTGGCCGGATCTCAGCTCACTGCAAGCTCCGCCTCAGGGGTTTACGCCATTCTCCTGCCTCAGCCTCCCGAGTAGCTGGGACTACAGGCGCCCGCCACCTCGCCTGGCTAGTTTTTTGTATTTTTTTTAGTAGAGACGGGGTTTCACCGTGTTAGCCAGGATGGTCTCGACCTCCTGACCTCGTGATCCGCCCGTCTCGGCCTCCCAAAGTGCTGGGATTACAGGCTTGAGCCACCGATAAGTGCTTTTTGAGCATGACCACATGCCTGGCATTGTGCTGGGCTGCAGTAGGGAATGAACTTGGTTCCCAAGTTCTGGGGGTAATGTTAAGAAGCAAACACCAATAGATGTTTGCTAAGAGACTGCAATATGTCCTATGATGGGAAAGAGCAGTGTTCGGGGAGAGAATTATGGCAGGGGTGGAGGTGGTGGCTGGGACGATGGTCAGGTCTCAGGAAGTGGCCTTAAGAATGGGGAGGAGAGGTGGGCAGGGGTGGGGAGGGTCCAGGCAGAAGGAACAACATGTGTGAAGCCACTGGAGTGTGACAGAGTTGGTCGGTTGGAGGGATTGGTGCTTAGATTGCGGCTTCAGTGTCTCCTTCTCCAGCAAGCATCCTGCCAGCCTCCAGGCCCAGCGCTCCCCGTCATCTTTTCCTCTCTGCTCTTATTCTAGTTCATTCAAACTGCCTCTTTGCTCAGCTATTTCTCCCACTGGCCAGTGAGCGGCTTGAGTGCAGGAACTGTTTTATTTTATGTTTGGGCCTTCCTTGCATATCTTAGTAGATGTCAGTGACTCTCAAGCAGATACTCTCCTGAAGGAGGGCAGTGCTTTCATTGGAAATGCCCCAAGACCATCTAAGCAGGGAGCCTCCCATCATCTGGGGCCTGCCAGAGTCAGGCACAGCCCCAGCATTAGGATTTTGGGCTCAATATGTAAGCTAACATGCTCTGTGCTTATGTGGGTGGTGCACTAAGCACTTGCAAACATCTGCGTGCCGTGCTGCTCCTTTCAGCCTGCTGAGGCTTTCCTTCCCTGTTGCCTCCTAAGCAGGCAGTGTGGGAAGCGCCCAGCTCAGAGCTGGGCCAGATGTGGCCAAACCTCCTGGCAGTGCAAGCAGCATCACTGCACCAGGCCATCTGACTCGGCTGGCCCTGGTGCACAGTGCTTAGGGGCTTGTGGCTGCAAGCCATGCCCCACCACCTCTTCTGTTTGCCTTGGTAGCTTCCCAACTTCCTCTCACATGACTGTTTCTGTTTACTTTTCCCTCTGGCCTCCCTGCCTGCGGCGTCCCTGTGCCACCTAGAGTCTCATCTACTGCACTAGACAGCCTCTGCAATGGCCCCGCACCAGGGCCTCCTTCCAGGGCGTATCTTGTCTCTGTCTCAGCTTTCTAGTCTGCGCTCGCCCCTCTCACTCTCCACCTCTCTCTATCACTGTGAGTGGAGGGTCTGTGCACTTTGTCATTTTGATCCTATGATGTTGTATCTGTGGCTCTTCCATCAGGTGCCCAGGAGAGGGCCAGATCCTGGGGCCAAAAAGGGGTTAGTCTTGAAGTCTTGGGTTGGATATTTCACCGTGGCCAGCCCAGAGCTCGGCTGGAAACAGATGAGAGACAATATGTGAGGAGGCTGACAGGAGCTGGGGATCCAGGCTCTGAGCACCTGAGAGGTTTGGGGGAAGGTATTGGTAATGGATTGGATTGTGTCCCCCACCAAAAGATTTTCAAGTCCTAACCCCTGTACAGATGAATGTGACCTTATTTGGAAATGACATCTTTACAGAGGTAATCAAGTTAAAATGAGGCCATTTGGGCAGTTGCAGTGGTTCACGCCTGTAATGCCAGCACTTTAGGAGGCTAAGGCGGGTGGATCACTTGAATTCAAGAGCAGCCTGGGCAACATGGTAAGAACCTGTCTCTACAAAAAATACAAAACATTAGCCATTAGCTAGGCATGGTGGCATGTTCCTGTAGTCCCAGTTACTCAGGAGGCTGAAGTGGCAGGATTGCTTGAGCCCAGGAGGCGGAGGTTGCAGTGAGCGGAGACTGCACCACTGTATTACAGCCTAGGCAACAGAGCGAGACCCTGTCTCAAAAAAAAAAAAAAAAGTCATTTGGATAGGCCCTAATCTAACCAAATAAAAGGGAGAACTGGGACATAGGGACAGACATACACAAGGAGAAGGCCATGGGAGCATGAATCCAGAGATGCAGCAGGAGACGAGATTGCAGGCAGCCCCCAGAAGCCGGGACAGAGGCATAGAACAGATTCACCCTCATAGCCTTGGACGGGACCAGCCCCACCGACAAGCACCTTGATCTCTTCCGGCCTCTAGAACCGAGGCAATACATTTCAGCTGCTTAAGCCACTCAGTCCGAGATTCTGTTGCGGCAGACCCTGGAAATGAATGCAGTATTTGGATCCCATCAGAGCCTGTCACCTCTGAGTATGGGTCAGTGTACTTTAGCTATCTGGTTCCTTCACATCATATTTAGTTTGGACACACAGGGGCTATTCTGAAGCATCCAGGCAAAGATTTTAATAATAATAAAAACTTTTAATAAGACTTTAATAAGAATTTTAATAAGGTTCTGATGAGAAACTCTTGGATGTCCTTCCAAGTCGTGTAGAACCATGCGAGGGATAATAAACCTCATAATCCCACTCTATTTTTATAGGGCTTTCCAGTTCACAAAAAAAAGTCCTTCTCATTTATTATCCCACTTGACTCTCAGGGCAATCCTGTGTTGTTAGTGCTGTGGGCATTCCCATTTTGGAGAGGAGAGAACTGAGGCTCACAGATGTTCCAGAATTGTCCTAAGTGACAGAGCGGGGATTTAAACAGCAGGCCTCTGACCCAGCCTCACTCTCTTCCCATGCGCTGGAGGCTGCCCCTGAACTTGGAGCAGGTTGGATGTTTCAACGGCAGCTTGGCCTTTGCCTGGGACCCAAGGAGTAACACGTTCCCTTCGTTCTTTTCCAGGAGTGAGGGAGAGGGGACATCAGGTTTCCAAGACTTTTACAGGTTCTCATGGGGCTCTGTGGAGGCTGCTGGGGCCTCAGGGGTTCTTGGGTTTCTCTTCCACAATATTCTGTTGTGGGACCCAGGCCCCAAAGGCTCAGGTCATCTATAGCAGGGCACAGCTGGCAGAAGCTGACTGCCCAAGGCCAGGATTGGCACTCCTCAGATGCGTGTGCTGTCCTGCTGCTGAGGGACAGAACAGGCCTGAATCCCATGGCTTTGTTCCGCCAGCAGGCTGGAGCATGAGGGCGGTGTGTGGCCCAGGCCTCTTCATGGCTCCCCCAGCACCGAGACAGTGCTCATTACACACCAGCAAGCGAAGGGCTTGGGGAAGAGGAGCAGTGCTGAGCTGGGCAGGGCCTCTGTGGTGTGTGACCCTGGGCCTGTGCCCTCACCTCCCTGGGCCTCAGACCCCTGCCTGTGAAGTGGCTCTGTAAGAGCCTCTGCCTCGCTGGCTGAAGGTGCAGAGGAAAGGATATGCTGGGAGCATTTTGCAACGGTTGATCTCAGCATCATTCGCAATCAGAACCACCGGGAATATCCATGAGTCTTCAGGGACCGTGTGCTAAAACCTTCTTCCCATTTGGAGCCATGAATACCGTTTGAGTGCGACTTCCTAAAAAGCAACCCACCTCTGCTCAGGTTGCCTCTCTTCTGTCTTGTGAGAGTGTGAGTCACACTCTTTTGCTGCTGGAGAGTTTCTTTCCCCTGGAACCCTCTTGCCCCCACCTCGCTGCTCTCCGCACTACCACTCTGAGGCTGTCATGTGAGTGTTTTCCACGTTAAAAAAATAGAAAGTTCATTCAAGCCAAATACAAAGACAATGTTACCAAGTCTGAAGTGTATGGAGTTCATTGCACTGACCTGATGCAGGGCTTTGGCGGGCTCCAAGACTTCCTGAGTGTCAAAGAGTTTCGGTTTGTAGATTTGAGAGGTGTGAGACTGGGGGCTGTTTCTTCTACAGGCATTCACCCACACATCCCACACACCAGCACTGTCTAAACGGCAGTGATCAAATCTTCTGTCATTTCTTCTGTGCTTCCTATGGGGTGGTGTCAGGTGCTTTACATAGATTAAATCTTCATTTTGTCTTCTTAACAAATGTCAACACAGGCCTGTCTGACTTTAAAGTCCAGGCTCTAAGCAGTTAGGTGTACTGTCTCCCAGTTTGAAGAAACTCCAGCCCAGCCCCCTTCATTTTACAGGAGAGGAAACTGAAGCACAGGAGAGGGGACAGTGACTTGCCTAGAAAGTAGGGCAGGAACCCGGGAACCCTGACTTCCAGGGCTTTTCCCCCTAACCCATCCTCCCCCTCAGAAAACACTGCTTCCTTCTATACCGGAGGGAACTCCAATTTAGAGATTCTCTAGCAAGCAATAACATTACAGGTCCAGGAGTAACCTGAGAAATGTGGTATTGGTTAATTCAAGGCCATTGTCAACTTCACAAGGCATTGGCCTAATTGATGTCAAGTATGGCTACTTTGAGTTTCCCAAGTGTTGACACTCATAAGTTTGGCACCTGGAGGGAATTATTTACTCGCTTATCGTGCACTTCAGCTTAGCAGAAATTCATAATTAGTAGTTAATAGCATGGGAACTTCTCACTTCCTGGAACATGCAACAACACGTAACTCCTCTACCTTTGTACATACTGTTCTCAAAGGCTTGAATAGTCTTCCTCCCATGCCCACCTTTTTTTTGCTGGTTGAATTCCTACTCACCCTTCAAGAGCAGTTTTCTCACTCACGTCCTGCTACCCCTACCTCCAACCCTGGGCATAAACAGATGTAATGTTTTTACAATCTGCCTCTCCCATCAGACTGTCAACTCCACAAGGGCAGGGGCCATGTCTCATACGTAATGATTATAATCGTACTTACAAAGTGCTTCTTTGCAGTCAGGTTCTGTGCTAAGCACTTCCTATGCATTATTTTATTTCATCCTCCCCAATATTATAAGACAGATACTATTACTATCCTCACTTCCTAGATGAATGGATAGATCCACAGAGAGGCTCAGAAACTTGCCCAGGGTTACACAATAGCTGACAGAGCTGGGATTGAAATCAGTACTACCATGTGCAGTTGTGCTGGCCATGCATTGCACAAAGGTCTACAAAGGTGGAAGGACCAGTTGAGGCTGAAATCTTGCTCTCACCTGGGTGCAGAGCTGTGACTGTTGGGAGGAAGGGACACCTTTCTCTAACTCCTAGACAGGCACCACAGGGTCTGGCTCCAGAGTTCATGCTCCTAACCACTGCAATATCAGAACATAAATATGCATATTCATATTGCCAGTCTGTGCCAGTCTGGCTGAGTAGGGGCCCAAAAAATGAATGAACGAGAGATTATGAATCAGTAGGTTTTTCCTTTTTCTCCCTTCTCTCTTTCCTCGTATCTGCAGGACCAGTTTGTTACTTAACAGCTTACTTGGTTTAAGAAACACATCTTTTAGTTGGCTTGCCTCCAAGCACGTACAAAGAGATGGCTGAAAACCCAGAAAGAGGTCTCCATTTGGAATGTCTTTTATTCTAAGTAATTTCATTCTGCCACCTTTGGGCCTCTGAAAGTTGTTAAACGGATGCTGAAAAGCGCAGGTGAAGGGAAACAAAGGATTCATTCTGAAACCAGCTGCAGGAACTGCACATTCTGCTCATGCGTGATGTCCTGGGCCTTGGTTTCAGTGAAGGAGGGCATACACACACTAGATTCTCCTGCAGGGCCTCAGTTCCGGTCCTGAGCAGAGTGGGGTTGCTTCTGACCAATCAGGTGACTTCTGAGCACACTTGGAGCAGTTGCTAACAGCAGAGCCGATGGTTGGGCTCCTGCCACTGGCAAAAATGGGGCTTTAGGATGAAATGTCTGAGTTTGTCCAGATCCAAGCAAAGGACTAGAGAAGGCCTGGGGCCAGGCTCTCTTTGATGGGCTCTTGGGCTAAGTCAAGACTGCATTTTAGACCTCACTTCTGACTTCGTTGCACTCCTGTTGACAAAGACATGCTGTCACTTGCTAGTTATACCCTTGGATGTGTCTCTTAACCTCTCCGGGTTTCCTTTTACTCCCCTGCAGAAGTGGGGAGAGTGTCACCTACTGCACAGACTTGTAGGGAGTCAAGGAGCTAATGTCTATGAAAAAAGCACTTTGTGAATTGGAAATGGCTGTACAAATGCTATAACTACCATTATTTGTCATTAGGTGGATTTACTTGTTGTTCCCTGGAGGTATTTTCTGCTTCTGCATGCACCCTGGAGAACGCTTGGAGGCAGTATTGAGGGAGGAGTAGGGTGGGAAGAAAACAGCGAAGCATGCTGAGGACTGAAAGATATCTAGGCTGGGTCCTTGTGTAGAAGCAGAGAAAATAGTTTTTGCTTTCAATCTGAAGTGGGATGAGTTGATGGCCTTCAGCAGAGGCTGCAGAGTAGAGTTTAGGAGCTGGATTCTCCTCCTTCCTGAAGTTGCATCCTGGACAGCTGGGACGTTTCTTAAAACCAGCACATCCCAAAGACAGAGCCAGCCAAAAGCTAGGGGCTTGGGAAACGAATGCAGGTCCCAACTTCCTGCTCCCCCTTCTAGGTGTTGACAGCGGGGAATTCAGCCCCCAGAACTTAGGAGCAAGGTCAGTGAATGGGCCATGGATGTGGGCATGTCAGCACATGTGCAAAGTGAGTCACAGGCCTGGGGAGGGTCGCTGCAGGGGAACATAGATATCAGTAGAGAAGAGGAAGAGAAATGACTCCTGGGGAGCAGCAAATGTCAACTGTGTAAGTACAGAAGGGAACTAGCAATGGAGAATGAGAGACGGAGTGAAGAGGCAGTGAGGGGAAACCAGCAGGATGAGTCAGGGCCTCTGTGTCTTGATCCAAATTGGAATTGTGGGGAGAGTGAGCAGTCAAGGCAAGGCTACAGTGAGGGCAGGTAGGATGGAGGCTGAAAAAGCCACTGCAGGACCACCCTTAGCCCTGGAGGGTCAATCCTCCCCCTTTCTCCTGCCCAGGAGAATCGCTGTCACAGGTGAGAGCCTCTGCTGACAGTGGGAGAGCATCATGACTCTCAAGGCTGCTGGTTCGAAGAAGGATTAAGAGCCCAAGGACTAGGGGTCTCCAGGAGGCTGAAGAACGGGGATAGTTGAGTCAGGTAGAAACAGAGGAATGAGAAGTTGTAGCTAGAAAGAGGAGTTTTCTAGTTGAGGATTTCAGAGGTAGGGCAGTTCCTGGGAGTTGACAAGGTCAGGGTGGGGCCATATGAGTAAGATCTAAGAAGGGATGGAATGGAAGACAGTTTGATTAGTGAGGATGAAGAAACGAAGTCAGGGTGATAATTGGTCATCAGCATGGTTATTTCTGTGGCCCTGGATGACTGCAAGAGTGGAAGTGATGAGGAAGGCTGTGTGCTGCCAGCCAAGTTTACATTTGCTGTGGCTCGGAGGTCTGTAAATAGCAAGGTGTTAGTTAGAATAGAGACACCCGAAAGTGCTATGCTTGAATAGGATGTAAGTCAATTTCTCTCTGGCTTAAGCTGTCATGGAGGCTCTGCTCCATGAGGTCATTCAGAGACCTGGTTCCTTCTATATTGTTGCTCTGCCATTTTCCAGGATGTTTCATTCATCTACATGTTGAGGCTGGGTCACCATTATATCCACACACATTCCACTGGAAAACTCCTAGTCACATGGGCACCCTTAGTTGCAAGGGAAGCTGGGGAATTTTTATTCTGGGGGCAGTGATGAGCCCAACTAAAATTCTACCTTTGTGAACAAAGAAGAGAACCAAATTTGTAGGACCATCTAGCAATGTGGCCCACATAGCTTTAAGATGAGAAGTCATTCATTCAACAAACATTCATAGAACACTCCTGTGTTAGGTACTGGGGTTACAGAGGTGAAGGAAACGGGCATGATGCCTGCCTTCCTGGAGCTCAGACCTAGTGGGGAAGGTTTAACTGAAGTGGGTGGTCTTCCGAGGAGGAAGACAGATTATAGACTGAACACATGAGAACAAGGAGATAGAGATTCTTCACAGGCAAAGTCTGTGATGGGAATGGTGGTGTCAGGGAAGCCCTGGGTTTAGGGAATAGGGTAGAAGATTCATTCATTCACTACTTACTCATTATTGTGTTCAACAAGTATTGATTGATGGCGATACAGTGACAAGTGAAAACAGATACAGTACCCCCTCTCATGGGATTTTCTTCCTCATTAATCAGATCATCACATGTATAAGATGTATGATTACAACCTGAGATAAGGCTCTGAAGGAGCAGAATTCAGATCCGCGAGAGGATTTCACAAGGCATCTGACCTAACTGAGGGTTCAAGGAAGGAAAAATGGTGATTGGAAGCTGAGTGGGTGTTACCCAGGTTAAAGGAACGCTGCAGACCAAGGCAACTGTGCATGCAAAGGCCCTGGAGATGGAAAGACTGAAGAACGCAGCTGTGGCTGAGCAGGGTGGAGGTGGCAAGGAGGAGGAGCATTGGGAGGTAATCAGGGCAAGCTCACAGGCCTTGAGGGTTCTGCTGAGGATTTTGGCATTTATCCTAAGATCTAAGACAAGTCACAGATGGGTTTTAAGCAGGAGGGGTGGCATGATCAGAACCCTGAAAAGAGCTAAGCCTACGCGGCAGTATCTTCGCAGTAGAGCAGAAGAAACAGAAACATCAGAAAGGAAGTGGAAAGGCTGAAAGAACTGGGAGGAAGGAATGACGCCTTGGTGGGGTTTGTGGCTCACAGGGATGATGGAGGGGGTTTAGGGGCAGAAAAGAGGGACAGGGAAGGGACTCATGCACTTCAGGTTTCTCTCCAGAGCTGGACATGAAGCTTGTGCTGGGGCCTTCCCTGGGAAGGGCCCCGTGGCTGCCTAACTTGCTGGCCAACATGGTCGGCATCTCGCTCCAGCACGGCTCTTCCCCAGACTCAGGTAGCGTGACCCTTCCTTCCTGGCAGGAGAAGATGGCAGGAAGATAGACCTCCACTGGGTGACCCCCTTTTTTCCTCTGAACGTGGCGCTGGAGACTGCCAGTGGACCCAGGCCCTGGGGCATCCTCCTGGCTCAAAGGCCTGACCTTCGACCCTAGCTAAGCCCAGCTTGCCTCTGCATCCCCCAAGGGGAACCAGAGAGGCAGGTGCTGGCTCCAAAATATATGGGATCATGGGACTCCACTCACCTGGAGACCCAGAGACAGGGCAGGGAAACAGGCTGGGCTGGCACTGGGTTTGTAGCCATAGGAACCTTCCTACTGGCTTATTTACCAAGCATGACTTTACCTGTTTTCTTATCTATAAAAGGAGGATTTCTCTGTGGGTCAAAGGGAAGATCACCTAACCTCAAGGTGCAATATGAATACTGTGGATGCCGACAATAGTAGAGACTATCTGAAGTACTGAGTGGCCGTGATATTTACCTGAAATACCTGTATCATTTGGCAAGGAAGATGATATGTGTTCAACCAGCAAGGAGACACTTAGCATGTGATACCAGATGCCTCTGAGCTGTTTTTCAGAATAACTGTGTGCATCTGTGAGTGTGTGTAAATTTTGTAAAATAGTCTGGGTGGGACTGGGTGTGGTGGCTCACACCTATAACCCCAGCACTTTGGGAGGCTGAGGTGAGTGGATCACTTGAGGTCAGGAGTTTGAGACCAGCCTGGCCAACGTGAAAACCCGTCTCTGCTAAAAATACAAAAATTAGCTGGACATAGTGGTGCACACCTGTAGTCCCAGCTACTCTGGAGGCCGAGGCACAAGAATTGCTTGAACCTGGGAGGTGGAGTTGCAGTGAGCTGAGATCACACCGTTGCACTCCTGCCTGGGGAATGGAGTGAGACTCCATCTCTAAATAAATAAATAAATAAATAAATAAATAAATAAATAAAATAGTCTGTGTGTCAGGAGATTTGGGGTCCAGGCTCAGCATCAGCAGTAGTTGCTGAGTGACATTGAGCCATTAGGTCCCTCAGTTTATTATGTGATTGACTGCAGTGTTTAAATGCATGAGGTCCTAAAAATGATCTGCCTCATTTCATATCCTGCCATGCCACCTGCCAGTTGTGTGAGTTGTAATTGCAGAAAAAATAGTAGTTGTGGCCAGGTATGGTGGCTCACGCCTGTAATCCCAGCACTCGGCCTTGGGAGGCCGAGGTGGGCAGATCACCTGAGGTTGAGGTTGGGAGTTCGAGACCAGCCTGACCAACATGGAGAAACCTCGTCTCTGCTGAAAATACAAAATGTGCCAGGCATGGTGGTGCATGCCTGTAATCCCAGCTACTCGGGAGGCTGAGACAGGAGAATTGCTTGAACCTGGGAGGTGGAGGTGGCAGTGAGCCGAAATTGTGCCATTGCACTCCAGTCTGGGCAACAAGAGTGAAACTCTGTTCTCCCCCCACCCCCCAAAAAAGAATAGTAGTTGCTGGGAGTATTAAAGGAGGTGCTACATCTGAGGAGCTTCATATGGTGCCTGGAATAGTGGTTGCGCATTCAATGGAAACAATGGGTACTAAGTCCCAACTTCCTCATCTCCAAGGAGTTGAGCTGAGTCTACCCCAGTGGTGACAATGACAGGGGTTTCCACTGGGAGTGTCAGTGTTTCCTATAGGAATGTTTCCCACCGGTGGGATCCCAGGGTCTCTGACTCACCCTGGCCCTGACTGTGCAGAGACCTTATTTCTACAACCTGTTGCAGCTAGGGGTACGGAGCAGAGATACTTGCAGTGGTTCAGGCCAGGCTGATCCCAACATCTGGAAGCCCTTTGGGGTCTGCCACCTTTTTTCTGTGCACCCCACCTCCCCTGCCCCCTCTTCTTTGACAGCGGCAGACTTCCAGCTGGGCCTAAGCAGCCGCGTGGCTTAAATTTTGCCCCACTTCAGTGATGAGCCACAGGCCAAGACCGAGGGGAAGGCCAAGGGGCAGCCACATTCAAAACGCCTTCGGTCAATACCAAAAGCCGAGCAAATGTCAGGCCAGTGAAGGGACTCACACCCTCTGCTTGTTTTTGAGGGAAGACTGGAAAACAATCTTATTTCCTTTTCTTCTACTTCCTTCACTGGTTGAACTGCCCTGGAGGAGGCCCCAGGCCCTTCCGCCTTAGCTTGGAGCCGCAGGTTGGAAGTGATCTCTCCCACGAGAGTTGGCGCTGATGCCTGTGTTGGGTTTGGCTCAGACAGACTGGCCCCTGTCATGTGGCTCCATCCCTCTTGATCTCAGCCAGGGTTGCTGCTGTAGGCAGCCTGGGCAGACTGAGGCCTGGGCCAGATGATGCTAACAGTAATTGTTTATGTTTATTGAACACTGACTGTGTCCCAGGAATTGTTCTACCTGTATCAGCCCACATAGTCTTCATAATCACCTAAGAAGCAGGTACGACGACCTCCCTCTTTTTATGGGTGCGGAAAGTGAAGCACAGACAGGGTAAGTAACTTTCTCAAAATCACACAGCTGATAAGTTGCAGAGCTGAGACTGAAATTCAGCCTGCCTCCAAATCCTGACCTTCACCCACTGCCAGACACTGCCTCTGCCATACTGGCTTGCCTCGTTTGGAGTCATTTACACTATTTCAACTAAACCTCAAAACACCCTACAAGGTAAGTATTCCCATTGTGGTTCCCATTTCACAGATGTGGAAGCTGAGACTCAGCGAGGTTAATCACTTGACTAGGATCCAGCCATGCTGCTGGGCTCTAGAGCTCATGCTCCTTAGCCTTGCCCACCCTTGGTGCTTCACCGATGGCCAGTTCCCCACGCCGCGTGTGCTCCCACCTGCCAGCTCATCCTGGAGCCCTTTACTCTGTGTTGGAGGTGTTGCCTTCACTGTGGTTTATCTTGTGGGGCTTAATCCCAGGGGCCTGCAAGTGGAACAGAAGGAGCAAGGATCACTCAGGATTCAAAATTGTTGGCAGCAAGTTCCACAGGCAGATGTTGCTTCCAGAGCCCCAAATATTAGCATTGAAATCGCCCATGTACTCCTCGGGGTGGGGGGGATTCTTTGCAGTTGTCTTGGGGGAAGGTGTGTAAAGGGGACATCTTAAGATCCCATTCTCTATTTTTGCTTTATCTCTGCATACACTGAGATTATTTTTATTTATTGAATTGTGGTATAACATAAAATTTGGCATTTTAACCATTTTTAAGTGTGTAGTTCAGTGGCATTAAGTACATTCACATTCTTGTGCAACTATCACCTATATCCATCTCCAGAACTTTTTTTCTTCCCCAACTGAAACCCACTCCCCACTTCTCTCAGTCCCTGTCACCCAGCACTCCTCTCTGTCTCTATGAACTTGATGACTCTAGGTCCCTCATGTAAGTAGAGTCGTACAGTATTTGTCTTTTGTGACTGGCTTATTTCACTTAGCATGTCTTCAAGTTCATTCATGTTGTGGCATATGACAGGATTTCCTGTCTCTGAAGGATGAAGACTATTCCTCTATATGGATATAGCACACCTTGTTCATCCAGTCCATCTACCGGTGGACACTTGGCTTGCTTCTACCTTTTGGCTGTTATGAATGATGCTACACTGAGGTTTTGACAAAGGGTTTGCTTGAAAAAAAATTTGGCTGCTAAAAGAAGTTCGAAAACCCCTGGCCTGGTCTAAAGCTGGGGCAGATGGAGACCCAGCTAGCATGAGTGAGGTCTCTGTGCATGAGGAGCAAAGCTGAAACTGCAACCTTTGGATTCGACATCTAGCTCTTTTCTCCCTCCTGTTGCTGGTACTAATAATTATCAAAGGAAAGGAGAATGCAGCTCTGTCCCAGGCAACTACCCTGGTTTCCCAGAAACCTCCTGGAGCTGCAGAAAGGACTCAATTGAGCATTTATTGAGTGCCCAGGGGAGCCAGTCCAATGTGGAGATAGAGCGGGGTTTATATCCTTTCTCTGCCTCTTCTAGCCCATGTGGCCTTGGGCAAGTTGTTTCACTTCTCAGAGCTTAGAGGCAATGTGAAGATCCAATGAGATGACGCGTGTCTGATGCTTTTTGGTACAGTGCCTGGCACCAGTGCCCAGGAACCAGGAGCTGCCGCTGCATAGGAACCACTGTTGGGGATAAAGCAATGAGCAAGAGAGGCTCTGGCCCATGGGAGTTCTTTTCAGTGCAGCGTATCAGCAGTCATGTGATGTTGATTTGTCCCATTACTGGTGATACTGACATTTATCAGTTGATTAAGGTGGTATCTGCCAGGTTTCTCCATTGCAAAGTTAATTAACAAGTATTTTTGTTCTCATTAATTAATTAGTATTTAATAAGCATTTTGTAGGCACTCCTTTGAGACTGCATAAATATTCAGTTCCTCGTCAAACATTCACCCTCTGGTTTTAGCATTATGTTTTGTCAAGTGGTGATTTTTATAATTCCATCATTCCTTCTACCTTTATCATTTGGAATTCTACTGCAAAATAGAGCTTTTACCTCTCCTTTATGTGTTTGTTTGTTTATTCATTCATTTATTCATTTATATCAGCATGGACTCATTATTTTCTATTTTATTCAATGGTTTATATCCATTACAATCATTATTTATTTTGGTGCTGAAGTTGTATTTCTTTTTTTTTTTTTTTTTTTTTGAGATGGAGTCTCGCTCTGTGGCCTGGGCTGGAGTGCAGTGGCCGGATCTCAGCTCACTGCAAGCTCCGCCTCCCGGGTTTACGCCATTCTCCTGCCTCAGCCTCCCGAGTAGCTGGGACTACAGGCGCCCGCCACCTCGCCCGGCTAGTTTTTTGTATTTTTTAGTAGAGACGGGGTTTCACCATGTTAGCCAGGATGGTCTCGATCTTCTGACCTCGTGATCCGCCCACCTCGGCCTCCCAAAGTGCTGGGATTACAGGCTTGAGCCACCGCGCCCGGCCTGAAGTTGTATTTCTTTAAATTTTAAAATGTGTGATAAACTTGGGGAACAGTACATAGCCTAGTATTATTATTATAAAATAATATTAAGCACTTTGTGTAAGCCAGAAACTGTTCCAAGTCTCTATTAACTCTTTACATATATCCATTCTTTGCATTTATGTAATATTTATTGCTGTGAAATAAATTATTCCAAAATGTACCCGTTTAAAACAACAGTGATACAGTTTCCATGGGTCAAGACTCAGGAATGGCTTAGTTGGATGGTTCTGGCTCAGGGTTTCTCATGAGCTTACAGTCAAGATCTTGCTAGGGTTGCAGACAGCTAAAGACTTAACTGGGACTGGAGGATCAGGTTCCACAATGGCTGACTACATGGCTGTTGGCTGGAGGCCTGAGTTCCTTGCCACGTGAACCTCTCTATAGGGCTGCTTGAGCATCCTCAGCATGGCAGCTGGATTCCAGATTGAGTGCTCCCTCAGAGAAAGAATAAGGAGGAGTTCACCATGCCTTGTATGACCTAGGCTTGGAAGTCATACACCGTCACCTCTGCCATATTCATTTGGAAGCAAGTCACTAAATACATCCCACACTTAGCGGGAGGTGAAGGATGCTCTTAGGTCTCTTTTAAAGAGAGAAGGTCAAAGAATTTATGGTAGTATTATAAAACCACCACAACATATATTGACCCTTATTCACTCTTTAATCTGCACCATAACCCTGTGAGGTAGGTATTACTCTGAGCAATTAAATGACTTGCCCAAGGCCACAGGTAGCCAGTGGTAACACTGGGATTTGAACCCAGGCAGCCTGGCTCCAGAGCCTACATTCTCAACCACTACCTGATCCGACAGGGCCTTGAATAGTTTTTTGGAAAGCATCCTGAGGCAGGCTGGAGGATAATGGGAGAGATGAGTGTCCATTCCTTCTCAGGTGGGCCTTATTGGCAGACTCCCTTCCTCCTTCTTCCACGTTCTGCTTTCCATATTCTCATTTTGCAATGTATACCATCATTTTTTAAAAAAATGGGCAGGGTGGGAGTACTGGCCTCTTCTAGCAAGCACTGGGGAAAGGCTCCATGTGGAGCACCTATAGTTGGGGGAGGCAAAGTGGGACAAGTGTGAGACACAGTTCTTACTCTCAGGGGCATATTGTCTGTTTGGAAGGCAAGAATATAAACACCACATTATTATTATTATGATTTTAACTTTCATTTTAGGTTCAGGGGTATATATGCACGTTTCTTATATGGGTAAACTGTGTGTCATGGGGTAAATACAAAATTGTTTGAGACCCGGGTTAGGTGCCTTTAATTGTTGAGTGGTTATTTAGCCCAGGATCGTGTCTTTGTTGCCCTTATCTCTCACTGATGTGGTGGCAGGGGGCCCCTGTTGTGCTTACTGATTATTTGTTAAGTGAAAGACAAATAGATACAAAGATGGTGTCCTACAGTGGCCCAGGTGGCAGAGATAAGAAGGAGGTGGTGGTGAGGCCCAGCAAACTGGCGCGGGGGAGGTAAGTGATTTGAAGGATTGGCCCCAGAAGGCAGGTCCCATCAGGACAGTCAGCAGATGTGAAAAGCGAGAGGACATATCATCAGGTATCTACACAGACTGATGAGCACTGAGAAATGGGCCGAGGCTGGGAGGATACCAACAGTCAGGAGTTTGGTGGGATGGTGGGTGGTGGGGAGGGTTCTTGGGATAGGCAGGTGTTAGCACCTCGGATCTAGGTGGGCAGGCAAAAAGAGTGATGGCCCCAGGACCCCGGTACAGAACACGAGTTGGAACCTGGAGCAGATGCCCTTTGACCTTTGGTGCCCTTTGACCTTGTTTGGGCCAGAACTGGTATCAGAGGAGCTCCATCTCAGACACATAAGCAGAGCAGAGACTAGGGTGGGTTGGGGAGACTCTTCCTCCTCCAGCTGCCGATGGGCTGTCAGTGAGGCTTGGAGAGTGGGAGGGCATTTCATTTGGGTCAGCCCACAGCTGTGTTTCCAGCAGGCACCTGAGGCCTTCCCATGCCTGAGTTATGGGTCATGGTGCAGGTTAGAGTGAGAACTTACCTGCTGTCAAGGAATTTGTAGTGTTGAATCCCACAGGAGAGACTCAGACCTACACTGCAAATGGGATCTGAGGAACGAAACAACTGCATTAGTCTGAAATTCTGTGTTTTCCCTACTGTGCAAAGAGAGAGAATAGCTTCTTAAATTCCTCTGCAGAGGTGATTTAAGTGAGTGATCTGAGCCCCAGCTTTGCCACTTTCTGCCTGTGGGACCTGTAGGTGATACAGGATAATTTCCCATCTGGAACATGGGGATAATGAATACCTACGCCCTGGGGTTTTTTGAGAATCAGTTCAATCACACAATCGAACATGATTGTTCAAACAGCAAAATGCTATGTGAACCTCAGGGAATATGACTGTGAAATAAACTCCACTGGTGACAGCTGAAAGGCCTTAATATTGACAGTGGGTATGTCTAGTCACATTAACAGGGGGCTGCATGTGAATGAGCAACCACCCTTCTCTGGCTTTTGAGCAAAACCTCGAAGAGAACCTGGCCAATAAGACCTCCAATCTGACTAGAATGCCTCCCCACCCACCTCTTTGTAAAGGACCAGCTTCTGTAATAGTATCCTACAGAACCCTCCCAGGTTTGAGTGGACAAGAGAGCCGGAGAGAATCCCTGATTTGGCCACATGGTCCTGCCTCAGTAGGAAACAGCTTTGCTCTTGTACAATTTGATAGAAGCCCGAGCAGGCCCTTGGAGCACGGCCTTGGGGTTGTCATGACAGTCCTGGTGGGCTCAGCCAGGGGCAGTACTTCTTGATAATACCTGAAAGGGTTATTTTAGGTGGACTTTCAGAGACAACAAAAAGGATTAGGTGAAAATAACAACAGTTGTTATTCACTGAGTAGTAAAAGAGAAACTTCTGAGTCTGAGTCTCCCCTTGAAGAATCTTCCCTCGAGCTGAAAACTATTCGTCTAGGATTACTTCCTGTGTCACATCATTAGTTGTCCCCCTGACTGTAGCAGTTTGTATTTCAACTGTGTGGCATCTACATATGAGTGGGTTATAGATGTATAAGTTGTCCTCAACTGTTTAGCCTGGGTTTCATTTTCCTGTTAGGGTTCTCTTTAATTCCTGGTATCCCCCAGCATAATTTAGAGAAGGCCAGTGGTATAGTGGCCAAGAGTAGGGGCTCTGGGGACAGACTATATCATTACTCTGCCATTATCAACTGTGGGCCTTGGGCAAGCTACCATTTCCTTTCCATAAAATAAGGATAACAGCATCCTGTTTTAAGGCTAAAAGTTGCTAATGTGTGTAAAGTGCTTAGACTGGTATCTAGTGTATAGTGAACACTCAACAAATACAAATGTTATTATTATTATCTTTAAGTTGCACTTGCATATTTGATGTGGTTTGGCTCTGTGTCTCCACCCTGATCTCATGTGGAATTGTAATTCCCAGTGTTGGAGGGGGACCTGGTGGGAGGTGATTGGATCATGGGGGTGGATTTCCCCCTTGCTGTTCTTGTGATAGTGAGTTCTCATGAGATCTGGGTTGTTTGAAAGTGTGTAGCAGTTCCCCCTTCACTCTTTCTCTGCTGCCACCATGTGAAGACGTGCTTGCTTCTCCTACGCCCTTCCACCATGATTGTATGTTTCTGGAGGCCTCCCAGTCATGCCTCCTGTGTAGCCTGTGCAACCGTGAGTCAATTATAAATTTTCTTTATAAATTACCCAGTCTCAGGTAGTTCTTTATAGTGGTATGAGAACAGACTAACACAGTATTCATTATGCTCAAGAAACATATACCCCACTACAAATAGAAACATCTTGAAAGGTTCAGATCAACCCATGGATCCGTACTTGGAATATTAAGGAAAACTAGGGTGCTTAGGGGCACAGAGTAGGGTCTTAATAAATATTTTTACTTATTTGGGAATGAAGAGTACAGGGGATGCCTCTTTGAGGTCTAGGCCCTGCTCTGCTTGGCTGCCTCCTGTCTGTTGAAATACGTGCCCAGACTTTTCCTCACTGTCCTCCCAGAACTAGTCCAAGTCCCTTGGGAAATATGTTACTAGATCTTGCTTCCCTGCCAGTGCAGTTCTTCCCTGCACTGAGGCTCCTGGGCCAAAGCCTCAATGCTTTAGTGACAAGACCAAATGATAGCTTCCCTGGAATACATTAAGGGAAAGCAAATGGGTCTTCAAGTGCCCCTTGAGAGACAGAGTCCCAAACCAGGCTTATTACTTGAAATTTGGGGTGGGACTTGGGTTCCCTGACCTGGGAAAGGAGGTTAGAAAAGAGCTTCTCTGGACTGATGTCTAAGGCTATGGCAAAGTAATATACCAACACATGCTTATAGACAGTACCTGGCTAAGCCACCCAGCAGCTCAGTGGCAAGACCCTCAATGTCACCAATGTCACCATGGAATTTAAGCCTGGAGCTGCCACAGGGTCTGGTTCTGCACTGGGAACTCTGCTGGGCCAAGACAAGCCAACTGCAAAATGGCAGAAAGCAAGAGAGCTAGAGAGTGAGAGAGTGAGTGAGATCGAGAGAGAATGCAACAAACACGAAACAAACCTCCCATTCAACAGAGCAAGAGCATGTCTCAAAACAAACAAAACACACGCAAAAAGCCTCCCAACACCCTCCCAAACTCACTTCTGATGAGCTAAAGCTAATAATGACTTCAAAGCCTGTATACTGAGGATCCTGCAAGGGCTGAAGAAAGGAATAGCATCGACTGGGCACGGTGGCTCATGCCTATAATCCCAGCACTTTCGGAGGCCGAGGTGGGTGGATCACGAGGTCAGGAGATCGAGACCATCCTAGCTAACATGGTGAAACCCCGTTTCTACTAAAAATACAAAAAATTAGCCAGGCGTGGTGGTGGGTGCCTGTAGTCCCAGCTACTTAGGAGGCTGAGGCAGGAGAATGGCGTGAACCCGGGAGGTGGAGCTTGCAGTGAGCCAAGATTGCGCCACTGCACTCCAGCCTGGGTGACAGAATGAGACTCCATGTCAAAAAAAAAAAAAAAAAAAAAAAAAAAAAAAAAAAAAAAAAAAAAAAAAAAAAAAAAAGAAAGAAAGAAAGAAAAAGAAAAAGGAATAAGAAATAATAAAATAAAAAGCAGGCAGAAACCAAACAAGAACACCGAATATAAAAAGAATCAATTAGAAATCAGGAAATACAGAATATAGTTTTAGATTTATTACTAAAACCTCAATAGGTGACATTGACTTGATACTGGACATAATTGAAGAATTAGTGA